>NC_057744.1:10797542-10917092 GCF_004010195.1 Chiloscyllium plagiosum | reverse complement strand
CCCCACCTCCATCCACCTAGTGCACTCTCCAGTACCTTCCCCCACCCCAGCCCCAACCCCTCCCATTTATCTCTCCACCCAGAGGCTTCCTGTCTCTATTCCTGATGAAGGGCTTTTGCCCGAAACATTGATTTTCCTGCTCCTCGGATGCTGCCTGACCTGTGCTTTTCCAGCAGAACACAACCAAACCTTGGTGTAGTGTGATTTTTAAACTTTGTACCAGAATACCAGGGAGCTTTCCTGAACAATGCAAGTTTAAATTCACCATTTAGTCATGGGACCATAGGGCTGCTCTTTAGAGAGAGGTGACTGGTGAAGGTGATCTAACCCAAGGGTCACCATACCTCAGGTAGCGGGGCAGTTGAGGAGGAGTGTCCTTCATGGTAACTTCAGCAGGAAGCTGAACTTGTGCTGTTGGCATCACTCTGCATCACAAACTGGCCGTTCAGCCAACTGAGACTAAGTACTGTTCTAAGGAAAAGTGTTTGGCTAGACAGAATGACAGATCAGCCCAGCACATTCTTACACACCTTAAAGCATTGGAAACAGGTCCACAATCCTAGAAACGTGGTGGCAATAAAATCAGCATTAAGAAAGGTGAAGACGAATTGTACAGAAATACTACAAAAGTTGTAGTATCAATAATAAGTGACTAAAGGTCATCAATCTGAAATATTCTTATTTCTCTTCACAATGCTGCTGTATCTACTAAATGTTTCCAGGATTTTGTTTTTTTTTTGTAACAGAACATACCAGTTACTGCTTTTCCAAATCACTCACCTGTACTGTTCTTTTTTGATTTACCTTTTTTGGAACTTTTCCTGTTGGAGAAAAACATTAAGTTAGTTTGTCATTAAAGCATTCTTCAAAAAGGTTACTTCAGTCTGCAGACAGCACAGGCAATGAAAGCACAAGTGGGCCATTCAATTAGATATAGTCAGATATAATTAGATATAAAGCACAGAAACAGATTCTTTGGTCCAACTCGTCCATGCCAGATACTCTATAATGATCTAGTCCTATTTGTCAGCATTTAGCCCATACCCCTCTAAACTGTTCCTATTCATATACCCATCCAGATGCTTTTTAAATGTTATAATTGTACCAGCCTCCACCACCACCTCTGGCAGCTCATTCAATACACATACCACCCTCTGTGTGAATCACCCTTTAGTCCCTTTTAAATTTTTGCAGAAGATTCCACCTTAAACCTATACTCCCATACACTGGAGAAAATACCTCGGCTATTCACCCTGTCCATGCCCCTCGTGATTTTATAAACTTCTGTAAATGTCACCCCTCAGCCTCCACTGCTCCAGGGAAAATAGCCCCAGCCTATTCAGCCTCTCCCTCTAGCTCAAACCCTCCAACCATCCTTGTAAATCTTTTCTGAACCCTTTCAAGTTTCACAACATCTTTCCGATCGCATCCCGAGCAGCTACAAAATGGTTTAACTCCAATACTCAATGCACTGTCCAATAAAAGTAAGCAGACCAAACACTTTCTTCACTACCTTGTCTATCGAATGGCTGATCAAATGCCATTTCTTATACCATCCCCATATCCCTCGAATCAATTTCTGTCCTGGATGCACTGAAAGACTCTACAAGCAGCTCTAGTACAGAATTCTGAAGATGCACTACACTCCAGAAATTCCTCTTCATTTTCAATCTTAATGGGCCAACTTTATTCGGAGACTATGTCCCTGGATAGAGACCTGTCCAACCAGGGGAAATATCTTTCCAACATCTACTCTGCGGTGATAAAATCTACTGGTGGTAACTTTACTTGCATTTTAGTGGGTTGTGGTGTGGCAGGGTGAGGCATTGTAATGAGTGGCAAGTTTGCGCATTGATATCTTCCTGGGGCCCAGAAACTGTTAATACTTTGATTTTCCAATCCTTGGAATTATGACCAATGTCTTTGGAGGAGGGGCAAGTCCTCAAGCCTCTGTTGCTTCAGAAGCACTCCAACTTATTACACTGTATTTACAGGACATTCAGCACAAAAACAGGCCAATGTAACTAATCAATGGTCGTATTTATGCTCTATTCCAACCTCACCTTTCTAACATCTCAAATCAGTCTAACTAGATATTCCATTTTTGCTCAAATGCTCACCTTTCTGTTCAAAATTCACTTCAATCACTTCCTGTGAGTTTCACATTCTTACTATTCTTTGGGTACAAAGGTTTCTTCTTAATTCCCTATTAGATTTCTGGCGACTACCTGAAGTAGTGTCTAGAACAACTAGTTATGCATTTTGGAAAGGCAAACCAAAGCAGACTTATACATTTAATGGTAAGGGCCTGGGGAATGTTGCTGAACAAAGAGACCTTGGAGTGAAGGTTCATAATTCCTTGATGGTAGAGTCACGGGTATCTAGGATAGCGAAGGCGGCATTTGGTATACTTTCCTTTATTGGTCAGAGCATTGAGCATAGGACTTGGGAAGTTATGTTGTGGCTGTACAGGCCATTGGTTAGGCCACTTTTGGAATACTGTGTGCAATTCTGGTCTCCTTCCTATCGGAAGGATGTTGTGAAAAAACGGTTCAGAAAAAATTTGCAAGGATGTTGCCAGAGTTGGAGGATTTGACCCACAGGGAGAGGCTGAATAGGCTGGGGCTCAGAGGCTGAGAGGTGACCTTCTAGAGGTTTATAAAAT
The DNA here is from genome assembly GCF_004010195.1 of Chiloscyllium plagiosum. NCBI lineage: Eukaryota > Metazoa > Chordata > Chondrichthyes > Orectolobiformes > Hemiscylliidae > Chiloscyllium > Chiloscyllium plagiosum. The sequence continues at coordinate 10,914,427 of NC_057744.1, read as the reverse complement.
CATGAGGGGCATGGATAGGGTAAATAGACAAGGTCTTTTCCCTGGGGTGGGGAGTTCAGAGCTAGAGGGCATAGGTTTAGGGTGAGAGGGGAAAGATATAAAAGGGGCCTAAGGGGCAACATTTTCATTGAGAGGGTGGTAAGTTTATGGAATAAGCTGCCTGGGGAAGTGGTCGAGGCTGCTACAATTACAATGTTTAAAAGGCATCTGAATAGGAAGGGTTTAGAGGGATATGGGCCAAGTGCTGGCAAACAGGACTAGATTAATTTAGGATAGCTGGTCGACATGGACAAGTTGAATCGGCAGGTCTGTTTCTGTGCTGTACATCTCTATGACTCTGTTTTTCCTGTTATGAAGATGTGGGTGTACTATACCTTTAAGAGTAAAAGCTAGCAGTGACAGCACCAAGTGTTCTCAATAAGACACAATGTAACCTGCACCTAAAGGAGATAAACGAATACAGTCTTTCCTAATCTTCATACCAATATATAATATGTAACTAACCGTTATCATGTGAGAAACTACATCTCATTTAAGAGAAAACTCTTGTTAGACTACCTTGTGGTTTTCCCGTACCACACTGAAGGAAGCAGGCTTTATAGATCCCAGCCTAAGAAAGAAAGATGGCAGCAGCAATCTACCTTTGTGGTGACCAAGAATCCAATAAGCTCATAACGTGGTGCCAGGAGTCTTTATTGGAGGGTTTTGTTTAACCGCACCATTGCAATAACATATATCCACAAATATCCAGCATCATCCTATTAAATCTTCTCTGCGTTCCCTCACTATCCTTTCCATTACTTAGGGAGACCAGAACTCTTAAGTGTAGTCCAACCATGCTTTGAGACATTTAGTGTAACTTCCCTATAACTCAATTCGATTCCTCGAGAAATAAAGCCTAGGGCTTGGTTTGCTTTTTTAAGAAAAGGAAAAATGGCACAGCTTTTGGGATTGACTTATTTATGCATGTAAAGATTCCTTTACACCATCTAGTCTCATTCCACAAGATGATTTTTAACATTAAAAACTTTGCCGGGCTGCTTTGATTCACCTTGCAGTACAGTTGACCTACTGCAGAAGTCATGACAATTTCTCCATCCCAGTCTTGGATTAATATTTATTCTTCCATGGGATGTGGGCATCACAGGCGAAGCCAGCATTTGCCTATCACTAATTGGTTTTGAAATGAGTGGCTTGCTATTAATTTGAATTTAAATTCCAACAACTGCTATGGTGTGATATGGACACAGTCTGAGTCTGAGACTCTGGATTAGAATGATTTGGAGACGCTGGTGTTGGACTGGGGTGTACAAAGTTAAAAGTCACACCACCAGTTGTTGTGGTTCTGTTCGCCGAGCTGGAAGTTTTTGTTGCAAACGTTTCGTCCCCTGGCTAGGCGACATCATCAGTGCTTGGGAGCCTCCTGCGAAGTGCTTCTTTGATGTTTCCTCCGGTGTTTATAGTGGTCTGTCCCTGCCGCTTCCGGTTGTCAGTTTCAGCTGTCCGCTGTAGTGGTCCACCAGGTTATAGTTCAACAGGTTTATTTGGAAACACTAGCTTTCTCCACAATCACCTGATGAAGGAGCAGCACTCCGAAACCTAGTGCTTCCAAATAAACCTGTTGGACTATATCCTGCTGTTATGTGATTTTTAACTCTGCATTAGATATTACCACTATGTTACTTCCTCCCTAATGTGTTGCCCAATTACATAATTTGAACCCAATCTGCATTTAAAAGGATTCTGCCAGTTTTGAATTGTAGCTGCCTTGCCACCTACAATTCAAAAGTATAAGTCAAAGCAAAGCAGAGATAGATAGGCAGCCCAGAAGTTCTGATAGATCATCGAAATGTTAACTGTGTTCCTCTCTCCACAACTGCCAAGTTTGCTGAGTATTTTCAGAACTTTTCCTGTAGTTATGGTAACTTCTGCTGTTTCACCATGTTACAACTGTGGCCATACTTCTCAAAACACCCAAGTAGTATTCTAGGATGTCATGCAAACATGAAAAACTAATATAAAGGCAGGTTCATTTTTTCTTCCTCAAACAAAGTTGTTTTAAGCTGCTGTTACGTCAGCCTTGTTTTTACTGTGGCTGATGTCCAGCAATTTGCTAGGATAAATTTAAGCTTGCTGCAAATTCACATCGAGATTAGATCTTGCAGTTCCTCTACACATTAGACAACTGATTTGGCATTGTAGCAAACACATGAAAGGTTGAGGGGATAATGGAGAAGGTGGCCAAAAGTTGACATGCCGTAGAGGAAGCCAAGAATATTTTTGTTGGAGTGACTATTATATTACAAAATGAGATGCTGTTATTCAAACAACAGTATGTACGTATTTAGGAAAAATTTGAGCATTCGATTAAGGGAACAAGAATTTGAGCACATTAGACAGTGTCAGGACATTTCATTCACATTGTGATGAGTGATGTACTTTTAAAAATACTGCTGTGACGTGGGAAACACAGCTGCCAAATTTAAAGACAGGAAGCTCCCGTAATGATAATGACCAGATATTCTGCTTCTAATAATGTTGGTTGAGGGATAAATATTGGCTAGGACAAAGACCATACCCATACACTTCCATAAAAGAGAAGTGTAATAGAAACATGTCCACATACAAGGGTGGGTGTTACACAGGACCTTAGTTTAACATCTCAACCAAGAGATGTAACTACTGACAACATCACACTTGGAAAAATATATTTCTAATTGATAGGATTAGACAGAACTTTGGTCACTTGTCCTAAACTTTGTATTATGAGATGGGGGTTGAGAATACATTTAACAAGGTTGAGAGAGAGAAGTGGAGATGTCAAGAAAGGATATTCCAGATAATAGTGTGAAGGCCAATTCCAGAGAGAGTTTGAAGTGACTGCCCTTTACATCAAATCAATATCTGACAGAGTATGGTATCAAGGAGCACAAGCAAAACTGGAGTGATTGAAAATTGGGGGGAAAAAGCTCCCTGTTGGCTAGTGTCATACCTTCCACAAAAGGAATATAGTTGTAGTTTTTGAAGGCTAACCATCTCAGAGGAATTCCTCAGGGTAGTGTCCTGGGGTCAAACATCTTCAGCTGCTTCAAATGACCTTCTCTCCATAATGAGGTCAGAAGTGGAGATGATGATGATTACGGAATGTTCAGCACCATTCACAACATATAGTCAGAGAGATGTACAGCATGGAAACAGACCCTTCCATCCAACCTGTCCATGCCGACTAGATATCCCAACCCAATCTAGTCCCACCCGCCAGCACCTGGCCCACATCCCTCCAAGCCCTTCCTATTCATATACCCATCCAAATGCCTCTTAAATGTTGCAATTGTACTAGCCTCCACCACATCCTCTGGCAGCTCATTCCATACACCTACCACCCTCTATGTGAAGAAGTTGCCCCTTAGGTCTCTTTTTTATCTTTCCCCTCTCACCCTAAACCTATGCCCTCTAGTTCTGGACTCCCCCACCCCAGGGAAAGGACTTTGCCTATTTATCCTATCCAGGCCCCTCAATTTTGTAAACCTCTATAAGGTCACCCCTCAGCCTTGGACGCTTCAGGGAAAACAGTCCCAGCCTGTGCAGTCTCTCCCTATAGCTCAAATCCTCCAACCCTGGCAACATCCTTGTAAATCTTCTCAGATAATGTATTTCAATGCAACAAGACCTGGATTACATTTAGGCTTCAGCTAATAATCAACAAATACATTCACACCATCGCAACATTGCCTTTAGAAAGTTCAATAGTATTTGTGTATTAGTGTTGCATCCTCAAAATGACATTGGCTAGAATGGAATTGGATCAGCCCCACACAAAGTGCTATTGCTATAATTAGCACGTCAGATGCTTGGAAAAAATATACTGGCACAGGAGGCAGTCCAAGGAAGGTCGACTAGGTTGATCCCAAGTATTGGGGGGGGGGGGGGGAAACTTACTTATGAAGAGTGGTTGGACAGGTCAGGCCTGCACTGTTTAGGAAGGACGAACGATCGGTGACTTTATTGAAACATACAAGATTTTTTAAAAATCTTGACAGGGTAGATGTAGAGAGGGTTGTTCCCTCTCAGGAGTGTGTTCAGGGCCAGATGGCATAATCTCTGAATAATTTAAGTCAGAGATGAGAAGGAATCTTTTCTCTCAGAGCTGTGAGTGACCAACGTTCTGTGTCTAATCTGTGAGATTCTTTACTGGAAGGGCAGTCACGGCTGTTTTTTTTAAAAACAAAAGTCATCTGAGAGATGTGGGCATCGCTAGCTGGCCAGCATTTTATTACCCATCCTAATTACCCTTGAGAAGATGGTAGTGAGCTGCCTTCTTGAATCACTGCAATCCACCTGTGGATTGACCCAGCAACAGAGAAGGAGGGAATTCCAGGACTTTGACCCAGCAACAGAGAAGGAACAGTGATATACCTCCAAGTCACGGTAATGAGTGGCTTGGAGGGGAACTTGAAAGTGGTGGTGTTCCCATGTATCTGCTAGTGTTGTTTTAAGAGATGGAAGTGCTCGTGGGTTTGAAAGGTGCTGTTGGAGGATCTTTGGTGAATTTCTACAGTGCATCTTGTAGATAGTAGCAGCAGTGTGTACCAAGTGTCAGAGGAGAGAGTGGATTCAGTGCCAATTAAGTAGGCTGCTTTGTCCTGGATGATGTCAAGCTTCTTGTGTTGTTGGGGCTGCAGTCACCCAACTAAGTGGGGAGTATTCCGTCACACTCCTGACTTGTGCCTTGCAGATGGTCGACAAGCATTGAGGAGTCAGGTGACAAGTTACTCATCACAGTATTCCTAGCTTTTGATCTGCTCTTGTAGCCACTATATTTATGTGGTGAGTCCATTTAAGTTTCCAATCAACGGTAACTCAGGATGTTGACAATAGGGGATTCAGTGATGGTAACATCATTGAATGCCAAGGCAGGGTGGTGAGGCTGTCTCTTATTCATGATGGTCACAGGTGGCATATTTTGTGGCATGAATGTTACTTGTCACTGGTCAGCCCAAGCCTGGATATTGTATAGATCTGGTTGCATTTGAACATGGACTGCTTCAATATCGGAGGAGTTGTAAATGGTGCTGAACTTTGGTAAACTTCTGACCTTATGATGGAGAGAAGGTTTTGATGAAGCAGTTGAGGATGGTTGGGCCAAGGACACTACCCTGAAAAACTCCTGCAGAGATGTCCTGGAGCTGAGATGGCTGACCTCCAACACCATGACCATCATCCTGTGTCAAGTATGACTCCAACCAGAGAGTTTTCCCCCGATACCCATTGATTCCAGTTTTGCTAGAACTCCTGGATGCTACACTCGGCCAAATGCAGCCTTGATGTCAAGGGCTGTCACTCTCAACTCACCTCTGGAATTTAGCTCTTTTGTCCATGTTTGGACCAAGGCTATAGTGAGGTATTAGATCATAAAATATATCTAAGGCCAAGATAGACTGATTTTTACTCAGTGAGGGAATCAAGGGTTGATGGGGAAAATGGCAAAAAAAAAAATGTAGAATTGAGGATTATCTCAAAATGGCAGAGCAGACTTGATGGGCCAAATGACCTACTTCTTTTCCTGTAGACTTTTGGTAGAGTGGATGGAAGCTTACAGGTGGTGGTAATCCCTGTACCTTCAGCTTTTGTGACTCAATGTGGCAAAGGTCAGGAATTTGGAAGATGCTATCAAAGGACATTTGCTGAGTTTCTACATTGCATCTTATACATAAGATTGCCACTGTGTGCCAGCAGAGATGGTAAATGTTTAAGATGATGCACGGATCAATGATTAAGTAGTGTTCTTTGACCTGGAAAATCTTGTTGGAGCTATCCTTATCTATGCAAGCGTATTTCACATTTCAATCCTGATTGTACCTCAAATGATGGAATGACTTTATGGAGTCAAGACGTAAGTCACCTACAACAGAATTCCCAGTATCTGAACCAGTTATTAAAATACTAGATTTGGTCAATGTAACCATCTAAAAACATTGATGGTGGAGGAACCAACAATGGTAATCCTGTTGAATGCTGTGGAGAGACAGACTTCTACTTGGAGACGGTCATTGTTGATCATGCATGTGGATTGAATGACACTTGAGACTGGTCAGTGGAATGGAAAGCAAACTGAAAAAAATGTAGTAAAGGGTAAGAGGTGGTTATTCAAAGGTGGAAAGCAATTTTCCACAAGCTTAATGCTGAGAACACAATTATTCATAATTTGCATTATGACCTGGGAATATGTAACTCAATATGCAAATTTGCAGCTGATCCTGAACCAGGTGGGTCAACTAATATTAAGTCAAATATTGGACAACATAATGCAGTAATTTATTAGAATAGCTGCAGAGTGGAAGTTAGGATATGAATAAACTTTACTTTGAGTCTAAGTGAAGTCACTGCCTTTGAAACATTAACCCTTTTCTTCCCACAAATGCTACCAGATCTGAATTTTTCCAGCAATTCCTTTCTTTGTTTGATCTCCAGTTTCCACAGTTCTTTGTTTTATTTTGCTTAGATAAATGTGGTGACAACTGGTGGATAAAATAGACTCACATAGACCTTAGAAAATTAGTATTAAGAATCAGGTAGAAAAGCAAAAGGAACCTAGCGAAACAGAAAAAATCAATCAAGAGCTACAACGAAATGAAAAATAATGCTAAAACTTGCAATAACTTGGGGCGGTACAGTGGCTCAGTGATTAGCACTGCTACCTCACAGCACCAAGATCCCAGGTTCGATTCCAGCCTCGAGCGACTGTGTGGAGTTTGCACATTCTCCCTCTGTCTGTGTGGGTTTCCTCTTGGTCCTCCGGTTTCCCCCCCCACAGTCCAAAGATATACAGGTTAGGTGAATTGGCCATGCTAAATTGCCCATAGTGCTAGATACATTAGTCAGAGGGAAATGGGTCTGGGTGGGTTACTCTTCGGAGGGTTGGTGTGGACTGGTTGAGCCGAAGGGCCTGTTTCCACACTGCACGGAATCTAATCTAATAAAAAGCTAGCATCAGTAATGACGATCATGAAACTCAGATTGTTGTAAAAACGCATGTGATGTATTAATATCCTTCAGGAAAGAAATCTATCATCCTTAACTTATCTGACCAGTGTGACTATGTTCAGATTGTCCTCTTAAATGGCATGGCAATCTATGTAGTTGCATTTAAGAAAGTGGGTCACCAATACCCTCAAAGGAAATTAGGGATGGGCAATAAATGTTGTCTTTGCCAACAATGTCCAAATCCTACGAATATACAAAAAACATGTTTTACATTCCATAATGTTGGTATAGTTCTGCAGTGGGAGTGGTGGGAGCAAAAACCAGGGAGCCGTTACAGAGGTAAATTCTCCATTTAAAAAAAAAGTTACCTCGCAGGAGCAGCGGCCTTCATTGAAGTTTGGGAAGGTGAGTGAATTGATATATATTCGAGTAGCAGCTGAACCAGAGACACGACACATGTAGTGTCTCCCACCCGCCCTATTCCTCTGACCAACAAAAAAAGACTTTTCTATTTCTTTTTTTAAGGCTTTTCTATTTCTTTTTTTATTGTGCAATTGGTTAAAAATTTGCTTCTTTTAATCTATTATTTCGTTATTTGAAAAACTACATATCAAAAGTATTAGAAATTATTTAACTCAAATTTATATAAAGTAATAAAGTAATTAATTAGTAGAGATGGCTGGACAGGTGATATGCTATAGCTCTATGCGGGAGCTGGTTGATCCCATTGTGAATAGCAATGGCCACATCTGCAGCAAATATTGAGTGCTGGAGGAACTCCAGCTCAGAGTTGACGATCTGGAATCTGAGCTTCAAACACTATGGCACTTCCAGAATGGGAAGAGTTACTTGGACACTGTTTCAGGAGGCAGTAAGATTAAGTAATTCAAATTCAGTTAGTGATCAGGGACAACAGGGTGAGATTGTAAGTGAGGCAGGTAGGGGGGATCCCGATTTCAGGAGCGGAGGAACCTTAGCCTTTGGCCTTAGCCAATAGGTATTTGATGCTTGCTCCCGGTGTAGATGAGGAAAAGGGCTGAGGGGAAGATGAGCCAACTGACCACAACACCATGGTGCAGGATGCTATTCAAGAGGGGGGAGCAAAAGACAAGTAGTAGTTATAGGAGATTCTAAAATTAGGGAGATAGATAGTATCCTTTGCAAGCCTGATGGAGTGATATGTTGCCTGCCCAGTGCCAGGGTACAAGACATCTCTGAACGGCTTGAAAGGATACTGGAGTGGGAGGGGGACAATCCAATTGTGGTTGACGTTGGGACAAACAACATAGACAAGGCAAGGATGTTTGTGGGTTATCGAAAGGAACAAAATTAAGGAACAGGTCCTAGGGTTATAACCTCCAGATTACTACCCGAGCCACGTGCAAGTTGGCCTAGGGATAAGAAAATCAGGGACATAAACACGTGGCTAAGGGAGTGGTGTGGGAAAGAGGGGTTCCATTTCAGGAGGCATTTGCATCAGTTTTGGAACAGGAGCATTCTGTATCATTGGACAGTCTCCACCTGAACTGATGTTTGTAACATTCGTAACAAGGTTGAGGAGTTAAACGGCACAAATCATCACAAATGAATATGATTTAGTAGACATTATAGAGACATGATTACAGGGTAAAAACAATGACTGCAGATGCTGGAAGCCAGAGTCTAGATTAGAGTGGTGCTAGAAAAACAGCAGTTTAGGCAGCATCCGAGGAATAGTAAAATCGACGTTTCAGGAAAAAACCCTTCATCAGGAATACAGGCAGAGAGCCTGAAGGGTGGAGAGATATGGTTACAGGATGGTCACAACTGGGAGGTAGATATCCAAGGGTATCAGATTGTTGCAGTGGATGTAGTGTACCTGGACTTTCAGAAAGCTTTTGATCAAGTCCCACATAGGAGGTTAGTGAGCAAAATACGGGCGCATGGTACTGGGGGCAAAGTACTGACTTGGATTGAAAATTGGTTGGCTGACAAGAAACAAAAGAGTAGTGATAAACGGCTCCCTTTCGGAGTGGCAGGCGGTGACCAGTGGGGTACCGCAGGGACCGCAGCTTTTTTACCATATATATTAATGATATAGAAGATGGTATTAATAGTGACATTAACAAATTTGCTGATGATACAAAGCTGGGTGGCAGGGTGAAATGTGAGGAGGATGTTAGGAGATTACAGGGTGACCTGGACAGGTTAGGTGAGTGAACAGATGCATGGCAGATTCAGTTTAATGTGGATAAATGTATGGTTATCCACTTTGGTGGCAAGAACAGGAAGGCAGATTACTACCTAAATGGAGGTAAAAACAATGACTGCAGATGCTGGAAACCAGATTCTGGATCAGTGGTGCTGGAAGAGCACAGCAGTCAATGAAGGCAAGCATGCAGGTACAGCAGGTAGTGAAGAAAGCTAATAGCATGCTGGCCTTCATAACAATAGGGATTGAATACAGAAGCAAAGAGGTTCTTCTGCAGCTGTACAGGGCCCTGGTGAGACCGCACCTGGAATATTGTGTGCAGTTCTGGTCTCCAAATTTGAGGAAAGACATTCTGGCTATTGAGGGAGTGCAGCGTAGATTCACGAGGTCAATTCCTGGAATGGCAGGACTATCTTATGTTGAAAGATTGGAGCGACTGGGCTTGTATACCCTTGAGTTTAGAAGATTGAGACGTATAAGATTATTAAAAGGATTGGACACTCTGGAAGCAGGAAACATGTTTCCACTGATGGGTGAGTCCCGAACCAGAAGACACAGCTTAAAAATAAGGGATAGGCCATTTAGGATAGATGAGGTGAAACTTCTTCACTCAGAGTGGTGGGTGTGTGGAATGCTCTGCCCCAGAAGGCAGTGGAGGCCCAGTCTGGATTCATTTAAGAAAGAGTTGGATAGAGCTCTCAAGGATAGTGGAATCAAGGGTTATGGAGATAAGGCAGGAACAGGATACTGATTGAGGATGATCAGCCATGATCATAATGAATGGTGGTGCAGGCTCAAAGGGCAGAATGGCCTACTCCTGCAACTAATGTTCCGAAGGACAGATAGGAAAGTAAGAGGTGGTATAACTCTGATATTCAAGGACAACATCAGGGCATTGCCGAGAGAGGATACAGATTCTGTGGAGAATAAAGTTGAATTCATTTGGATGGAAATTAGAAATTCTAAGAAGAAAATGTCACTGATAGACGTAGTCTATAGGCCACCAAATAATATCGCACTGGGGCAGGCAATAAACAAATAAATAACGAATGCCTGTTAAAAACAGAATGGCAATTATCATGGGGAATTTTAATCTACATACCAATTGGTTGAACCAGATCAGTCAGGGTAGCCTTGAGGAAGAATTAGTTGAGTGTATCTGTGATGGTTCCATTACATACTGTTCAAGAAAAACTGATGAAGGAACAAGCTATCCTAGATCTAGTCCTGTATAATGAAAACAGGAATAATTAATGACCTCATAGTAAGGGATCCTCTTGGAAGGAGTAATCACAGAATGGTCAAATTTAGAATACAGATGGAGTGTGTGAAGATAAAATCCAATACCAGGGTTCTGTGCTTAAACAAGTGAAACTACAAAAGAATGAGGGAGGAGTTGGCTAAAGTTGACTGCAAACAAAGATTTTATGGTGGGACAGTTGATGAGCAGTGGAGGACTTAAAACAATTTTTCAAATTTCTAAGCAAAAAGTATATTCCAGTGAAAAGGAAGGACTGTAAGAAAAGGGATAATCTGCCATGGGTGTCTAAGGCAATAAGGGAGATTATCAAATTAAAGGGAGGTTTACAAAGTAGCCAAAAACGGCATGAAATTAGAATATTGGGAACACTTTAAAAGGTCAACAGAAAGCCAAAAAAGAGCTATAACGAAAAGTAAGAGAACATGAGAAAAAACTAGCACAAAATATAAACACTAATAGCAAATGTTTCTATAAATATGAAATCAAAAAGAATGGCTAAAGTAAATGTTGGTCCTTTAGAGGAGCAGAAGTGGCATTTAGTTATCAGATATGATGAAATGGCTGAGGCATTGACAGTTGATTGCTCATCAACTGTCCCACCATAAAATCTTTGTTTTGTATCGGTCTTCACAGTGGAGGACACTAATAACATGTCAGAAATTGACAAAGAGACAAAAGGTAGGTGAGGACCTGGGAACAATTATTATTATGGAAGAGCTAGTGTTGGGCAAGCTAATGGAGTCAAGGATAAATAAGTCTACTGGCCCTGATGGAATGCATCCCAGGGACTAAAAAACAAAAGAGATGGCAAGAGAAATAGCAAGTACACTGGTAGTAGTTTTCCAAAATTCGCTGGACTCTGGGGAAGTCCCCAGTAGATCAGAAAATAGCAAATGTGACACCACTGTTTAAAAAGGGAGGTAGACAAAAGAAGGGAATTATAGACTGGTTAGCTTAACCCCTGTAGTAGGGAAGATGCTAGATTCTATCAAGAAACAGCAAGGCATCCGGATAGAAATTGTCCCGTTGGGCAGAGGCAGCATGGGTTCATGAAGGGCAGGTCATGCTTAACTCATCTTTTGAAATTCTATGAAGACATTGTGAGCAACTTGGACAACAGGGATCCAGTGGATGTGGTGTACCTAGATTTCCAAAAGGCCTTCGACAAGGTGCCGCACAGGAGACGGCTGCATAAGATAAGGATGCAAGGCATTGTGGGTAAAGTATTAACATGGATAGAGGATTGGTTGACTAACAGGAAGCAAAGAGTGGGGATAAACGAGTACTATTCTGGCTGCCAGTGACTAGTGGCGTTCCTCAGGGATGGATGTTGGGACCACAATTTATATAAATGATTTGGAGTTGGGGACCATGTGTAGCGTGTCAAGCTTTGCAGATGACACTAGGATGAGTGGCAAAGCAAAGAGTGCTGACGATTCTGAAACTTTGTAGAGGAACATTGATACATTAAGCGAGTGGGTAAAGGTCTGACAGATGTATTACAATGTTAATACATGTGAAGTCATTCATCTTGGAAGGAATAACAGTAAAAAGGATTACTAGTTGAATAGTAATAAGTTGCAGCACATGGCTATGCAGAGGGTCCTTGTGCATGAATCACTAAAGGTTGGTCTGCAGGTACAACAATTAGGAAGGCAAATGGAATTTTGTCCTTCATTGCTAAAGGGATGGAGTTTAAAAGCAGGGAGGTTATATTGCAGCTCTACAAGGTGCTGGTGAGGCCACACCTGGAGTACTGTATGCAGTTTTGGGATCCTTACTTGAATGTCAGCCTGGCACTGGAGGGGGTGCACAGGAGGTTCACTCAGTTGATTCCAGAGTTAGAACATAGAACAATACAGCACAGAACAGGCCCTTCGGCCAACGATGTTGTGCCGAACATTTGTCCTAGCTTAAGCACCTATCCATGTACCTATCCAATTGCCGCTTAAAGGTCATCAATGATTCTGACTCTGCCACTCCCACAGGCAGCACATTCCATGTCTCTACCACTCTCTGGGTAAAGAACCTACCCCTGACATCCCCCCCTATACCTTCCCTTAAATTTATGTCCCCTTTTAACACACTGTTGTACCCGGGGAAAAAATCTCTGTCTACTCTATTCCCTTGATCATCTTATAAACCTCTAAACCCTGTATTCCGCATTCTTATTTGTCCTTCCAAAATGGACAACCTCACACTTGACAGGATTGAACTCCATCTGTCACTCCTCAGCCCAGCTCTGCATCATATCTAAGTCCCTTTGCAGCCGACAACAGCCCTCCTCACTATCCACAACTCCACCAATCTCCATATCGTCTGCAAATTTACGACCCACCCTTCGACTCCCTCTTGCAAGTCATTAATAAAAATTACAAACAGCAGAGGACCCAGAACTCAAATAACAATCACTTGGCTTATGAGGAGGGCCTCAGTAGACTGGGATTATAACTCATTGGAATTCAGAAGAATAAGGGGGGAATCTTATAGAAAGAAAATTATGAAGGGAGTAGATAAGATAGAAGTAAAGGGGATATTTCTACTAGCAGGTAAAACTAAGACAAGAGGGCATAGCTTTAAAGATTAAAGAGAGCAGATTTAGGACTGAATTGTGAAGGAACTTCTTCACCCAGAGAGTCATAAATCTATGTGTAATTCCTTACCCGGTGAAGTAGTTGACGCTACTTCACTAAAATTTTTTAAAGTTAAGATAGATTTTTTTTAACAATAAAGAAATTAAAAGGATACTGAGAGAGTGCAGGTAAGTGGAGCTGAGTCCATGAAAAGATCAGCCATGCTCTTATTGAATGGCAGAACAGGCTCAAGGGGCCAAATGGCCTTCTCCTTCTCCTAGTTCCTATGTTCTTATAATTATTTAGCTCTTGGAACTATTTCATGCCCCACTCTGGACAAAACATTAATATTCTAAACTTACTCCACAGGAAGCTAATTAGCAAATGCATTCCCTCCAGCTCTGAGATTAAATCACAAAGGAATATGCTGCACAATTAAACTCATTTTGTATTTCTTCTTGCCTAATTAACTTTAACCAATTAATTTTAACATATGGTATAATCAGGCTACCATGGGATAAGACTTGTATCCCATTTCTGGGGGTAACCATTACTCAGAACCTGCAATTTGTGAAATGAGCCAGATTGTGGAATATAAATCACAACCATGGGACTAAATAAATGTGTGAAGAATCAAGTTCCACTTTTTCTACGAAAAAAAAAGAGAAAGCAGCCAACATATTTCAACTGAATTCCAAGAGGGAAGTAAATTTCAAGATGCTTTGAAACCTTGCTCCCCACCCATAAGAACCTTCCAAATACTTACCTTTTCTTTCCTGTGATACCCATATTCCTACATTTGTTTATTCCTTTCCTAGCATTCACTTTTCCCCTATCCAAAGTTTTGAAAGATGTTCTTGTATGTGCAGAATGTCCAAATGCTAGTTGGTAACAAGGTGAAATATTTAGAGCAATGGCATGCAGATTTTGCATTTATAATTTGGTTGGGCATTTCCTTCAGCCAGTTATGCTGTCAGAAAAGGAATGGTCATCGCCTGATGGCATTCAAGCCGAGAATTAACAGCTGAAAGCTACTTAGTGACATCCAAGACAACTGTGTCTATTCTGTTTATTTTTAGGTGCAATCAGCTCAACTATCAGATATAGCCTGTAACAACACTCTGCATTTATATAGCACCTTGAACATAGGGAAATGTCCCAAGGCACGTCACTGGAACATATTAAATATCAAATCAAAAAAAAAGAGACAAATAAGCAGATATTAGGACAGATGACAAAAATTTTACTGAAAGTATAAGTGTTCAGGGGTAGGAGGTCACAGTGGCTCAGTGGTTAGCACTGCTGCCTCAGCACCAGGGAGCTAGGTTCAATTCCATCCTTGGGTGAATGTGGAATTTGCACATTCTTTCCACGTCTGCATGAGATTCCTCTGGGTGCTCCAGTTTCCTCCCACAGTCACAAAAATGTGCAGGTTAGGTGGATCGGCTATGCTAAAAATTGCCAATCACGTACAGGCTAGGTGGGTTAGTCATGGGAAGTGCAGGATTACAGCGATCGGGTGGGATGCCCTTCAGAGGGTTGGTGTGAACACTATGGGCAGAATGGCCTACTACCACACGAAGGATTCTATGATTCAAATGAGGAGTGTCTTAAGAGGATGAGGTGGGAGGGATGAGAATGAGATTTAGGGACAAAATATTAGACCTCTGGCCTTCAGCAACCAAAAACAAGGCCAAAACGACACCATGAACCTTGAACTTAATAGATGCTGTCATACCAGTTAGGGCAGTTTCCACAATATGTAGGAAGTAGATGAATTATTCTTAGATATTTCAAAAGCTATTTTGGGAACATAGTTATAGTGACCATAACAACCAACCATACAAAACACGAACAGGAGCAGACCAGTCTGCCTCATCATTCAACGCAATCACGGCTGATCAGTTTCTGTTTTGTATTCCACGCTACCATTCACTCCAATAACCCTTGATTCCCCTGCCTAACAACAATTTACTTTGGCCTTAAAAATATTAATTGACTTTGCGTCCACTGCCTAGGTGAGAGAGTTCTGAAGTCACAACTCAAAAAAGAAAATTTCCTTATCTGTCCTGAAAGGGCAAGCTCTCATTTTAAAAAAGAGAATCCCCCTAGTATTGGAACTGACCCACAAGAGGAAACATCCTCTCTACATTCTCCTTATCAAGACCATTCAGGATCTTACACACTATAGTGAAGTCCCCCCACTTCATTCTTCCAAACTCCAGTAGAAGGATAGTCTGTGCAACCTTCCCTCAAGACAACTCACTCATTTTAGTTAGTCAAATCAATCAATGTGTCTCCTTTGAATCACACCAATATTTATACATGTTTTCCTAAATAAGGAGACAAAAACAGCACATGGTATTTAAGGTTTGGTCTCACCAACCCCTCACATAAAGTAAGGATGCAATGTTTCAGTTATGTTAAACTATTATGCTAATAAATCAATAGCATTCCATTAACCTTCTTAACTATTGATCACCATGATACCCATCCAGTTCACTAAATGTCCTTTAAGGGCGGCAACCTACCATCCTTGGGCTGCAGATCCACAGGAACAAGTTCACTTCTAAGTGGCTTACTGGACTATTTCAGGCACCAATCAGTTCAAAGGTAATTAGGGATTGGAAGATGGCTTACCCAATAATGCCCACGTCAAGGAAGAACAAAGTAAATAAGTTAACAGTTACATGGCATAACAACTTACAGCCAGAGACAGATTCCAAAACTTGGCCCTAGACACTGCTGACAGCACAGAAAGATGGATAATTGTACCAGCTTATACCTAGGAGGATGGAGTGTAATATCTCAGGAAAGCATTTATTAAAATGATAAAGTGACCACACACTTGCAATTCCTTCTAAATGAAGCACCAACCACCAGAGGTTAAAACATTTGAAAGTAATAGTCCCAATCATAGAGATGTATAGCACAGAAACAGACTCATCAGTCCAACTCATCCCGGTGAGTAGATATCCAAATTAATCTAGTCCTATTTACCAGGATTTTGGCCCATATTCCTCAAAACTCCTCCTAGCCTTTTAAAAGGTTATAATTGTACCAGCCTCCACCTCTTCCTCTGGCAGGTCATTCCATATAGTTCACTAAAATGTACACTGATGGTGCTGCAAGTGTCTTTGGAAACGGCCTGGAGCATTTTATTTCCCTCATTTCTATGTTGTGGTTCTTTCTCCAACAGTGGCAGTAAGGAGTTGACATATTAGCAGGCAGTTTTTCTGCTGAGCAAATACTTCTCTTCACAGACTACTTTTCTAACACACACATATACACACTTTGGAACTATGAGAGCAATCATTTACGACTTTGAGAAACAGATTCAATGAATTGTTAAAAGGAGCTGTGTAATTGTTAAATGTGTTAACAGCCAGAAACACACGGCTGTAAAAATGTGAATGATACAGGATGTTATCCATCGTTACAATCTAACATTCACTCAAGACAGCTGCATTTGTAGATCTAAGCACTTCAATAACAGCTGTTCTGTTCATGCACAAGTTGTGTTATGCAGACCATTGTTCATTCAGATATCACTAAAATTATGGTCTGACAGGATTCAATTTACAAATAATCAGAGAAGTAAGAGCCTAAACTAACTCCATCAATTGAGCTTTTAACATGCAATAACAGGGTCAATGGTATATATTTATTACGTGAAGCTGAAGAAGGTAAGTTCTGGAGAAACTTAAAATGATCACCGTGACATGTTGATAGATGAAATATTTTGTGCAAAGTATAGTCTTCAAGACAAGCTTAGTTCTAACATCATGGAGTATAATGACATTAAATGAGGTCACTATTTTCAAGTGCTGTCAGACATTGTTATTTGTACAATAGTGAATTTGTGTTCAAATCATGTACATGAGCAAGGAGCTTTAAAGAGGGGGAACAATGAATGAGCATCATTTTGCTAACACAGAATCCAGTGTTACACAATATTTAGATTAATCTTTTTCTTGGTAATACAAGAAACATACTCAAGGTCAGTATTTGCAGGAACAGAGGTTTTTCCACTAAGGATCAAGAGTTTTTGGACAGTTTGTTCGAGGTTATTCAAGGAATTGCATTGGACCTGGAAATTCCCAAATATGAACTCTGCATTGAAGACGCAGTTTTGTAATAAAGTATATTTTGTAATCACTATGATGATAACTTGATTTAAAAATTACAATACATCACTGCCTCACTTGCATGCTTCCTTTCAAATGTGGGAGGGACAAATAACAGAAGGAATGGACTAAAGAAGCTTCATAGAAGAATGAAATATGATGGGAACTTTTAAAAACCAACAAATGGTTAGGATTTGGAAAGCACTTCCTTAAAGGGTGGGGATATAGCTGCTTAGAAAACATCACAAAGGAGCAAGATTCGGACCCTCAAACATGCTCGATTATTTGACTAGATCTTGGCTGATCAATGACAATGTCATCAGACCATAAAACGTAGGAGCAGAAGTCACTCATTTGGCCCGTCGCATCTGCTCCACCATTTCAAGATAATGGTTGATAGGAAAATCCTCAACTCCACTTTCCTGCTTTTCCCCAAGATTCCCTTAAAAATCTCTCTCTCTGCTTTGAATTTACTTAACAACACAGGCTTGACAGCACTCTATTGTCAAGAATTCCACAGGTACTCAACCGTGAAAAACTCCTGTCTTAAGTGGTCAATCCCTTCCTCCGAGACTATGTCCTCTGGTTCTAAACTCTCCCACAACGGAAAAAAAAAAAATCAATATTTTCAGGATGCAGTTTCTTGATTCAATAAACATGTTTTGCATTTGCCTCTCAAAAGTCCTTAAGAATCCAGAATGTTTCATCAAGGGCACCTTTCACTCTTCTAAACTCCAACACATACAGACCCAAATTCCCTAGTTCTGAAGGGTCACTGGACTTGAAATACTAACTCTGTTTCTCTCCATTGATACTGCCAGACCTGTTGAGTTTTTCCAGCAGTTTGTCTTTAGCTATGCAACCTCTTATAAGAAAACTCCTTCATATCCAGGAACAACTGGTGAAGCTTCTCTGGACTGCCTCGAATGATGGTGTATCTTTCCTTAGATAAACAGGGCCCAAAACTGTTCAGTCTTCCAGCTGTGGTCTTGTATAGTTTAAGAAAAACCTCCCTACTTTTATACTCAATTCTCTTTGAAATAAAGACAAAACATTCCATTTGCTTTCCCTAGTAACTATTGATCAGTTTGCTACATGCTCGCTTTGAGCTTCATGGAGGAGAATTCCCATAGCTTTCTGCAGTATTCCTCAATTTAAATAATTCAGTTCCTCTATTCTTCCTGCCAGAGTTCATAATGTCACATTTTCCCCACATTATATTCCATCTGACAATATGTTGCCATTCCTGTATTCCTTGATATTTTAATATGTAGAAATCCGACTTGAAATTACCCAAATGACTGAGCATGCACAGTCCTCTGGGAGACAGAATTCCAGATGTTCACCACCCTCCATGAGGAAATTCCTCCTGGTTTCTGTGCTGAATGGCCCACCCATTACGTAGAAAGTTTGCCCCCTAGTTCAGCCATCCCAACCAGGAGAATTATTCTTACTGTATCTAGAACGGAGAGAGTGAATTTTGTAAGCTTCAATAACAGCCTTCAAAAGGGGAACCGGACATATAATTGAAGAGTTTAAAAAAAGAGAAAACAGATCTACAAATCCATTTGGCTGGAACACTGCTTTCAAATGCAGAGTAAAGCCAGTTGTGTGGGTTTAATTCCTGCAACAGCTAAAATTACCATAAAGGTCCCACCTTCTCAATCTCCCCCTCACCTGGGGTATGATGACCTTCAGGTTAAACCACCACCAGTCATCTCTCCCTCTGTCTAATGAGAAAGTCCCAGAGGACCATAGGGTTGCTATGGCAACTTTATTTTACTAACCAGTGAGAAAGTTTGTCCAACACTTTAAAAACATATGAAGATAGTGTTCCTTTAGGGTTCAGAAGGAATCTAGTGTCTAGCCTGTTGGGAGTTTCCCCCTCAACCTCACAAGCCATACCGTGTTGATTTCAGATTCCTTACGTTGTTGACATGACAAACCAGAAGCAGTAACTAGACAGGGTGGGATTCATAACCACGAATAAGCTAATTAACCACAGTTTCACTCCTCCCGAAAACCTCGGTTTTAAAACTAGCTTCGAACTGCCGAGTGTGTAAACCATTGAGTAACTTGCCTTCCCTCACAAGTCTGGATTAGTGGTGCTGGAAGAGCACAGCAGTTCAGGCAGCATCCAAGGAGCAGCGAAATCGACGTTTCGGGCAAAAGCCCTTCATCAAGGCAGGAATATAATATCCCAGATCAGGGGCATTTTCCAATGAGATACACATCCCATCCTTTTGACAGTCTAAACAAAAATTATACTCCCCTCCCCCAATCTGCCCAAAATTATCTCACTCTAGTAAGAAAGAGAGAGACAGCTTAGATATTTTTTTAAAAAAAGAGTCAGGACAGATCAGTGAATCGAGTCCGGAAAGACGTTAAAAAAAAGTGTTCGGAAAGACGCAATAAAAGTTCGAGCAAAGAGGCGAGAGATAGATCGAAACTCCACATAGGCACCGGGTCCACCAGGAAATGCAGAAACAGCAGAAGCAGAGCAGGCAGATTAACTTTCACAGGAGCGGTGGCTGGTGTACCCGGTCGGCGATGTGGCTTCGGGAATTGTAGAAGGAATTCCCGGGAAGAGTTGAGCCCCTTACCTGGCTGTGCAGCGCCGGAGGACGTTCCCCATTGCAGCCGCCGCGCTGCGCCATGAACTCACCCCCCTCTGCGATTGCAGTTTCGCGTCAGTTGCACAGACTAAAGTTTGCGACTTCCCGCATTTCCTTGTTTACTCTCGGTCAGGTTCTGGCACCAGGACAGGTGAAAGGAAGACAGATGATGAACTCAGCAGCTACAAAAGGGGTAGAGCAAGCCACAGAGTTCAGGAAAGATAGCACCTTATATTTATAACACACTTTACGTTTTCAGGTGTGTGATATTTCCACTCTGAATTTTCATGATTGTTATTTAGTTCTTCTAGCTGGCCAACAGCGTGAGACTAGTTTCTGTTTTACCTACACCCTTTCGGTCTCTCAGTTTAATGTGAATTAGTGGACAGCAGAATGAACCTATAGAAGCGAAGTATTTGGTTGTGAACTTTATCTAACCTTCTTTCAGATTTGTGAATCGCTTCTTTTCAGCAGAGGGCGACGTCTCCTCTTCCAGTTGATCGGGGGAAACCAAAGAGTAAAATTCCTCTCCGGCGTTAAGCCAAGTGGTATCTATATTCGCCCCCCCAGCTGAGGTCAGCGCCTGGCTCCTTAACGACAGTGTTACTACACCAAATAATCTGATGCAGTGGTTCAAAAAGGAGCCTCCTCAGCGCCACCATCTCAAGGGCAATTAGGGATGGACAAAAAATGCTGGCCCAGCCATTAACACTGACCCAAATTAGCTCCTGATCCCAATTCTCTTTGTTACATGTAATTATTCCAATCATGGCCAAGTCTTTTCTATTATCGTTCCTCAGAACGCTGTGCTCACCTAACTGGAACCTGATTGCAGTTGTACTAGCTCTCTCTCTCTGCCTCATCTTTATCCTGTTCCTCCTAACTCTGTGGAATTCCTTCTACAAACATTTCCTCTCCTTTAATATCCTCCTCCAAACTCAGGCTCCGGGAACCAATTTCTTCAGCTTGTCAGTTAAGTGTTTCTGAATGCTTGTCTATATTGGAGGTGCTACACAAATGCAAACATGACTCAGCTGGTTCCATTCAAGTCCCACTTCAGAGACCCGAGCTCAACAATGCACAATAGTACTATGCTAAGGGAGTGCTGCACTGTCTGAAGTGTTGTCTTTCAAGTGATGTTAAGCCAAGACCCAGTATACTTTCTCAAATACTTGCTGAGGGCAGCACGGTGGGTCAGTGGTTAGCACTGCTGCCTCACAATGCCAGGGACCTGCATTTGATACCAGCCTCGGTGACTGTGTGGAGTTTGCACATTCCCGCTGTGTCTGCGTGGGTTTCCTTTGGGTGCTCTGGTTTCCTCCCACAATCCAAAGATTGCAGGTTAAGTGAATGCTAAATTGCCCATAGTGTTCAGGGATGTGTAGGTTAGGTGCGTTGGTCAGGGGTAAATGTAGAGTAATCGAGAATGAGTTTGAGTGGGATACTCTTTGGAGGGTCAGAGTGGACTTGTTGGGTCAAAGGGCCTGTTTCCACAATGTAGGGATCATATTATTCTAAAATGAACATAAAAGATCCCATGACACAATTTGTAGAAGAGTGAGGGAGTGTTTTTTTCAGTGTCCTGGCAAATATTCCATACCTTAGTCAACGTGACTAAAACAGATTATTTTGTCATTCATCACATTGCTGTTAACGAGAGCTTGCTTTGCATAAATTGATTTCCACACTTCCTCTCTTCAAACAAACACTTTTATTGGTTGTAAAATGCTCTGGCACATGCTGAGGTTGTGAAAGTGAGTTGGGTTTCAGCAATTCCTATAATAGTAATAATGACTGAAATGTTTCTGATATTGTTGCACACTTGACCACAAGGAATTCCAGCAATGCAATTATAACCTCATTTTAAAGTTACATCTAAACGTTTCCCTTAGAAACTTTGAAGTCATTACATCTTATCCTTACCTTAAGAACATATTAAGCTGGTTGTATCAAACATCTGCATACAGTTTTGGACCCCTTGCTTAAGGAGAGATGTCACTGCATTGAGCGCAGTTCAGAGAATATTAACTCGATTGATTACGAAGATGAGGGTTTTTTCTTATGAAGCGAGATAGAGCACTTAAGCCTACTTTCTCTGGAGTTGAGAAGAATGAGAGATCTAACTGAGGTATATAAATGCTAAAGAAGACTGTCAAAGTAGACATAGAGAGGATGTTTTCTCTTGTCAGCAATCTAGAATGAGAGGTCATAGTTTTGGGATGAGGGGTGGCAGATTTAAAACCGAGATGAGGAGAAATTACTTTCCTCAAAGGATCATGAAATTAATACCCCCAGAGTGCGGTGGATGCTAGGATATTGAGTAAATTTAAGGAGGAGACAGACAGATTTTTAATTAGTTACAGGGTTGAAGGGTTATGGAGATCGGGCAGGAAAATGAAGTTGTGGCCAAGGTGAGATCAGCCTTGACTATCAGATGGTGGAGCAGACTGGAGGGGCTGAATTGTCTTCTCTTTCACCTGGTTATGCTCTTATAAACATCTATTTATCAAACTTGTTAACTGTTTTGTGTTTTTTTCTCATACCTAGGTAACAGCTTGAAGAAATGCTTTTGAAGCTGAGTGCAAGCGTGCCAACAGAGACTGTTAAATGGAGAGCATCATGTGTTGCAGGACCCCAACACGCTGAGAAGCTGTTTCCTTTTCAACACGCCGGGACCATTTGAAGCCAGTTCCAAGGCATTACTGAAAATAAAATCTAAAACACAATGACTTATGCTACCTTTTGCTATCGAGAATTGCCTCCACCAAATTATTGGGCATGCATTCAGATCCTAACTACTCAAAAGAAGTTTCTCCCCATGTTAGCTTTGATTTTTAGCAACCATAATAGATCTGTGCCCTTGGGTTAATTCTTCAATATGAAAAACACTTTCACATTCTTTACTTCAAAACCCAAATTGTGTACGCTTCTATTAAATCTTCAACCAATTGAAACATGCAGTCTTCCAGGGCTGTACAGTTTAGATGCAGGGAGGATACTTTCCTTGGCTAAAAGAACCTAGAACTAAGGGACACTGTCTCAGAGTAAGAGGCAAACTATTTAGGACTGAGATAAGGAAGAATTTCTACATTCAGAAGGTACTGAAGCTCTGGAATTATCTGCCCAAAAGGGGTCTGGAGGCTCGGTCATTGGGTATGTTCAAGACAGATACATTTCAAATATTACAGCAATTGAGGGATGTGTGGATGATATCCGTAAATTGTTCTGAGGTAGATCAACCATGATCTAGGTGAATGGTGTAGCAGGCTGAAAGGCCTGCTCCTGCTCTCGTTTCCTATGTTTTATTTACCTCCCTGTGCTAAAGAGACTAACATCAGCATCTCCAATATATCCATGTATCCATTATCTCTGTTTCAAGTACTATCAGGTTCTTTGAACGGGCTATTCAAAACTAGGTGAGCTGAATGGTTTTCTTCTGTGTCATTCAATTCTGTGGTTTAAATAAAATACTAAAATTGAGATATTTTTTCAAGATTTCAGGCATTTATCAACAGCAATTTCTTAAGATGTTTTTAGATGAAATAGTTAAATTGTTTCTTTTCTGCAAACACAAAACATAATCTCTTGAGTATTTACACTTATGGCCCCCAAGGTATCCATAGGGATTGGCATGTTCTCAGGGATTCAAAAAAGTGGAGGTCTTGTAATGCAACCCCGACTCTGAGCCAGAAGCTCTGGGTTTGATTCCTTTTCAAGTGCTTGATGTCAAGTAACAAAGGCAAACAGATTGAGCATTAACCTGCAAATCCATTCATTACAGAGCAATGGCAGTTGGTAAGAGGAGGAGTGATTCCTGGTTTGCTATGTGTTGGAAAGAATGGTTCAAGCCTCAACAATCATTATCTACAGCTGCAATATAGGCTGCAATGTGCATGTAAGATAAAAGCATGTGATACCATGGCAACTTGGGTTCCTGAGTGAACTATAATATACAAGTTGGTGTTCACAAATAAAATGTGAAAATCAAAGGCTAGCAAACAGAACTGGAGTATTTAAACCATGGAATTTGTTTTATACACCAGTTCTTTTGAAGCAGTCTGCAGAAAGCTATCATAATTCATAGCTTGATAGATAGTGGAATAACAGGTGGACATCAGACCTGCTTTCTGACATTATTTACCGTGGTTCTGCTGCAAAGCCTACACCTGGAAATTACACAGTCATTTTAGCCTGAGTCACCTGAAACTGAGAAACCTGAAGTCTAAATTCTTTGTTATAGTTTAATAGCGAATAATGTTTAAATTTAGCAGTAATGTTCAAAAACGTTCTGAAATTTGCTCATTTTTATGTCAGATATCCAAAGGACTTGACTTGTTGATTGTTGTAAGTAATATGCTAGTGTAGCCATAAATACATATGGATATCAAAAATATGGACAGAAAATAAAATGAACTAAGCTATACCATGACAAGGAGAGGATTAAATCACAGAAACTACACTAGGTGAGGCACTGCTCTGGAATAATTTACCTGTTTGTCCTGTTGATTGTGAAATAGTTTGTTTGGCAGGGTGTGACATCAAAAACAATTGTGATCGAAAGTGATCAAATGAAAGAGTAGTTAGACAGTAGTAATAAGAACAATGCCTCTTTCTTTTTTAAGCTAGGAGTAACTTAAAGAGAGAATGGTGAATTCCTTTGCACTTCATCATCCAAATGATATTCTGTGGCTTTCCTGCATCATTTTGCAACAATATGGAAACCCTTCAAAGTGGAAGCAGGCCATTTCACCTATCAAGTCCACACTGACCTTCTGAAGACCATCCCTCCCAGAACCCTACCTTATAAACCTGCATTTCCCATGGCTAATCAACCTAGCCTGCACATTCCTGGATACTGTGGGCAATTTCCTATGGCCAATCCACTTAAACTGCACATCTTTGGACTGTGTGAGGAAACCAGTCTCCCGGATGAAACCCACACAGACACAGGGAGAATGTGCAAATTCAGCACAGATATTCACCCTAGGCTGGGATCAAACCTGGGTTCCTGGTGCTGTGAGGCAGCAGTGCTCACCACTGAGCCACCATGCCACTCTGTTAAAACAAGTTAAAACATTCTTTTAATTTAAAATGAATAGTGGAAAGAGAACTGAATGGCTTAATAAATCACTAAATATGCTATCCACTAAAATGAAACTAGATGACGTTTCTGCAGTGGTAACATTGTATTAACTTTGCTTGGACCAACCGACTAATCTAGAGGCCCAATTTAATGCTCCAGTGACATATGTTGGATCCCATTATGGTATCTGAGCCAATTTAAATTCAATGAATTAATAAATCTGGAATTAAATGCTCATCTCATTAGGAATGATTGTGAAACTGCTGAATTGTTGTAAAAATTGCCAGCTGGCACACTCATACTCTTCAGAGAAGAAAATCTGTCATCTTTGACCTTATTTGACCTACATATGACTCCAGATTCATAATAATCTGAAATGACCTAGCAGGCACCCGATTATATCAAACCACCGCAGAGGAGTTGAATGGAGCCAACCAACCTACAAGGGGCACCAGGCGTAGCTGCAAAATGAGATGCCAACCTGGTGAATCTACAAAAAAAGGATTTATCTGTGTGCTAAACAGCAGAAGCAGCATATTATTGACGTGGTGATCTTATAACCGGTGATCAAAGTAAAGATCTTGCAAACCAGTCTCATTCAGTAATGAATTTCCCTGAATAATTAAAACAGCTGGAAGAACATATATGCAAATATATGAAATAGGAACAAAAGTAGAGCATTCACCCTTGACCTTGCTGTACCATTCAAGAAGATCATGGCTGATCAGTTTGTATTTCAAATTCCACATTGCCATCTACCCCCCGATAACCATTGGTTCTTTTACTGAGCAAGAATTTATCCACCATTGCCCTGAAAGTAGCTACCATTTCTTTCTGAGGGAGTTACAAAGTCACATAATCCTCTGAGAGAGAAAAAAATCTCCTTATCTGTGGTCTTAAAAGGGTGAACCCTAATTTTAAAACAGTGACCCCCCCCAGCTCTAGACTCATCCACAAAAAGAAACATTCTTTCCTTGGCTATCTTGTCAAGATCTGTCAATCAAGTCACCCCTCACCCTTCTAAAGTCCAGTGGAAACAAATCCACTTTGTCCAACTGATCCTCATAAGACAACCCACTCGTTCCAAGGATCAACCTGGTAAGGCTCCTCTACACTGTCTCCAAAATATTTACATTCTTCCTTAAATAAAGAAACCAAAACTGCACATGATATTGAGATATGGTGTCACCAAAGCCTCATAACTGAAGCATAATATCCTTCCTCATTATGCTCAGTTCCTCCCATTATAAAAGCTGCCAATCCATTAACATTCTTGATCACTTGTTGTACCTATATAGTAATGTTTTGTGACTCAAGTAATGGAACACCTAGATCCCTCTGCACCTCAGAATTCCAAAGTTGTTCTCCATTCAAATAGCGCTTTGAATTTTTATTCTTCATGCCAAAATGAACAACTTTGTGTTTACTTGCATTATATTTGATCTGCCAGATTTTCACCACTTAATTTATCCATATCCATCTGAAAACTTTTCATGTCTTCTTCCCACCATGCTTTCTTCTTTAATTTGTGTCATCTTCAAATTTAACTTGCATGCCTTTGCTCTCCTCATCAAAGTCATTCATGTAAATTATAAAAAATTTAGGTCCCAATACAGAATCCTGAGGGACTCCACATAACACATCCTGCCAATCTGAGAAAGACACATTTATGCATTTTGTTTGTTTTCTGCTGGCCAGGCAAACTTTTATTCATTCTGATACGTCCTCCCTACATCATGAACATATATTTTCTGCAATAAACTTTGATGTTGCACCTTTTCAAATAAATTCTAGAATTCCAAGTACAGGACATCTACCGACTGCCCTTTATCCACAGCACATATTACTCATAGACCAGAAAATGTGGGACCAGAAGTAGATCATTGGGCTGAGTCTGCTCCTCCATTCAATGAGATTAAGGATAATCTGATAATTCTCAACTCCACTTTCCTGACTTTTCCCAACAACCTTTGCATCCTTAATGATTAGAAATCTGTCTATCTCAGCCTTGAATACACTTAATGACCCAGAGTTCATAGCTTTTCGCAGTATAGAATTCCACACATTCAGTACCATAAGAGAGAAAAAAAACTTTCTCATCTCAATCTTAAATTGGTGAACCCTTACTCTGAGGTTATGCCTCTGGTCTTTCCCACAAGAGGAAACAACCTTTCCACATCTACCCTGTCAGCCCCAATGAAGTCTCCTTGTTAGAGGCTCAGAATTCTGCAATGATTATCTTACCTCAAAAGATCAAACGCTGTCCATTATCTTCAAAGGAGCTAGCCAGGAGTTGAATGGAATGTGTTTCACTTGCTTGGGTAAATGTAGCTCCAACACCCAGGACAGAACCTCAGCATCATCCAAAACAAAGCAGTCCATATGATCACCAATGGCGGCACGGTGGCACAGTGGTTAGCACTGCTGCCTCACAGTGCCAGAGACCCGGGTTCAATTCCCGCCTCAGGCGACTGACTGTCTGGAGTTTGCACATGCTCCCCGTGTCTGCGTGGGTTTCCTCCGGGTGCTCCGGTTTCCTCCCACAGTCCAAAAATGTGCAGGTCAGGTGAATTGGCCATGCTAAATTGCCCGTAGTGTTAGGTGCAGGGGTAAATGTAGGGGAGTGGGTCTGGGTGGGTTGCACTTCGGCGGGTCAGTGTGGACTTGTTGGGCCGAAGGGCCTGTTTCCACCCTGTAAAGTAATCTAATCTAATCTAATCAGTGGTGTTTAAAGTAATGGTTCTGAAAGAGTGAATGTTCAGCTCCCCATCTCATGATATCTTACTGCCTTTGGAGACAGTCAAGTTCTGCAAGAATGGCTGAAGGGTGTAAATGTATTCTTTACAGTCCCCAATAATTATGCCTGACTGGTAAGGTAACCCGGACTATATGCTATTATGCAATAGACTGTCAGACAAATGCCTCTTCTGTTTAGACTCACCAGTACCAATCTATCCTGTGCACCTGATAATTATGCCCTGGACTCATCAGAGAGAAAAGATCATTAGCAAATACTAAACTAGAATAGCACATGCCAGCAGCAGTGATATCTGAAAATATGACAATCAGCATCTCATTCATTGACAAAAGCATTGGTTCCCTCTGCTACCAGTTCACAGTGACATTGCTAAGTGGCCTTTGACAGCACCTTCCAAACCTGTGACCTCCACCATTTTGAAGAACAAAAGCAGTAGCTGCATGGGCACACCACGGCAAGCCTGATTTCAAATCACACACTATCCTGATTTGGAAATATATCACTGTTCTTTCACTATCGCTGAGTCAAACTCCTGGATCTCCCTCACTAACTGCACTCTGGGTATACTTACACCACATGGACTGCACCAGACCAATAGAGCAGCTTATCACCCCTGTCTTTAGGCAATTAGTGGTGGGAAACAAATGCTGGCCTAGCCAATGGTGCTCACCCACTTGCCCAAGAAGGAATAAAGAAGAGTGTTAGCGTTGATATTAGTGGGGCAAGCTTGTAAAAATGTCCCATAATATGAGCTCCCAATAAAATCCAGAGTTAGACTGCAAAGGAGCTAATGTCCCAAAGTTACAGTTTCTTTTTTCACTGAATCTGAGTTTAACTTGACCATACCATTCTCACAAAAATCGAAGATTCTACCAGGATTGAACTATTGATCAACTTTCTCTAAAAATGAGAGTTTGGAGCTGCAGTCCTTTGGGAAAGGTATCTTTTCTCATAACTCATTTCGTCTAGTGAAATCTTCAAGGGCGTATATAATTTTTCTTAAGGTTATTCTAAGTTAAATTCACTTTGGATAAAAATAAAATGTCCAGTTGCTTTACCTGCTCTCTCAAGTACAGCCCCTGTATCTCTTTCACAAAAGCAGAAATTGCTGGAGAAGCTCAGTACGTCTGGCATCAATTGTGAGAAGAAAGCAGAGTTAATGTTTTGAGTCATAGAGCCAGAGAGATATACAGCGTGGAAACAGACCCTTCAGTCCAACTCATGCACGCCAACCAGATAACGTAGATAAATTTTGTTCCATTTGGAAGCATTTGGCTCATATCCCTCTAAGCTCTTCCTATTCAAAAACCCATCCAGATGACTTTTAAATGCTGTAATTGTACCAGCCTCCACCACTTCCTCTGTCAGTTCATTCCATACACGCACCACCCTCTGCATGAAAAAGTTGCCCCTTAGGTCCATTTCTAATCTTCTCCCCTCACCTTAAAACTATGCCCTCTAGTTTTGACTCCCCCACCCCAGGGAAAGGACCTTGTCTATTTATCCTAACCATGCCTCTCATGATTTTATAAACCTCTATAAGGTCACCACTCAGCCTCCGACACTCCAGGGAAAACAGCCCCAGCCTATTCAGCCTCTCCAAATATTTCAAATGCTTCAATCCTGGCAAATTTCTTGTAAATCTTTTCTAAACCCTTTCAAGTTTCACAACATCCTTCCTATAGTAGGAAGACTAAAATTGCATGCAGTATTCCAAAAGTGGCCTAACCAATGTCCTGCAACATGACCTTCCAACTTCTGTACTCAATGCACTGACCAATAAAGGCAAGCATACAAATAGGCATTCTTCACAATCCTATCTCCCTGCGACTCCACTTTCAAAGCACTATGAGTCTGCATTTCAAGGTCTCTTTATTCCATAACACTCCCCAGGACCTTACCATTAAGTGTATAAGTCCTGCTCTGATTTGCCTTTCCAAAATGCGGCACCTTACATTTATCTAAATTAAAATCCTACAGGATCCTGATGAGGAATCAATGGACTCAAAGTATTAACTCTGCTTTCTTCACACTGATGCTGCCAGACCTGCTGAGTTTCTCCAGCAATTTCTGTTTTTGTTCCGGATCGCTAGCATCTGCAGTTCTTTGTTTTATCCCTGTATCTCTTTCTTCACTGAAAAGTCACATACCTGTTCTCTTTCAAACTGTGCTCATTCCCCCAGTGAAAGGAACAAACCAATGACATACACTCCTTGTGTAATGTGAATGGGCGATCATGAATAAATAGCCCAATGAATGCACAGAATTATAGGCATTCTCTATAATCCCATCACTTCATTCAATGCTTACTGAGTAAAAGTATCAAACATCTAACCCCAGCGTATTATTGCATTAAAAAGCCTGAGTTCAGGAATGGCACGATATGTGAGAATGATCTCATACTCGTAGCACCATTGATTTGGAGTTTTACTTCTGCTCTTTTTAAAAAATAATTAATCCAGTTTGCATTCCTTAGCAGCCATTTCCATGATTTCAAAGGACAATTTGCCCGATAGCATTCAGTGAAATAACAGAGCTGGCAGTGGTATTCATTACTTATATAAAAATAATTTTAAAACATAAAATACAAAATGAAAAGCTTATTTAATGTTATAAATGTAGATATTCAAAAAGTATTCCAAACATTTTAACTTTTATCATTTATCTTCTCTAAGCACCGCAATATTGCTAACAAAAGCCATCAGGGTAGCTGGTGGATTATCAATTCAGTTGATTAAATCCGAAGGTGGAAGTTAGTCCTGGTAATGGTGCAGTAAAACTATCATCAACTGTTGTGCAAACCAACTGGAATTTCCTCTCCTTCCCTTGTCCAGTCTCCATGTATTCCAGATGCACAACATTGACTCTTATCTTCCCTCTTAAAAAGCAAACGTGATGACTGCAGATGCTGGAGATTAGAGTCAAGAACTAGTGCTGGAAAAGCACAGCAGGCCAGGCAGCATCCGAGGAGCACAGGAATTGAGGGGGAGTCATTTTGGGCAAAAACCCTTTATCAGGAATGAGGCTGGGAATCTCAAGGGTGGAGAGATACATGGGAGAGGGGTGGGGCTGGGGAAAGGTGGCTGAGAGTGCAATTGGTGGATGGAGTTGGGGGTAAAGGTGATAGGTCAGAGGGGAAGGTGGAGCGGATAGGTGGGAAGGAAGATGGACAGGTAGGACAGGTCATGAGGGCAGTGCTGAGCTGGAAGTTTGGAACTGCGATAAGGTGTTTGGAGGGGATTTGAGGAACCTGATGAAATCCACATTGATGCCATGGGGTTGGAGGGTCCTGAGGCAAAAGATGAGGCATTCTTCCTCCAGGCATCGGGTGGTAAGGGTGTGGCGATGGAGGAGGCCCAGGACCTGCATGTCCTTGGCAGAGTGGGAGGTGGAGTTGAAGTGTTCGGCCATGGGCCGATGGGATTGGTTACTGCGGATGTCCCGGAGGTGTTCTTTGAAGCACTCTGCAAATAGGTGTCCAGCTTCCCCAATGTAGGAGAGACCGCACCACGAGCATCGGATACAGTAAGTGACATGTGTGGAAGTGTGAAAGTTTGATGGATGTGGAAGGCTCCTTTGGGGCCTTGGACGGAGGTGTAGGGAGAGGTTTTGCAATTCCTGCGGTGGCAGGGGAAGGTGGTGTGTATGAGTGGGGATGTATGGGGGAGGTGTTGTTAGGGGGTGTGGACATGACGAGGTACTCACGGAGGGAACGGCCTTTACGGAAAGTGGCTAGGGTTGGGGAGGGAAATATATCTCTGGTGGTGGGGTCCAGTTGGTAGGTAGCAGAAATGGTGGAGGATGATGCAATCTATACAGAGGTTGGTGGGGTGGAAGGTGAAGACCAAGGTGGGTTCTGTCCTTGTTGCAGTTGGAAGGGTGGGGCGGGATCCAAAAACAGCCCTGTCATGGCAGGGCCTCGGGTGTGCGGGTGGGTAAAGGACTTAGGGGAAGGTGTTCAGGCCCTAAAATTAGTGAACTCGATATTGAGTCAAGGGAAAATAGTCTGGGCCAAAAACGTTGCCATTGCCAGCATATCCAAGCCAAATAGCTTAAAACAACTCAGAGTAATCTTATGTATCTCCTAAAGAAAAACAATCTGGGTGTTCAAAAAGGATATAATTTAGGGTTGAAATGTGTAACATTCATCTCTGACAGTCCAACTGAGTATTTTGTAACTGCACAGTATATAGCTCTTCTATAATAAAAATAATCTTATAAAGATCTTGTGTATACGTTCTCTTATATATAAACCAAGTATTGCCTTTTATTTTGTAAAAGCCACTTACAAACTTAATTTTTAGGTTAAAAATGTTGAAGCATTTGGCATAATATATTGGCCAACACAGACCTGTTCTTGAATTACCACTTTAATTCCTCACCAGACCATCAGCTGTTGGAGAAAATATTCAGTCAAGTGTTTATGCAGAGAGAGGAAGGTGAAGCAGAGTTCCAGTCAATTCCTTAATAGCTGTTGAGAAAGCAGAATTGGTGGAGATGTGAGAGTGGGTTGCTTGACCTTTGGCTGGGCAGTGAGATGTAGAATACATGGATCTTTTAGAAGACAAGAAAAACTGTTTGGAAGGATTTGGTTGCCTTTGGAAGTGGAATGCAATGCACTGTTCAGTGCAGACATGTTCCACACTTGTGATTCGCATAGCATGAACTCGATGATTTCATGAGTGTAGTAGTTATTGTACTTAAGAAAACATTTCAGGACTTTTTTCTTGTATCTATTCATTTTAAAGCTGTTACTCCAAACAGAAAAACTCCCATTGAAACCACAGCCAAATATGTAATGAACACTATTTCTTCATAAACTTCAAAGAATTGGGCGGCACGGTGGCACAGTGGTTAGCACTGCTGCCTCACAGTGCCAGGGACCTGGGTTCAATTCCTGCCTCAAGTGACTGACTGTGTGGAGTCTGCACATTCTCCCCGTGTCTGCGTGGGTTTCCTCCGGGTGCTCTGGTTTCCTCCCACAGTCCAAAGATGTGCAAGTCAGGTGAATTGGCCATGCTAAATTGCCTGTAGTGTTAGGTGAAGGGGTAAATGTATGGGTGGGTTGCGCTTTGGCGGGTCGGTGTGGACTTGTTGGGCTGAAGGGCCTGTTTCCACACTGTAAGTAATAAAAAAAAAAGTTGTGGCACTTTGTAAAAAGATAACAATGCAATATTTTCAGCAGGATTCACACATCAACGACAACCTGCCATTGATTTCTACCAGTGCCATTTGATTCCACATGTGGAAGACAGATAACAGAAGCCCAGTGTTTGTCACCCTCCAGTTTTTACCTTTCCTGTGGGAGAAGCTCAGCATCTAACATCCCAATTCACTCTCAGGATGAATAGTGGTTATCAATCCATTTCTCACCATTCTGTGGTACCATCTATTCTGCTCTCCATAAGTATTTTATAACTTTAATAGAAAGCAAATATTCTACTTTTAATAAGGAGAAGAGTGGTCATCTCCCATCAGATTTTAGGCATGTCAAGCAGTACAAAATATGAATTATCTTCAATAACGACATCCTGTCCTGCTGATCTCCATGTTATATTTTCTACACCTGCCCTGTTAGTTACCACAGTTGCCTTCTTTGTAACTTGCCTGTAGGAATGTAACTTAATTTTTTTGGGAGATTATATAGAGCATGTGAAGCTCTTGTGGCACAGTGAGTCTAGATGTTGTTTCTGAGCCAGGATTTAATAGCCTAGGATTTAAGGAACCCAAATAGGTTGAATATCAACCTATATCCTTCCGACATCAATGGCAGGTTGTAAGAAGTGGGAGAGATGCTGGTGAGATGTTGGGGTTTGATGGTGGAAAGAAAAATTGAAGCCTCTACAAACACAATGCATAGCTTCAGGCTACAATGTACGTGTAAAAGTACATGTTGCCACAGCAATAAAGACTCCATGAAGCTGGAAAGGTGTGCCAACCAAACGGGTGACAACAGCATAGGATTCAATCCCCCTTCCAGCTGAGATGGTTTTGGTAGCCACATCCTTGCCATAACCATGGAGGGAGTTGGAATGTGGTGTTGGTTTGATGTTGTGGCAGGAGAAAGTGAGGTCTGCAGATGCTGGAGATCAGAGCTGAAAATGTGTTGCTGGAAAAGCGCAGCAGGTCAGGCAGCATCCAAGGAACAGGAGAATCGACGTTTCGGGCATAAGCCCTTCTTCAGGGCTCCTGAAGAAGGGCTTATGCCCGAAACGTCGATTCTCCTGTTTCCTGGATGCTGCCTGACCTGCTGCGCTTTTCCAGCAACACATTTTCAGCTTTGATGTTGTGGCACACTGGGTCGGACCAGCTTTTGGTAGAGAACTGGAAAGCATAAGGCCTATATGTTGTCAAGAACAACAAAGAATGATACAGCACAGAAACCGGCCCTTCAGCCCTCCAAGCCCATGCCAACACATTTTGTCCTTCCACGCTAAAACTGTCTTCACTTACAGGATCTGTGTCCCTCTATTCCCTTCCTATTCGTGTAATTGTCCAGGTGCTTCTTGAATACTGCTATTGCGTCTGCTTCCACCATCTCCTCTGGCAACAAATTCCAGACACTCACCACTCTTTGTGTGAAAAGCTTGCCTCACGCATCTCTTTTAGACTCCCCCCAACTCCCTGCACCTTGAATATGTGTCCCCCCTGGGAAAAATCCTCATACTTTCCACTCTTTCCATGCCATTCACAATCTTATAAACTTCTATCAGGTCGCCCCTCAAGCTCCTGTGCTCCAGTGAAAACAAGACCAGTGTATCCAGCCTTTCTCCATAGCTAAAATCCCCCATACCAGGCAACATCCTGGTAAACCATATTTTTGTACTGCTTGATGTGCCTCAAATATGAGTGCTGATGATCACTCTTTGCCTTATTAGAAGTAAAATGCTCACTTTCTGTTAACGTTACAGAGTAATTAAAGGTGTTTGCTTCTGAAACTTGATAAAGTAGGTAGAGAAATGATGTTGGGTGAAAATGTGTTTCTGGAAAAGCGCAGCAGGTCAGGCAGCATCCAGGGAACAGGAGAATCGACGTTTCGGGCATAAGCCCTTCTTCCTGAAGAAGGGCTTATGCCCGAAACGTCGATTCTCCTGTTCCCTGGATGCTGCCTGACCTGCTGCGCTTTTCCAGCAACACATTTTCAGCTCTGATCTCCAGCATCTGCAGACCTCACTTTCTCCTCATAGAAATGATGTTTCCTCACATAGGGTAATGGAGAGTAAGAAGTCATAGTTTTAGGAGAAGGCAATAGCAGATTTAGAACAGAGATGAGGAGAAGGGTTGCAAATCAGTGGAATTCACTTCCCCAGAGGGTGGTGGATGCTGGGACTTTGTGTATATTTAAAGAGGAAGTAGAGAGATTTTTAATTAGTAATGGGTTGATGGGTGTGGGATAAGAAAGTGGAGTTGAGGCCAAGATGAGATCTGCTAGGCTCGAGGGGCTGAATTGCCTACTCCTTATCCTAGCTCTTATGTTTTTATCTTTCAGAGATTTATCCATCCTGTTTGGAACCAGTCCAGGGAAGTCACCTCCAGTTCAGACTTTTTGTGTTTCTCAAATATTGACAGGTTACAAGAAAAGCGCAAAGCTAAAAAGACTTACAGTTCACGTGTTAGTCATTTTGGGAATAGCTGACAAATAGCTGGCGTTGGAATGCTGACATTCAGCACTTATGCCAGAGAAGGATTAAATGAAGAAGCCAATGTCAGTTAATAACATCATCAGCAGATTCAGATAAATCTGTTCTCTGTGAGAACTGAGTCTATAAACAACGGACTGACATTGTGCATTAATATCAAATCACTATTCATCACAACAGCATAGTTTTTTCAGGGCAAATGGTGAGGTTTAAATATACTACCCAGGTCAGGAAACCGTCAAACACGCCAATAGAACATGTTGTTATTTCCGCCTTTCTCTTGTTTTCATCCCATTCCATTCCATCCCTGCCAAAATAAGTAGTTATGGCAATGAATTTATATTAGAGGTCTTTTTTCCGAAATGCAGATTACAATACATATCTAACAGAGTGTGAAATTTGTTAAAATATTGTATACAATGGAAAATTTCTTGAGGTGAACCGAATAATTCTTAAACATATTTTGAAGGAAAGAAAAGTGGCCATCATTACATTTATAAAATCATGTTAATGTGTCTGCGTTGATTTGAAGAAAATTATATTTAGAACAAAGTCTCTTTCATTACTATGTTCACTTGGTTGTATCCCAAATATTTGCTGACATTGACTTGTTAAAATATTTTGCCATTTCCAATTGGGTTTCTGGGAGCAGGTGAGAACCACTGGCAGCACTGGCAATTGGAATTAGAGCAAGCCGTTCATGGTTCAATTGTCCATTGTTCATTCACTTGCTGTTCCAGCAGAAGAATGCTTACACGGCATGAGGCAAGTCGTATGAAATTATCATAGAAATATGCAAAAAGGAAATCAGCAAATTGCAATGGTGTATCCATAAGTGTTCCTGCCTTGAAATCACCCTTACTGTAGTGTCTGTGTCAATCTGTTTAAATGCCTCTGATCCACATTCTATCTGCAATAATTTTCCTTTTTGTTACTCTTTATAG
Source organism: Chiloscyllium plagiosum (assembly GCF_004010195.1). Taxonomy (NCBI): domain Eukaryota; kingdom Metazoa; phylum Chordata; class Chondrichthyes; order Orectolobiformes; family Hemiscylliidae; genus Chiloscyllium; species Chiloscyllium plagiosum. Next base: position 10,878,251 of record NC_057744.1, on the reverse strand, counting down.
TTGTCCAATTTTTTTAATGCATCGGCTAGTACAGAGTGTTCCATTGCTGTCATCATGTCTCCCTTACTGTGTTGTTAGGCAACCAGCCATTAGTTTTCCCACACACATATTTGTATTTCCACTGGTTGCTGTCAGTCCCTTATTTTACCTCAGTAAAAAATTCTAAATATTTCAACGTGTTCAGTACAGATTGCAACTGTTGACAATCACAGAAAAACAGCTGAACCGCCAACTTGAAGACATTTGCGTGCATGACAGCGGATCTTAGTAAAACTCTCCTAGGATCAAAACAGGTGACAGGGATGGAAAGTATATGATGTACATCAGACCTGTTAGAGCTGGACGCTCTGCAGACCTGCCACTAGCAGACAAACAGCAGTCTAGTCACAACTCCTTCATTTAGCACAGGGCTGCCCTCTTGCTCTGTAGGGATGTAATGAAACCTGCTTCTTATAATAGATGTGGAACAAGTTTAAGTAGTCTCTATTGGAAAAGAGCATCATATTCATAACAGCTTAATTTATATACTAACAGACATACTCCCCACTTGCCTGAATCAGTGCAGCCCCAACAACTCTCGAGAAGCTTGACATCATCCAGGACAAAGCAGATTGGCACTGCATCCACAAGTATCCACTCCCTCCACCGCTGACGATCAGTAGCAGCAGTGTGTACTATCTACAAGATGCACTGTAGAAATTTACCAAAGATCCTCAGACAGCACCTTCTAAACCCACAACCACTTCCATCTAGAAGCACAAGGGCAGCACATATATGGGAACACCACCATCTTCAAATTCCCCTCCAAGCTACTCACCATCCTGACTTGGGAATATATTGCTGTTCTTTCACTGTTGCTGGGTCAAAATCCTGGAATTCCCTCCTTAAGGGCATTGTGGGTCAACCCACAGCAGGTGGACTTGAGCAATTAAAGAAGGCAGCTCATCACCATCTTCTCAAGGGCAACTAGGGATGGGCAATACATGTTGGCAATACAATGATACCCACATCCCACAAAATTAACTTTAAAAAGGCAAGAGATGCAATAAAATACTAGCACTTGTCCCATCTTAGATTAAAAAGTAAGGAAACAAAAATAAAAATTACTTCAAGAAAGTGAGCAGGTCTGGCAGTATCTTTGCAGAGAAAGCAGAGTTAATGTTTCAATTTCAGTTCTGAAGAAGGGTAACTGGATGCAAAACATTAATTCTGCTTTCTCTCCAGAGATGTTGCAAGACCTGCTGAGTTTCTCCAGCAATTTCTATTTCTATTTCTGATCTACAGCATCCACAGTTCTTTGGTTTATTAGAAATAAATGAGTTGCACATTTTTAACAGGGGTCATGAATAGGGAATGCAGTTGAGGAGCCTTTAGTTTGAACTCATTCTCTGATAGCGCTCTGATGAATTTGTTTTCTGTGAAATTCCAAGATTTCTCAAGTTCAATGCTTCCTTTTTATGTTGCCTATCCTTGTTTGCTTACTTAATCTCCTTTTCATTTACAAACTTATTTTTCAATTTAAGTCCTTGATATCTTTTTCAATTGATAAGTACCCTGTAAAGAAAAAGGAGTGTTTTGCTATTTGAATAGCAATCAACACAATTATACAGTGAGCCTGGCAGTGACACCTTCCAGAAGACTGTTGCAGTCTCCACACCCCATGTTTTAAATACATGAAGGATTCCATGTAGCTCTGGCAATAACTATCCATCTGACTATTATTTTATGTGGCCAAACTGTAGTATAAGCTTGTAACTTGACTCCATCAGTATATGCATCCCAGCAGTGTTAAAACAGCAAAATTGGTCATTCATATACAATGCAAGTAAATCAATTTGAGTCAATGAAGAAAAGATAAAATTGATTCAAATTCCTCATTTAATGATAGTGTGATCTCTTGAATTTTCCATGCTGACGGCATATCCCTGTCTAAATGGGTGTTTCATTCTAAACCATTAAGTTGCATTTCACCAGAGCAGGTAAAGTTGAAGACAAAAATAAGAAAGTGTAGCTTTTATATCTACTCCATTGTTAATGCTAAATACAGGAGGATTGTTTTCTTCTTTTCCACTTAAACAATGCTTTACTGTTTATAAAAAAATCAGTCATCTAAGAAACATCTCCTCTTCTACCTTCAGGTTTCCATCCACAATCTACAATCACAAATTTTTAAATCCAGGTTTGTTGTTAGTTAATTGTTGCTTTAATTATTTTATCCTCTCATTTATTGTCTCATTCTGGTGGTGTTCTGCAAGTAAAGGTGTTGGCCCTTTATCTTGATTTATCACTAGGTTTGCTATAGAAACAATACTTTTAACTCTCAGCATTCCAAATTCCAAAGGCTCTGCATTTTGGAAGTCAGCATTCATGGATCTGGACTGTTGCTGCACTCCAGGTATTATACCTTACACAGATACATGGAGTCTACTTGGAGGTTATGAAGTATAAGAGCGTGAGGAGTCTAAACAATCAATGGAAAGATCCGTGCTTCCATCATCCATGTCTGATGAATTTGTATGTCTTAACTGAGCTGACACTTGTCCATTGCAATCAGCCCCATCGGCAAAACAGTCAACATCTTCAGGAGGAAAAAAGAAAACACAGGGCTATTTCTCTTTTGGGATGGGATTAATATCTATTCAACAGTAAGAAAACTGGTTTAATTTAGTATTAAGTAGCACTAAATTGAAAATCTGCTCACATCGACGGTATTGTGGCTGGTGTAGCAAATGGATAGTGTGTAATGCAGGGTACTTTCAACTTGCATTGAGATGTTTTGTTAGAAAAGAAAGCTTTTGTTCTGCATCTACTTAGATTAAACTTAACATGAATGTACTGGATGCTGATTTTTAGTCCTCATAATAGGGAAGTGTTCCATTAACACTTCTCAACAAAATCTGATTAGTACTTTGCCAATGAGCAATAGTCCTTAACCAGCCTTCGGAAGCCACCTTATACCATTCAAAAACAAAGTGAGGTTTGAGTGCCTGTTAAACCACTGATGTGGTAATGTTATTTAATGTTGCTATTTGATAATGTCATCTGGGATATGTCTGCATTGTGAAGGAAATAACTTCCACAGTTAGTCACTCCATCAAGTTTAGATGTTTGTGACTTAATAGTCGCATCTTTAAATGTTTTGATTATACAAGAGCTTCTGAAGTTCAAATTTGGCTTCTGTACAGTTTAAAGATCTAAAAACAAAGTCTCGTTTGAACTTTAAATTTTATGAATTGATTCATGGGGCCAAAGATAAACTTGGAACATGATGCTATAGTTAAAATATTGTACCAATAATATCAGCTGTAACATGGAGTATAAAGCAGCTGAGTGTAAAGAATGCTGAAGTTTAATTTCACTGTTTCTGATTTCAAAATGATCAGAAAAGCAACCCCACATGTGGGTAACTTGTGTTGATTGTCAGCAGTGTTGTAAGCAATCTTTTTGGGACAGTCTAAGCATGACAACTAGTTTTAACCAAATCACCTGATGGAGGTCTTGAGTAAATGCTATTATTGGAGAAGTTGTAATGGGGCAGAATTCACCAGGGTGTGTAAGGGCGTCTGCCATTAGTCAGACTCACCCTTCCATGTTTAGACGAATAAAATAGTTTGCTTGGCAACTGAAGGTGTGAGCTAATAACCTGGCAGTAAATGACACCAGTCATCTGGGTCCTGAGTGAACAGAGTAACCAAATATCTGTCTCCTTAACCAATGAATTTGAAGGATTCTGAACTTGATAACGCTCGAATTGACATGGAAATGTAAGTTAAAGTTTGTGAATTCAATGTGAAATCAGGGTCAGAGAAAGCAATAAATAGAGGAAAACATTTTTTAGCTTAAGAGGCAAAGAAACAAAAGGGAAGACAAATAGATTAAACATTTTTAAAATCTACAACAAAATTAAAACAAATGTTTGATAGCACAGAACTTCAAAGGAGACTAGCAGTTGAAGTTTACGCTCATCAAGAAGCATCAGAAAGTAACACCACTCGATGCAGAATGAGTACAGGGTGCTGATTGCTTGCCCCACAATTGTCATGGAGGTACAGCAGGAAACATTACCTGTCAATCTTAATTAGGGGCAAGTGAGGACGGCAGATGCTGGAGATCAGGATCGGAAAGTGTGGCGCTTGGAAAGCACAGCAGGTCAGGCAGCATCAGAGAAGCAGGAGAGTCCACAAATGGATGCACATTCCTGATGAATGGCTTATGTCCAAAATGTTGACTCTCCTGCTCCTCGGAGGCTCTCTGACCTGCTGTGCTTTTCTAGCACCACACTTTTTGACTGTCAATCTTAATTCTCAGGCCAGGCAGGTAATTGCTGCTTGGTTAGGGGATGCAGCAGCATTCAGCCGTCTGCATTCATTTCTTTTTCATAAAGACTGTAACATATGTACAAACTCTTCTTGACTACATGAAACAGGGTCCTGAGCATTTATATAGCCAGCTTCGAGCATCATAAATATATCAAAATGGCTGATAATCTTAAACTGGTTTCCATTATAACTCTTAGGACAATCTGAGTTATTGAATAAATGATTTCCAATTGCAAATCACATCCAATGATGGATATACTTTTCTGAGACTTGCCAGCACTGGCTGGTTGAACACAAGCAACACGGTGCCCACTACGAATGGTTAAGGGAGCAAGTTATTTCATATGATCACCAGTTTCCAGGACTAATGGCCTACATACCTGGCATCACACTGGCACTGAAACTTATTTTAATTTTTGTCTGGTAGGCAAAATGTCTTTTTCATTTTACAGCAGCATGCTGTTAGTGGAGAACATAACTTGTGGATTTCCTGCCTAGTAGCAGTGTGAGACAGCCAGGTTCACCTAGTGTTCAGATTTTATCAGACATCTTTCCCTTTCAGTGTAATCTGAGGTAGATTGGATGGCATGATTCCATAACCATATGACAATGAATGATGATTTTATCAGGGTATCCATTATCATACAGAAGAGTTTTGATATGCTCAATCTCTGCATCAGATTTACACAGTGACCATGTGACTAGGCCCCATTCACAAGGTTGCCAAGAAGATCTGATTTGGAGATGTACAAAGTTAAAAATCACACAACACCAGGTTATAGTCCAACAGATTTAATTGGAAGCACCCTAGCTTTCGGAGCAGTGCTCCAAAAGCTAGTGTGTTTCCAATTAAACCTGTTGGACTATAACCTGGTGTTGTGTGATTTTTAGCCAAGAAGATTGATCTTGTAGCATGGAACTGAATGAATCCCAAAGTGTATATTGACCATAAGACTATAAGACCATAAGATATAGGAGCAGATTTAGGCCTTTCGGCCCATCAGGTTTGCTGCATCACTCAATCATGACTATATGTCTCTCAACCCCATTCTCCTGCCTTCTGCCCATAACCTTTGGTCCCTTTACTAGTCAGGAACCCATCTCTCTCTTTTACAAAAGCTTAGGGAAATCTCAATGTTTAATTAATTCCCTTTAAGGACTTACTACAAAATTTTCAGCTTTCAAAGACTTGAGAGTGAAAAAAGAATCTGATTAGGTCAAGCATAGGTCAAAATGTGAACCTCAAATAAGGGATTGGTAATAAATGCTGACGAGCCAGCAATGTCCACGTCCCATGAGTGGATTAAAAGAAGCTATGTAAAGAAATTCTTTGACGTAGCCGTGAATTGAAATATTGCAAATGTATCATCCACATACCAGATACATGCAGAGGGTTAGAGGTTAGAGGTCTTTCCATTGATGATACACTTCTGATGGTAAGTAACAAAGATATTTAGATTATTTATAGTGTGGAAACAGGCCCTTTGGTCCAACAAGTCCACACCAACCCTTCCTTCACCTAACACTGCAGGCAATTTAGCATGGCCGATTCACCTAACCTGCACATCTTTGGACTGTGGGAGGAAACCAGAGCAAACCCACTCAGACACGGGGAGAATGTGCAAACTCCACACAGACAGTTGCCTGAGGTTGAACCCAGGTCTCTGGTGCTGTGAGGCAGCAGTGCTAACCACTGTGCCACCGTGCCACCCAACATTATGGAGAGCTGGGCTGAAAGGCAACGATATGGCAATACCATCTATTTGTGTCTGCATGGTATTATTGAAACTGAGCTCAACTGCATGAGTTGCTAAATTCATGACTGCACTGAGCACAGATTCAGGCACAGATGGTCCATTTAGATGTTATGGAGCCAGGTCTCCTCAGACAACAACTCTTGGATGTTGCGTCCATCATCCAACCTGCCTGAAATTGTTGTATTGAACTTGCAAATAAAAATTGATACTTGCTATTATTCTCAGTGGACCAATAACAGATTCATGTGCTATAGAAATGAACAAGCAAGCTTAGAAATTAGGTCAAGAGTGATGAGGAAAATAATGCATATGGAGGAGAAGACTTGGCTTAGGGCTTTTGCCCGAAACGTCAATTTCGCTGCACATTGGATGCTGCCTGAATTGCTGTGCTCTTCCAGCACCACTAATCCAGAATCTGGTTTCCAGCATCTGCAGTTATTGTTTTTACCTTGTTGATTTTAACCCTACTGAGAATCCTCTTGCAAGGATGCCTGCCTTGAAGAAGTTTTCCTCCTCTCTCTACAAGAATCTCAGGGAGTCCCTCTCCCACTGCAACTCCCAGGTCTCTATGCTACTCTCTCCCCACCCCCACCCTCCCCTAGCTTATCTCTCCACGCTTCAGGCTCTCTGCCTTTATTCCTGATGAAGGGCTTTTGCCCGAAACGTCGATTTTGCTGCTCGTTGGATGCTGCCTGAATTGCTGTGCTCTTCCAGCACCACTGATCCAGAATCTGGTTTCCAGCATCTGCAGTTATTGTTTTTACCGCATATTATATTCCTACCCTGCTGTGTACTGTGATTGAAACTTGATGACATGGAATGTTTGCTGTGCCAATCCAGAATAATACCTCGATACTTGACTTACAGTTAATGAAGCTGGTCATTAATGTTGCAGTTGTCTGATACAGAGAACGTCAATTTTAACCTTCTGGTCTTTTATTTCTAATGTTAATACGTGCACTTCCATCTTTCTTCCATGAGCCACAGCTGAGAGGGTAGTTTAGCAGCCTCCTTCCAAACCTGTGGTCAGTATCACTTGGAATCAGTTAATCAGAGACATACTGGAGAAACCCAAGGATTTTTCTTTCACCATCCTGCTGCCTTCTGAGTCTGATGTTGACATAAGAGATTCCAATTCCAATTTTGAATTTTATTATTCTATTGGAATGCCATGTTTGTTTCCAACAAAAACAACACAGTGAAATATCTTAAAGTACTGTACAAAGGTGATCAAACAAAGTTTTGACAAATAAGTGAATCAAGGCTAGCTGAGCAAATCTTGATCAAAGAGGTAAGTTTTAAGGAGCATCTTGCAGAAGGATGCAGAGTGATGAAGAGGTTTGGAAAGCGAGTCACAGAATTTGGCGCTTTGTATCTGGACGTACAGACACTAATTATGAAGCAATTAAAATCAGTAATGCACAAAAGCATTGATATTTTGTATGGTTTTAAAGCTGAACATTATACACATATAAGGGCAAAACCATGGAGGTATTTAAAAGCAAGGATGAGAATTTAAAAATTGGGTTGTTGCTTAACTGAGAGCCAATGTCAGCCAATAAGTACAGGGATGATGGGAGCAGGACTTGGTGCAAGTAGGGAGCAATAATACATTTCCAGTGGCAACCTATATGAACAAACTGACCATCTTGACCGTATTAATTATTTTCTGCTTTCTTTAAATCTCCAAGCACCATATATTATTCCCCTGCTTTAAATTGGCAATGCAGCCAATTCTGTTTTAAGTAATAGTATTTTGTGACCAGCTATTGAAAAGCATGTTCTAGAGTTCCAGAGTAACTCAGTAGTGGTTTTCCCTCATTACATATGCAGGTGTCCACTAGGCGCTTCTGGGTGGGAGTTGTTTCCGTCTGTTTTCAATATTAACGTTCTGCTCAGACAGAATGTCACCTCCCAGAGGCTCAAGGCTCACCCGAAATTGGGCCTCAGCAGCATAATTCCAGTAAGAAGTAGGTGCCAATTGCACGAGGATGAAGTTGGGTCGGGCAGGTCCAGGGAAGATGGAAGAAGTATTCTGTGAGAGGGGAGGGGACTTGGAGGAGCCAAACAGGTGCTAAAAATGGTCTTCAATATAATGTGACAGCAGAGAATACACACTGTCTCTATATTTCAATATTTAAATGGAATTTAATCCTGAGAAGAATGAGGTGATGCATTTTGGAAGGACAAGCAAGGCAAGAGACAATATGTTGCATGTAGGACATTAGGAAGTACAGAAGGACATTGGGGTGATGTCATAGATCCTTGAAGGCAGCAGGACAGGTAGGTAAGGTGGTTAAGAAGACATATAGGCCACTTGGCTTGATTAGTCAAGGCATTGGATACAAGAGCAAGGAGGTTATGATGAAGCTATATATGATGTTAGACCACATCTGGAGTACTGTGTGCACTTCTGATTACTGTGCAGTATATAGGATGTGATTGCACTAAAGATTGAATAGAAAAGATTTACCAGGATGCAGCTTTGACTAGAGCGATTCAGCTATGAAAAGGGACTACATAGGCTGGGGTTATTTTCCTTAGAGCAGAGAAGGCTGACGGGATATCTGATTAAGGTGGACAATGTTTTGAGGGGCAGAGGCAGGACAAATAAGTGGAAACCTTTCTCCTTAATAGAGAGGTCACTAACCAGGAGCCACAGTTCCAAGGTAAAGAGTAGGAGGATTAGAGGGGATTTGAGGAACTTCCTTTTCACCCAGAGGGTGATGGGAATCTGGAACTCACTGCATAAAAGGGTGATAGAGACATGAACACTCAAGTCATTTAAAGAACTATTTATATGAACATCTGAAATGCCATAGTGTACAACACAATGGGCCCAAGTTCTAGAAAATGGGATTTGAATGGATGGATGTTTGATTACTAGCATGGACACAATGGACTGAACGGCCTCTTTCCATGCTGCAAAAACTCGATGATGTTATCTACCATATTGAAGGTAATTTTTAATTGGGCTGCATGCGGAACTGATTTTTCTTGGTCACAACAGACTTGTATGCATACCAACTGGTTTCAGAGAAGCCCAGTTTTGGAAGGATGCCTCAAACAAATGGGTCAGTCATCTCAGCTCCAGGACATCTCTGCAGGAATCCCTCGGGGTAGTGTCCTAGGCCCAACAATCTTCAGCTGCTTCATCAATGATCTTCCCTCTATCATAAGGTCAAAAGTGCGGATGTTCACCGATAATTGCACAATGTTCAGCACCATTCGCGACTCCTCAGATACTGAAGCAGTCCGTGCTCAAATGCAACAAGATCTGGACAATATCCAGGCTTGGGCCGACAAGTGGCCAGTGACATTCACACCACACAAATGCCAGACAATGACCATCACCAAGAATTACTGCCTCTTGACATTCAATGGTATTGCTTTCACTGAATCCCCCATTGTAAACATCCTTGGGGTTACCATTGACCAGAAACTCAGCTGGACTCACCACATAAACACAGTGGCTACAAGAACAGGTCAGAGATTAGGGATACTGTGGCGAGTAACTCAACTCCTGACACCCCAAAGTCTATCTACCATCTACAAGGCACGTCAGGAGTGTGATGGAATACTCCCCACTTGCCTGGATGGATGCAGCTCCAACAACACTCAAGAAGCTTGATACCATCCAGGACAAAGCAACCCACTTGATTGGCAACACATCTACAAACATTCAATGTCTCCATCACCGGTGCGCAACAGCAACAGTGTGTATTATCTACAAGATAAGTTGCAGAAATTCACCAAAGATCCTTAGACACCACCTTCCACAACCACTTCCATCTGCATGGACAAGGGCAACAGATACTTGGGAACACCACCACCTGCAAGTTCCCCTCCAAGCCACTCACCAACCTGACTTGGAAATATACCACCGTACCTTCACAATTGTTGGGTCAAAATTCTGAAACTCCCTCTTTACTGGCATTGTGGGTCAACCCATATCAAGTAGACTGCAGCAGTTCAAGAAGGTAGCTCACCACCACCTCCTCAAATAGGGATGGACTATCAATGCTGGCCAGCCAGTGACCCCCAAGTCCCACAAATGAATAAAAAAAACACAAAACCTCCTCCTATATTTACTTATACAAAGGGGCTAGCAGCTGGTTTTCGCATGGGCCTGGATATCTGCACTACAATGTTTACCCAAATGGTGAGGCAACACAATTCTGGCTTGGGCTATGACATACACACTGCCACTCTATTGGAGGCTTTTATGCTCATCCTCTGCCTCAAAAAAGCATAGCATCAACTAATTCTAGGGCCTGACTTTCAGCATCTCTTTATTTTGGGAATCGAGGTGCAGGTTTCTGGAGCATAGGAAACAATGGGTTGAACCAGGCTGAGTGCATTCCTCTTAACTACCTGTGTAAGTCATTAAGTCAATATCATGGTTTTGATTTATTTTAGTAAGTCCCAATGAAATTGTCTTTGAAATTAAATGCTTTAAACTGTCAGCTTTTACACTTTGAGTATTCTCACTTCACCCAGAAGTTTTATATATCATTTGATGTATCGAGCTTTTGGTATCTTGGCCTGGATGCTTTAGTTGACAGTGGTGCTTCTGCTGCTCATTTAAGCCGATTGGATGAAACTTTTTAATAATCAGCTAGAGTCCAAAAGTATGTCTGTAACAGCTGCAGGCACTTTGCACATGACAGAGAATTTTTTTTCAGTATGTTGTGGTTTTTGGTTTTGTGCACACTTTAAATGAGTATCTTAATTGTATTGTGAATTTCACATGACACAATATTGAGGGTCCATGTGAGAAGCCGCTTCTCTGCCCTCTCTACAATGCAGCCATATTTACTGAGCATTTCCAGCATTATCTGTTGATATTTCAGTATTTGCTTTTTTGCAAACAATGTAGTATGTTAGACTGCCAAGATTGGAAGACGATGATGTGGCAGTATATGGGGATTAGGTTGATAACTTCAGATCTTATCTAGCACACTGAGTAGAGTGGGGCATTGAGTGACAACTGAAAATCTTTACATGGGGGAGGAAGTGATTATCATTTATAAAATATCCCAAACTGATCTCATACATCTTTTGTTCCAGGCTATAATAGTCAGGGACATGGGAGTAATTGCTCTCACCTAGAAACAAAATCAAAGGAGGTAGAAATGTAAGTCAAGGAAACAAATCACCAACAGATCAGAAAAGCTGAAACTAGTCAGGTCTAAATGTAATGTTTTTTGACACTTTCCATTAGCTATCAGGGCTTCATGGTGCAGTAGGTAGCCTCTGTCCCTCAGAGCCAGAAACTCTAGTTTGAGTCCCACCCCAGCACTTGATGGCCAAAGAAGGTGCACTCACTGCAATCTCAAACCTCCAAGTCATTCCAATATCCCCATGGGTAAGCAGTAACAGCCTGGTCAGCAATGTGTGACACAGTGTGACCAATCCCCAAACGATAGTCTCTGACATCAGTCTAGTGGCATGGTCCAGGAAGAAATAAGCTACAGGAACTGCAGTGTGCACTTTGTCTATCTCATACACCTCCAGGCATGGAAGAGAATCAAGAAAGATTGACTGTCAGCTCTGCTGTGTGACCTTAATTGTGGAAGAGAACTGTCCTTTAATTGAACAGGGAGAAATATTCACAATTTAAGATTCACAGAAACACTCATACTTGTAATAAAAAATATTATGGATAAGCATTGGAATTTTTCAAAGATGCTTTATTGATGAGACTGTGCTGCAATATAACATGATGTAGGAAAGGAAGATGTGCGTTAGGAGCGTATAACCAGATTTGACAATGTTATGCCTTTCTCCTGTTTCACTGTGGAAAAGGAGTCAAAACAACTAGATGGAAGAAAATGTAAAATGTTGTTCTACTAAATTCAAAAACTTTGAGAGCATCATCAAACTTCAGTCAGCACATTTATGCACAATTTTAAGCTATCCCACTAATTCAGGAAAAGAACAGGCATGGATGCAAAATATTGCACCGTATCTGATTTTACTTTTCATTGACGTCAATGAGCATTATTGGGCAGATGTAGGATCAATATTCACCATGATCTTGTGTGCTTCCCATCTGGTGAGCTAATTTTAAATTGTCCCCAATGTGATAAATGTACATAAATAGATCAACTGTCAGTCACCTCATGCTATTTTTTCAGAACTGGAGCTGAAAATTTACAAACACATTCCAACCTGCAAGCTCCTTTTACAAAATACCAATTAAACTCTTGATCTCAGACTGTTTATATATAGCAGTTGAATTTTGTGACTTTCAAAGACAACTGAAGTGTAGTTTAATTATGTTAATGAGTCAGCGACTTATATGGCATTGAAACAATACATATTAGCATTTTTTCCACCTGTAACTGTCTCATTCTTTCTCCAAAGTCTTTCAATCTTCATTCACGTAACTATCTAATTTAGTTTTAATGATAATGGTACCATGCAACATTGCAAATATAAATTGGTGCATCATCTGATTCACTACAATTATTAACATAGAACAGCTAATAGAGTAAAATTAAATATTCTAGTGAGAAAAATATCAGCCAAGGTTATTGCAAAACCTTGCCTTGGGGTGTATTCCTTCTAAAAAAATGTGTTCCTTGCAAAATTAGACAGATTCCAGACTTGCTGAAAATAACTCTAAGGTTATCCAAGAGGAAAGAAATTGGGATGTAGTGATCACAATGCCTACCATACCTGGTAGTAGCTAGAACCAAATGAATTACCAGTCAGGCAAGTTTGATATCAATTCCTTCTGTCAATGAGTTAGCTATTATCTCTTGACCACTGACAGTACCTCACTTAGATGTGTCAGGAACCCAGAAGCCAGGTAGTCATGTATTTTCATTACAGAGGGGAAAATTACTTTACTGTAGAGTTAAAATCACACAGCAACAGGTTATAGTCCAACAGGTCTATTTGGAAGCACTAGCTTTCGGAGCGCTGCTCCTTCATCAGGTGGTTGTGGAGTAAAAGATCATAAGACACAGAATTCATTGCAAAAGTTTACAGTGTGATGTAACTGAAACGATATATTGAAAAATACCTGGATTGTTTGTTAAGTCTAATCTTTTAGAATGACCATGTTGGTTTCAGTTCTTTCATAAGTAAATCCCAGAGGTTTTTGTAAAGTTATATTCTGAAGTGAACTTTAAAAATAGGTGCCGTGTCAGCTCAAATAATGCATTGAAGGTGTGAGGTGCCCTGTGTGAGGCTGTCTGTGCCCCAATGTTCAGACTGATTCTATTTCTAAAAAAGGGACTTACAGAATCTTACATGGATTCATGCAGTTTTCGAGCAAATAAAATGTAATTATGTAAGTACAAATACACCCTACAAACTTATATATGTGTGTGTACATGTGGGTATGTGTGTGTGTGGGGCAGGGGGTGGTGGTGTGAGTCTCTGTGAGAGAGTGTGTGTATATCTGTGTGAATATAAAGGCGAATAAGTCAGTGAGAGGATGTGTGTGTGGGTGTGAGTCTGGGGGGTGTGAGCATATGAGAGAGAGCTGGTGTATGAGGGTCTGCATGAGTGAATGGGTCTGTAGGAGTGTGTGTGTGTAAGTGCACGCGCGCACTTGCGTGCATGTGTGCAAGTGTGTAGTGCAGTGGGGTCACCTGTAGTGTGACATGAACCCAACGTTCCAATTGAGATCATCCCCATGGGTACCGAACTTGGATATCAGCCTATGCTCGGCCACATTGTGTTGTTGCTTGTCCTGAAGTCCGCCTTGGAGGATGGTCACCCGAAGGTCCAAGGCTGATTGTCCCGGACTGCTGAAGTGTTCTCCGACTGGGAAGGAACACTCCTGGCTGGTGATTGTTGTGTGATGTACATTCATCTGTACCTATTGTGTCACAAATGTTTCGACTTTGTTATCTTTAAGTTCTCCTTAGTAGACCTGCTTTGTTGAATTTATGTAAGCTACCATTTTATCTTGCAATAAAAGCACATTTTCAGTATGTTAAGTTGAATGAAATGAAGGTTAATAACATGTTCTAAACATTAAGATGTGAAATTGTAATTGATGCAGTTTTGTTTTTTGGTAACATCATACATTATGGAAAATAAGCAATCCAATTTATCCATATTTTGTAATTAATATTAATTTTATAATTAATATTATTCTTTAAATTTTTATCTTTCATTTTTTCTCTTCGATTAAAGAAAATACTAAAATGCGCAATTTGAATTACTTTATAATTTTTAAAAATGTGTTTACTCATTTGTTCAATATTTCAATTCAAAATTTTATATAAAGTTCAATATGGTCAATCAGAACCTCAAAGTAAATGTGGACCATGATTGCAATAACAATAGATTATTCATGATACTGAATCAAAACATCCTGCCTTTCTATATATTTCCCTAATTCTATTTTATGCAATACTTCTGCATTTAAAAAACACAGGAGGTGAAATATTTTTTGGATTTTACATCGGAATGAGAAGGTGCAGTTTAAGAGCTGCAAATGAAGTTCAGAACTAAGAGGATAAAAACCAATCTATATTAACAATACTGAATATTTCATGATCAGGGTCAAGAGGTGGCATGTCAATAAACACTTGTTAAAAACTATTTTAAAACTTGGTTATGGAACTACAATAGGTGATATATATTCCTCAGCAATTCTACTTCCTGATGAGTCACTTCCAACTGATGAATTTACTGTTGTTCATATATCTTGTTCTGTGGTCTAGGCAATAGCAGAAAGTAATTTTCAACCCATTAGGAGTTTAATTTGTTGATGTAACTGTGCTTGTAGCTGTTCTTAAAATAGAATGTGTCTAATTGACTTTTACCCCCATTTCACTTCATGGAGGAAACATATAATGCTTGTTAAGATACATAACCCATGTTAGTTGAGTTTTTACCTCATGTGGGAGGAATTGAAGCATTTCTCCATAACTTCTAATACATTGGCATCTTACAAAATAAGAATTATTAATGTCTGTGCACAGCTGAAACACAGAAAAATATAAAAAGTTGCCCAAACACCTCCAAGACAGAGGAAACTGAAACAAGTGGATACAGTTAGAAAGAGAGTTGCATAAAACGCTAATCTTTCTTTTGTGAAGTGTTACAGATGCTATAAAAAAAACCCGATGAATATGCCACAGGATACAGGTTGTATTGAAGTCAATTATTTTACTGTGTTACAATATTACATGCAAGAAAGAAATGGAGAATATTTCATTTATCTGCGGTCCCTCACAGACAACGATGACTCTCTTCCAGTCTCAGAGTGAGTCCGTAAGTGGCTGTACAGACCAATGCAGCTACCACAGACTCTGTTACACTTAAGGCAGAAGTGGTCACGGGAAGGGGTGAGTGGGGCATTGATGTGGCAGTGCGCTTCATGGAGAATAGTAGCACAAATCTTCAGTCATGGTGCAATTAAGAAGGACTGAAAATGAGGTAGAACTGGTAGCACCAATTGTCTCAGTACTCACATTTCAAACATGACACTCCACTTGCAAAAAGCTGTATAAATTATCCTATGGGTCAACTGTGCAAACAGTTTCCTGACCTCAGTCAGGAGAAAAGGAAATATCAAGGACTGGAAATGAAAACATCACTTGACAGGCAAAGCCACCATCTTTCAAGAGAATTCGCTAGTCTACAATTTGAGTAGCAAAATATAGGATCCCATTTTAGCAGAGAACTTCGGTCAAAACCACAGACCACTACTGGAAATATCAATCTCTAATTTCTCCTCAGTTGCTGCTAAACGTATTGTTTATTTTATACTTTTATTTCAAATTTCTGACATTTGTTATTTTAGCTTTTATACACTAATTTACATCTTTAGATTGCAGAGCTGATTTTAATTTCTCACAGGGCTGGAAAACTGCTGCTAATGACTGAGGGACCATTGCAGACCACATTGGAAAATCGGGTGGGTTAAACAACAGCAGGACAATCCAGACTGCTTGTTTTGCCACCACTTTTGCAGGTTAAAAATAGCCTTTAAGTGATTTAGCTCTGAACGCCAAATCTCCTATTAAGATCAATTACAATTTATTGTCATAGTTTTGAAAAATGCGTGACCTGTCGAATGTAATTTTTTTTAGCTGATGCTAAGTTACTCAAAAGAAACAGTTGAGAGCATTCCCCAAACAATTATTTCAGTGCCATTTTTTTTAATTGCAGCTAAAAAGCAATAACGGTTGTCATTACAGGTTTCAAATAAACGCATTTTGGATACATTAGTTGTCAAAGTGTTTGTTAATAAATTTGGTTCATTATTCAACAAGCTGTACATCAGAAATGGCAGAAAAGATTTGCCAATAGCTCAGTGGAAAGTAGTGCAATGCTCAGATGTAGAGACTATGCGGGTCCCAGCCTCAATTCCTCGTAGGTGCTTAGTTAGCCAGCAGCTGTGAAAGGAGACCAGCTTGATGGTCCAGAAAGTTAAACTGGAGAGATGGATTCTTAGTCAGCAAGTCAGGCTGAGCCATGAAATTGTGAAGAATCTTCGAAGTTAGCTGAGGACACATTATGTATATGTGCTCCAATATGTGTCATTTTCTTCCAGAGAACAGGAGCAAAGAGCAATAAATCAAAGGCATGTCTTAATCATGAGACCAATCATCAGACTGAATTTCCATCAATTATTAATAATTAGGTTTCTAGCTTTATAAATACAAAAGATATTAAATTGTCAAAACAAGCCTTTTTTTAGGTTTGTTTGCAACTTTAATTAACTGATAACTCACTTGTAGCCCAGTCATTGTAATATTTTGCCCTGCTTTCTAGAGGAGATCAGGTGTATTAACAGAAGACCTGCTATCAAAATCAATTATTGGAGGTCTGCCCATCCTACTGCAAGAGCTACTTATCCTTCTGTTTCTCTTTTCCAGGGTCTTCCCCAGGCTCCTTTGCCATGGGCGCTGACTCCACGTTGAGTTTCACTTGGTTTACTTTGGGCTGGATCTCATCTCCTTTTCTTTGCGCCTCAATGCACAGGATACCATCATGGGACAGTGATGACCGAACAAGCAGAGGGTCCACGTCCAGGGGTAGGATGTAGGTGCGGGTGAACTCCCGGGAGATAAACCCGTGACTGTCCAGTTTCTGTGGATGCCTTCCAGACACTTCCAGAAGGTTATCCACTGTCCGGACGGAGATCTCATCCGGCAGGAACTGGCACACATCCAGAAATACCTGAAACTTATGATGCTTTGTTTCAATTGTTGAAAAGCCTCGGTCCAGTTGCTTATTGATCCTGGGTCTGATGTAATAACCATGGTATAATGTAGGAGCTAAAATATCTTCTGGTGACAAACCTGGAAAATATATTGGAAGTTACTAAACTGTAAGTCACACACCATACAGCCACCTTATATTTAAAATAAAATAATTTTAAAATAAACTTTACTTTAAATTCCAAAAATATGAAATGCTGTTCAATGAAGAAAAGATTTTTAAAATTGAACTGTTATTAGCTTAACTACCCTGGTACTGTTTTAAGACTCCACACAGCCTGAATGTTATTGGATACAATCTTGTTCCTTCCTGGGCTCTGAGAACTATACAACCTGGAATTGGAACCTGCAGATTTTCACACACACCCCTCCCTCACCAAACATACACACACAAACATGTCAGAAGATGATAGATAAACCATTCAGTGCCACCTCCCAACTGTACAGATCTGATCATTGTTGGATAATCGTGGGGTCCAGGAAAACAATGCTGGCTTTAAAGTGGGGATGGGAAGGGCAGAAGGTGAATTAGAGGAGTGTGGTTAACAGCTCTTGAACCCATCGTTTACTGAACTCCACTTCCTGAGGATAGCAGGAGTTAAACAGGGAATAAGGACACCTGTTACTACTACAAAGGGTCAGACTGGACTCCATACATCAGTTCTGTTACTCTCTCCACAGATGCTGCCAAACCTGACGAGTTTCTCCAGCACTATTTTTAAAAATTGTCACAAGTACGAGTTCACTTAAGATTTCACATGCCCTTCCAAAACACACCGTCAGTATTGGTGTTGTTTACTGTAGCCCCAGACTTTGAGAAATTCACGAAGCCGGTTCAGAGCTGGGCTGCACAGCTTTGCCACGCACAATTTCACGGTCAAAAGGCGAAATAAATTTACCTTCCCCGAAGTTCTGGTCGTGGATAGTTGTCGGTGTCTCCTTCTCGTACTCTACACTCATCGGATAAGCATGTGGGATGGTCTTGTCCTCCATTGTCAGGCTCAGCAAGCAGGGAAACCCAACGACAACACACACTGGTCTGATCAGCCTGGCCCAGCAGACTGTGGTCAGTCCGTCTCAGAAACCTCAGAGTCGTTTCTGTCAGAACATTCCTGAGGGAGGGGTGCTGTTAAATCCGGACGGAAATAGAGCAGGGCACTGAGAAAGTATGGAGCGCTCCAAAAGCACTGGAGATCTCCTCTGGGAAACAGACAACAGTGCCACACCCTGTCTTTACAATACAAAACTACTGGAGATCTGAAGCCTCACCAGGAATTGCTGGAGAAACTCAGCAGGTCCGGCAGCATCTGAAGAAGAGTCACAGGACTTGAAACGTGAACTCTGCTTTCTCTGCAAGATAGTGTTGTTGGCTTGGTCGTGGATGGCTCACATTGTCTTCTGATGTCCCGTTAGGAAACACAGAATCCGCTCTGGGCGACCTGTAAAATCAAATAAAGCAAAGAACTATGTCGGAAATCTGAGACGAAAAATAGAGAATGTTGGAGAAACTCAGCAGGTCTGGCAGTGGCTGTGGAGAGAGAAAAAGAAAACGTTTCGTGTCCAGTCACCCTTGGAACAGATTTTGCCAGAACTGCAGCGTTTCTCCAGCATTCTCAGTTTCTGCACAATAAATTTCTTTTTAAGAATGCGGAGATGAAAGGTCAAAATTTCACAGGTAACTTTGTTACCAATAGCATTTCAACTATAAAGAAATGAAGAATAATCACTGAACTACTTTTGATCAGTAAGGATTTACAAAGAACTCTGTAATTTACTGTGATCTGTTTCCGTGGTAGGGGGCAAAACGAAGAGAGAGAGAGTCCTCCTGGATGACCATGGCTGGCACCTGGGTTGAGAAAAGCATTATATAAGGGTTACAATCGTTCCAAGCAACGTGAAAACTCAACTCTATATCACTGGCTTTCAACTTGAGGCAGACACCATCTTTGAACTGACCAGCTTCAAGCGCCAATTCTGAAGAAAACTTTCTTTAAAAACTTTAAAACTTTGCTTCAAAGTTCCCAAGGAAAATAGATATAATGAAATATTTTAAAAGTTGGCAATTAAAAGCTATCCTGTGATGGATAATTCCATCAGCAAGTTCATTTGTACTGATTACAGTACAATACACACTTTAATATTACAATCTGTTAGTGACTTTAATCCTATTGAAGGGCAAGCAACAGAATATTATAGAAGGGTAAGTGCTGGAATAACAACACTGCAATTTTGGAAGGAGGTACAAGGATCTAGCATCTTCTGAAGTAGCTAATCTGCTCTAATTAATGTGATATTTTTCAATATAGAGAAGAGACAATTATCCTATGAGATAATTATTTCTCTTCCAGCCTTCTTTATTTTCCAAAAACTTTGGAGGGCACAAAACACAGCGAGAGAATGGAGTGGCCCAGTCCAGATTCTTCCCTGTTAAACATTCAGTCACTGCCAGAAGCTACAAATACCCAGAAAGGTGACATCAGAGGCTAATCACTGGGAGTCTATTTCTGAACTACAGCCCTTCTGTTTGCCATCTTCAATGTTTGAATTCAGCATTCAGATAACCCAGCACACAGAGACACAAAAGGAACTAAAATCTTTAATCATTTATTTTTTAAAACAAAACCTGAAACAACATAATATTCCTCTCAATACAATGGCCTCCTATTGAAATGCCATGAGGTCATCTCCTCTGGCATTCCGAAGCAGTGCCAGCAGAGGAAGAGAGTGATCAGCAGAGCTTTGTCCAGCAGTGCAGAGACTGGTCCACTGCTTGTGTCAGTTCTAATCCTCCCTCTCAAAACATAAATCCCTAAACAATGAAATCACATGACAGAGTCAATCAGCCTTGCATCAGTTTTCCAGAAAGTTCAATGGATTGGGTGTCATTGTGTATATAAAGGACTGACACACCAACTGGCCCTCATTGGACTGCAGATAGTACAACTACACTAATATACATCCTGCTGCGTTTAACAGGAAAGTGAAGATGGACATTGCAGTTCAGACTCCTTGGCTACGGCGTTCCCTTCTGCCGAATTTCCTCTTCCCCTCCCGTATCTATGACCAGCACTTTGGGGAAAACCTTGATCCTGATTTCTTCCCAAGCTCCTCATCTATGGTTAGCCCCTTCTACTGGCGAATGCCATCCTCTTTGTTCAGGCTGCCTAGCTGGGTACAATCTGGGCTATCAGAGGTATGTTCTGTGCACAGTATTTTTTTAAAGATGTGGCATTTTCCTGCAACTTGACTAAAATATTTGCTTAATATGGAGCTTCACCTCTCAGATCAATCTTTGTGGATGTATTGTCTGTCTCATAATAATAATGGATGTTCCCAATTGTTCTATATGTGTATATGTATTATGTATATATCATAAAGAGGAAGGTAACAAGCACATAAATCTGTATGATAAAGTGGAAGATGAATAAACATGTATATCTATATGATAAATAGGAAAGGGGGATATAATTTCAAAATAAAGCAACAGCCATTTCAAACTGAGTGGGAAAGAACTTTTTTTTTGCTAAGAGGATTGTGAATCTTTGGAACTCTCTATCTGAGAAGGCTATGGGTGTTTAGTTGTAGATGATATTCAGGACCAAGGTTGATGGAATGAGGGGACATGATAGAAGGCGATTAGGGGTGAAATGGGACATTTAAGCAACATAAAGCTGAGCTTGAGGATCTTTGGAGGCTGATTCGACTGCTCCTGTGCCTATTTCTTAAGTTCTTACACTGAATTTCTAAAATACATAAATATATAGCTAATTAACACACTTCATTAGTGCAATAAATAATAAGATTTTTTTGACAAATTGTTAGTGTCATTGTTTCAATGGGGGATAAGTCCTAAATTGGAACGTTAAGGTCTGTTCCCATTTGCAAATTGAATTAGTGGGAATATTGGTTTTCAATGTTATCTTGAGTCATTTTGTGAGGACCAAAGACGTGGGCTAAATTTTCTGTATCTGAACACACTAATTCCCAAGAAAACCAGAATCAATAATAAGAAAAACTCTGTTTGCTGGGAAACTTAAAATAACAAAAGGAAATGCTAGAAATACATCAAATTCTCTGGTACCCAATAAGTCTTCTAAAGTAATATTTTCTCCGATATTGGAGGCTGATGGCACTGTTGATTGGAACACTATCTGTGCACTTGCAGGACTAAGGTTTGTGGAATCTTGTGACACAGAGGTAGTATCCCTGCTCCAAGGCTCATGTCTTATCCATCTGGGAGGTACATCATTATACGTCAGAACAGGTTGATTAAAAATAATTTAGAATCTTATGTCAGAGTGGTAGTCTCCCTGCCACTGGGTCAGAAGGTGTGGGTTTAAGTCCCACTTGTCACAGAGATGTGTCCTAACATGTCTGAATAAGTTAATAAAAATATAAATATTTATTGATGAAGGTTTGAAGTCTGCTTTAGCTAATGGAATAAGAATCACTATTTGGTCAGCGAAATCCAAACTAACTACAAAGTGCCCCACTTCCTCCATCCTCCAAATGGGGGATACAGATATTAGCAGGACAAGTTAGCTCAAATTAAAGTCATTTTAAGTAATAAATTGGTAATTGTTAAAGCTGTCAATATCCTGATGCTGACTGGCACATGCCAGTGATTGAACTTTGGACAAGCTGAGATGCTTACTGAAATGAACATATGAAGTAGGAGTATGAGTAGGTTATTCAGTCCCTTCAATAAGATCCTGGCTGATTCAATCACTCCACATCTCCACCTATCCCCTGTCACCTTTTATCTCCTTGCTTATGATAACCTCAATCATACTAAACTTTTCCACAAAGGCCGTTGTCAATGCCAGAGGCTAAATTTCAATGTTGCTTTAAGGTTGAATATTATATGTAGGGTGTGACTTTGATTCATGTTGGTTTTCTAGTTCATTTCCAAATGAAATAATTAATATTTGGTAACAATTGCAGTCTCACTCAAATAGACTATAAGACTGCTTGTTTTTGAGCAGTATCAAAATTCTAAATTTGTGTTAAGTTGCATTGTTAGAGTAGGGAAAATCAAGCCTTACTGGATATCATCAGATGCCAAAAATGGGAGTACCACAGCACCCCTAGCCTTTAAGTTATAATTTGAATTTAAGAAAGTTTTAAAGTATTTTAAACTTTGAGCCTTATATTATCTGATAATATTCTCCACAATCTTAGTAATAATACTTCACCTTAGAATGAGTTAACGTTTCCCACAATGTCTGTCTTTGTGCAATTTAATCTGTCTTTTCATATGACTTTGTTTGTCCCTTGATCTGTGGGTTGAGTTTACAAGCCAGAATGTTGTTTATGAAAGGAATGTTCCAGTAGAATCCACTGAAAGCTGGCCAACAAACTTCCATGGAACAATTTACGGCTAATGGAAATCATGATATTGTGCCCTCAATTATCCTGATATCTAAATTAAATAATTTGATGCAATTGCAAAATAAACTTGAACTTTTCTGTACAATATTTCAGCCAGCTACTAGGAATTGTGTGGAAGAAACTTATCCTCTGAAATTTTGCTTCTTCTCTCTCTATGCATGATGGCGAGGTGCTGGTGTTCGATTAGAATGGACAAAGTCAGAAGTCACAGTAGCACCAGGTTATAGTCCAACAGGTTAATTTGAAATCATAAGTTTTCAGAGCACTTGACCTGATGAAGGAGCAGCGCTCTGAAAGCTTGTGATTTCAAATAAACCTGTAAAACTATAGCCTGGTGTCATGTGACTTCTGACTTTCTCTATGCATGCCTTGGTTAATCTCCAGTAAGTCTGATCACCTCTTTTTCATCATTTACCTGGAATCACATTTGATAAGTCACAGTAGCACCAGGTTATAGTCCAACAGGTTAATTTGAAATCATAAGTTTTCAGAGCACTTCACCTGATGAAGGAGCAGCGCTCTGAAAGCTTGTGATTTCAAATAAACCTGTAGAACTATAGCCTGGTGTCATGTGACTTCTGACTTTCTCTATGCATGCCTTGGTTACTCTCCAGTAAGTCTGATCACCTCTTTTTCATCATTTACCTGGAATCACATTTGATACCTCTGAAAATATTCTTGTGAATCTATGTCATAAAACAGCTCAGAATTAGGAAAGCTGGATCGCATCTTTCAGTGCTTAATGCTAGAAATATTCTTTTCATAACCTTCTGCTTGAGTCAACAAGTGTCACTTTAAATTTGCAGACAAGTGTTAGGTAATCACTACTTAACAAAAAAGGAGTCTAACTACCTTTCCTTACCATTTGTTGACATGACTATCTGTGAAACTTCTACCATTCAAATTGACTAGTAACTCAACCTGGACAAAAATGCAATAGTTTCTTGAGCCACCAGCAGTTCAGTTCCCAAATTCCTAAAGCCTTGCCATCATCTACTAGGCACACATTGAGGCTGCTTGGATACTCACTTCATGCCTGGATTATCCAGGTAAATGCTGTTTGCTCAGTTGGCACCCTATCCACCACTTTAAACATCAACTCCCTCTACCAATGGTGTAGAAACTTGGTAAGCCATCTCTAATGTCAAAAAAAAACAATAATTGGCTCAAATATGTATAACTTGTTTTCACAGCACATAATTGCATTTTCTATAACCACAATATTTTTTTCCATTAGCCTATACAATGATTTTTATAAATACTCATTGCACTTTAATAAAATTGTATATGTATTTTAAATTTCTCTTTCAATTATCTGCATTTATACCCTGCGATCTTGTTGAGATTTCTCATATCATTTTCGATAATCCATTGCTTCATTGTATTCATTTTGGACTATGGGAATCATAAGCAAGGCCAGCATTTATTGAGCATTTCTAGATGCATTTGGGAAAAAGACAAATCTTCTTTCTTTACACTGCACTCTATGCACTTAATACACTTTCACAGTGCTATTAGATCAGGAATTCTTTCTAATAGTTGGCAGTCTTAGGATTAAATTGAATAAGCGTCCTCTAGATTTCATGTGCTGATGGTGGGAGGATTGAATGTTTACTTTAACATGTGGAGTATATCGTATAAGTTACCCATCCCTAAACAGTAATTCACACGTTAGGAATGCATCTCAGGAGTTCTGGCACAGAAAGCAATAACACCAGCTGATGTTCCTACAAACCCAAACATCTGTTACGCACCTCCATTGTACTCCTCCAAGTTCTGCATTGGGAGTATTAACTCATATATAAAATTTGTAGGTTCAAAAGTCAATAGACAAGATTATTTTACTTGATGGAGAGGTGTTTTACATTGCTGAAATGGAGAAGGAAACTATCATAATTCACACTGGGAAGTACATTTAAGAAAAAGGTTAAGTAAAAGATTGATTAGTTAGTGCAACTTGAAGGGACTAGTGTTTAGTTGCTTGTCATCTAATATAGCAGTAGAGGTTTTATTAAATATGGAACATTCACATAAGATTATTCAGGTATTTTAATAATCTCAGCCCAAGTTTAAAACAAAAAAAAGAACTGCAGATGCTGGAAATGAGACACAAAAACAGAAATTGCTAGGAAAACCCAGTAGGTCTGGCAGCATCTGTGGAAAGAAAGCAGAGTTAATATTTTGGGTTCAGTGACCCTTCTTTGTGTTTTAATTACAACCTGTATTGTGTGATGGGCTATAAAGGACAATATATTTTTCATATAATGCAAGTTTGCAGCCCTGATGGTTGAGACTCAAAGCTAATACATAATTGGCTAGAATTTTATTTTGACATTTTGGCTTATGAATGGTAATGTATTGTATTGATATCTTGAAAGAGATGCTCCTGTCATTAGTGTTGAGCTCCAGAAATTCATGATCCGAGTTCATTTTATCAGCTTCCTAATACCGATGACAAGAAAACAGCTTAGGAATTTGGCATTCATTCTTTTCTAAGTAGATGTACTGTGCTCTGTCTCTCTTGCAGTTGAGACTGGACAAGGATAAATTTACTATTCACCTTGATGTTAAACATTTTACTCCTGAAGAAATCCGTGTGAAAGTTCTGGGTGACTTTGTTGAAGTACAGGCTCAGCATGAAGAACGCCAGGTAATTCTTACGTTTCTCCCTATTTTTGCTTCATTTTTGACTTGTCCTGTACTTGGACTCACTTGCTTCAGTGGTGGGAGAGCTCAATGGATTTTTGCTGGTCTGGTGTAAATTGTAGGCACTGCATTTTGGCAGAGAGAGAGTTAAATTACATATTGATTTCTTCACTGGCTGATGATTTGGCTGACAGCTGAAACTGCAGTCGTTCAATATCTAATCCCTCATCAGGATTTGAAACCAAGCCATAATCAGATTTCAAAATCAATTGAAGAAAAGCACGTCAAATCAGATACCACAATTTTACACAAAAGTGAAGGATTTGCAATTTCTTGAAATACAACTTTATTAATGGAATGAATTTGACCAACTTAATAACTTTGTTTACTACGGTATTAATAGGTACTGCTCACAGCAGTAGTGGTGCATAAAAATATTAACCAGATTTATTATCACTGGAGCAATGCCAGGTGACTTAGCAACATTTTAACATCTCCTTATCCATTTGTGAAACATTCTCAAATTGCCTGACCATCATAAAACCACTAAAGTATACCAGCAAGAATGTTAAAAAAAGCCTGAATTTGTTAAGTATAATATTTATGATGAAGATAATTGGCTCCCTGTAACAAGTTAACAGATACTCCAATAGAGGCCAGTCTAAATTGAGGACTGGTATGTTATCCACTAAAACATAGCAATCGAGCACTCTTTTATGCTGAACTAAGCCATCACATGCCCTTGCTGTGCAAAATTAAATATAGAATCATTCCGGGAACTTAGTTACAAGACTGCAATGTGGCCAAGGACTATAGATAACACCAAAAACCATGACAGTGAATCCTTTGTTAATATCTGACATTTCATGATTTAACGACTGTCTGTGTGGAGTTTGCACATTCTCCCAGTGTCTGCGTGGGTTTCCTCCGGGTGCTCCGGTTTCCTCCCACGTCCAAAGATGTGCAAGTCAGTTGAATTGGCCATGCTGAATTGCCCACAGTGTTAGGTGCGTTAGTCAGAGGGGAAATGGGTCTGGGTGAGTTAGTCTTCGGAGGAGGGAATCTAAAAAAAAATTGTATAAAGGCAATCATTGTCCAAGCATTAGCCATTACAATGATAATTGGCAAGTTATTTGACTGGTCTGAGCATCACAGATGAGTTTAATTCTCTCTTCACTTAATGTCCATTGTTGCAGGGGTCTTGTGGTGCAGTGGTAGAATCCGTACTGCTGAGCCAGGAGACCCAGGTTCAACTCTCATCTGTTGCAGAGGTATGGAGCATCTTGGAACATGTTGATCAAAAAAACATTTTTATAATATGGCTACTGTTGTACACCTAACAGGGCACACTGGATAGAATCATAGAATTCTTACAGTGTGGGTGCAGAGGCCAGGAGCAGGAACTCTGCCAGTGTTTCCATCCCTGACCAAAGGATGTTGGAGATAATTGTGGTAGTGTTATTACTGAGATTAACTAAGCTACAATAAATATTAAATCAATGATTTACTGGCCTGTGGAGACTTGCATTGATATAGCACCATTCATATAGGATTTCCCAAAGTACTTCATGGCCAACAAATTACTTTTGAAATGTATTATTATTCTTATATTAATAAAAGTTGGTGAACCACTGTTATAATGATTTTTATAAATAATTGTTTTGGGGGATAAAATGTGTGGTGTACCTTGCAATCTTAACATTCAAGCAGGTGCCATTTAAACTGAAGCTCTTACAGTGGAATGTGATATTTATGCAGTATTGGAGGGGTATTCTGTAATGTTTCAAGAGTCACTTTCCTGCACCCAGTCACTTACCAGTTTATGTTCTTTTGCATTGGATTTATATAACTTTGAGTACTTTGAAATTCTTGAGTACTTGCAAAAGATATTTATCCAGTTGAAAAAGTGTCACTCTGAACTGTAAGCTCACAATTCTGATATATAAATTCCATATTTAAAACTTAACATGGCTGTAAACATTATTCCACTGAAAGTTAATAGAATATGAATTTATAGACAATTAAATTCTGTGGTAAATACCTGCACTCCCAGTAAGGAATTTAAAGAGTTTCACTTAAAGGGAGCACAATGGCTTTTACCTTGCATTTCAAAGGATTGTCAAAGTTCCAGAACTGTACTACTGATGAATGAGAAAGTTAATTTGTGTATTGGGTTGTGTGGTATATTGTCTTATAGTTTATTTGACCTGGTATGCGATAGTCAAAAATAAAATGGAATCAGGTTTTTTTCTTGTAAAATCGATAGAAAAGTTGACTGAACACAGTTTTTAATGGTCAAATCTTTTATTCCGTAGGATGAACATGGCTATGTTTCTCGAGAATTTCACCGAAAGTACAAGATTCCAACAGGAGTTGATCCAACACTGATCACCAGCTCTCTGTCAGTGGATGGAGTACTTACAATTTGTGGTCCCAGGAAGTTGGCTGATATTCCTGAGCGATCTGTGCCCATCACCCGAGAGGAAAAGCCTGCAGTTGCTGGACCTCAGCAAAAGTAGATCATTTCTGTTCCGTTCAATGTGAAATGATTTCAAGCCATTAAAGTATTGCCTTTCGCTTTAAATGTATTGTTTTGTCTTGCTAAATAATCACACATTCCTTAAAATCTGTTAGCCTGCAATAAACATTTATCTTCACTGCCTTAGTGAAATTTCCACTTAAATAAAGTCAATCATATGAAGAACCCATTGCATAGTTTGTGTTTCTTTACTTTGGTCTTTGGCTTTACTGGTTTGCAAAATGCTAAGCAATCAATTGCAAAACAAAATAACATAAAACTAACTGCATTTATATACATTGTTCATTAAACAGAGCTAAGATATTTTTCATCCTTTGAGATAATTTAACAATATCTCTGTGTAAATCATTTATTAATATTCCACTAATGAATAATGCACATCTTTAATGAATGAACTACATGCATAGATTTAGTACAAGATATAACCATTAATAGGAATACATTTTAGTTTACTTCAGAAGCTGACCACTGTGCAAATTATAGCTGGGTATGTAATGTTCTATTGTCACTTGAAATTTCCTTAAAAAGTTCAGAAGACAAGGTCTATTTGTCTGAAAAGTGAGGCAATGTTCTGAGCAACTGTTAATGAAATGGAGGATATGTACTTTAATCTCATTGTAATGATCAGATGGTATATCACCTAAGATGTTTGAATGTTGACATGGAGACCATTGGAAATGTAGAACAGGTGGGGATTGGATAGCTCAACTGGCTGGCAGCATGATGCCAACAGTGTGGGTTCAATTCCAATTTTGAGTGAGATTACCATGGAAGGCTCTCCCCTGACCTGAGGCATGGTGAGCCTTCCATTAAACCATCACCAGTCTTTTCTCTCACGTGTGAGCAACTCTGTGATCTGGTAGAGCTACGGTGACTTTTACAGTCAGAGATGGGAAATGAGAATTACTTGCTGAAGTTAGAAAAACTAACAGTGTTTAAAAAATGCTTTCATAAATTAGAAAGTACAAGAGCCTCAGCCTTTTTAACCAAATTTCTCCCTTTTTAGATAACAACCACTTATGGTATGTCAGATTTCCAGCATTCTCCTTCAGTTATTTGAAGAGAAATTACTATATCGTTTGATAGAAGACAGCTTAAATTCTACTGTTGTAGGTGTGAAGTCCCATTGATGTAAACATCTGGATCTCCCTCTCGCCAGTCACAGAATGGTTGTGAACCTGTTCATTGTTTTAAATCAACTGCACTCCTACCTAAAGAGGGATGTATAATCAAAATGCAACACTGAACTAAAACTTAAAAACTAAAATATAATGTTAAAAAGACATTTTAAGACAATGACATTCTATAGTTTGCTACACTTATCCCATCACAGCCGCAACAAAAATACAGAAATCAGTGTTTAGAGTTTATAGGTTTAACATTGGCAAAACAATGTACCTTTTAAAAACAAGCCTTCAGATACCCTCACTGTAAAAATATGCACATTCTTAAAACAATCACCATGAACTTACATCTCCAAGCTATAAAAAAGAAATATTTATTCAAGTGCAAAAACAAGTACAATTTTCTTGCGTGTTGTGTAAAATTCTCAATAAAAATCAAACAAATTGTCAGCTTTTAACTTTAAAACATTAGTTTTAAAAAGTCTTCCAATAACTAGAATGACCAAATACTCAAGCAGGTATTAATGGTAAAGCATGTGTGTTTAATGTAGTTTTTAACAAGAGTTTGTGAATCCCTTTATAATATTCCTATGTCCCTTTATAATATTCCTGTGGGAACAATGGCAGTGGAAATCCAAACATCTTTGATTTTATGAAGCAACTTAGGTATTTAATTTACTGTTTTGGCTCATGGGTTTAATAGTCTTCCACATCATTTTGATATAGTTTTTTTTGTTTCTGACAACTGGTCATGGACTGAGGCACAGATTGGTCATACCTTATACAAATCTCATAACAGAAGAACAACAGGTATATCATTCCCTATTTATTAATGAGCCATTTCCATTCACTCTGAAAAGAAAACAAAGAGTCATTTTAAAATTCTCTTGTAGTTTTTCTCATTTTGGTTCTTCATTGAATGTTCATCACTGATTCAGGGAGTGGAGGATGAACAACATGCAGCCAAACCTGGTCCTGAAGAAGCTAAGACTGTAGGCTTGCATGGCTCACAAAACCTAGCCGTGCACAGTCCTAATGGCATTTTTGTAGGAAGGTGATATCCACAAAACTCTGGAACATCTGGCTGCTGGTTTTGCTGTGCCTCCAAGTCTGTCGCAATGGTGGGATTTAAAGGGATGTAAGTACCACATAACTGATTCTGCTCTACTGTCTCATCAGTGCCTGATGGAGCCGGGGGTCCACAATATTGTAATTGCTCATTCTCCACCTTGTTCAAATCCGGAGGGCAGGGAGGGTACATTAGGAGCGCAGGATCCACGTAGTCTATCATGTAGCTCGTTTTCGGAAATTGCTTGCTATAAGGAGGGTCCAATTCTGGTTGGTGTGTAGGGTAAACATGTGGCTCTGTTTCAAACGCTGGAGAAAAGAATCATTTCAAACACAGTGACGTTTAATGTTTCTTTTCATTAAACTGGATTTCATCATATTTTTTTCAACAATGTATATCATAATCACTGTGCAACAACATATATACCACTGGATGTAAGGCTTACAATACCTTGTACACACCATTGAAGTGCTGTAATTATTCTGTTATACTATTATTATTAACATGATGATATGGTCAGTTAGCTTATTACCCCCTGTCATCCTCACTCTCATCCAGACAAGCTGTAAGAACCTCCAATCGATGGACAATTACAAAGGTTGAAGTTTCTGCCTTTCTGCTATCTTGATCCCCTGACCTGCCACACTCAGTCATATCCTCCTGTGCCTAAACACGGACCAGATCAGATGATCCAACTGTAAGAAGGGTGACTGTCTCTGGTGCAAAGAGTCCAGGTAACTTTCCAGGGAGCTAGAACGAAGAGGCATAGCCTCAGAATAAGGGGGAGCAGATTTAGGACTGAGTTGAGGAGGAACTTCTTCACCCAAAGGATTGTGAATCTATGGAATTCACTGCCTAGCGAAGCAGTTGAGGCTACCTTGTTGAATGTTCTTAAAGCACTGTATAGGAATTAGGGGTTACAGTGAGTGGGTGGGTGAGTGACGCAGAGTCCAGCTGTGATTTTATTGAATGGCGGAGCAGGGTCAATGGGCCAGGGGGCCTACTCTTGCTCCTATTTCTTATGTTCTCATGTTTCCCCATTCCTGAAATGGAATAGTGTGTAGTTGAGCATTTGGTTCATAAAGTCTGAATCAAAGCTTCTTGAACTTCAAACACACACTACAGAACGTGGATCAAACCAGAAACCAGGAACTCCCACATGCTGTAACTGGGATGCATCACTTGCCCAACCATCCTTAATGGGTTTTAAGGAACTAATGAATTGTTGTATTCACATTATATTTTTATACATTTTATTAAGCTTAGCACCAGTTGCTCTACTCTTTTGATCCTTAGGAATGAAATAAACTTTAACCACTTACCAGATACTCACTGGTTAACCAGCTTCTTCCTCTGTAGCATTGCAATAATCAGTTCCTGGAGGCTGAAAATGTGTAGGTAAAAGCAACAGAATACCTGTTTTGCTTCCTCTGCTTAACTCCCTAAAGAGCTTAATTCTGGCACTTTATTCTAAATTTGCATTCAAGTGTTAGGTCACGCTCAGTTGTTCAGTTTTAGATGATCCTAACTCAATCTAACTCACTTAAAGAGAATCCAGTTTCAGCTGGCTGTCAATTAAACTGCTCTTTCACTGAAAACCCATCTACAGAACTGAACTGTGGATTCAGTTTAATGCCAAGTGCAAAATACAAATTCAATTAGATATTACAGAAATAAAAAAAATAACTTTCCTACCTAATTGCAAAGGCTTAGTCCTAGCAAAAGTTTAATGAGCGGCAAAGCGAGTTCAATACATGAGGCATTCCAATCACACCCATCCTCTCTAAGTTCCACTAATTTCTTTTAACCCACTATGTCAAGCATCTTCACATCCTTGTTTTCAAATTGTTTCCTGACACATCCTGAACCTACTTTGGTTCTGGTTTCCTTTCGTTAAATTCCTGCACACACCATCCTCTCTTCTGATTCCCCTCGTCTTTTGCAGCTTTCCTTCCATCTCCAGTGATTATTCACAAATTCCATGCCCTTCTGTTCCAAAGCACTCTACAATTGTATAGAAGTTGATGTTACTTATTAGATAAAATTTATATCCAAGAGTTTGGAAATATCGGCATTGTAAATTCAAAATACAACAGCCTTTCAATTAGCACCCATAAAACTGATCTCTTCAATCAAGATATAAAGTATTTTCTTGACCAACTGTTATTTTTGCCTTATAAACCTTTATTACTTACATTCACGTCGTTTCTCTTCCTTGTTATATGAATCCCCATATATTGTACGATAGAAATATTCATACTGCAAGTAAAAGAAATGAAATGTATAAAAATTTCTGCCTTTATCTAATATCGTCTACTTCTGTGAAAGCATCATTTTTGTGCAATCAAAATATAATTGTCTGCTCTGTTAAACTATGTACTCAAAAATAACACAGTTAAGTAAGAATTTAGTGATAAAAGCTTATTAGGTGATATGAACTGAGCAATTTTTAATTGGGAGGACCAGGATGCTTTCCAGTAAATGAGTTGAAATTAAGTCTCCTGCTTTAGTTAAAAAGCATTGTCGCTACATTTTTAACATGGGTCTGGATATTCTGACCATTGGCAAATAATCATGTTACCCTTAACTTAGAAGACAAGTGCCCATAACGATCTAGCAATTTCTGTGGCATGGACTTGTTCTTTCCCCTGACATATTATATCCAGAAAATCTCTCAGCAAGTAGCAGCAGTAAAAGCAATTGTGTACAGTCAATCACATGGAAGTATTCTCACAGACAACAAAGTAGAAAGTTAAAAGTGTTTTATCCTTTACTTTGAATTAAGACATTTTCTTAGAGTCATAGAGTCATACAGCACGGAAATAGACCCTTTGCTCCAACCAGTCCATGCTGAACATAATCTAAAATTAAACTAGTCCCTCCTGCCTGCTCCTGGCCCTGTAAACCTTTCCTATTTGTGTACTTAATTCAAATGTCTTTTAAACATTGTAATTGTACCCACATCCACCAATTCCTCAGGAAATTGATTCCACATGCAAACCACCCTCAGTGTAAAAAAATTGCCCCTTATGTCTTTTTTCATTTCTTTAAATGACAACTACCATTAAATGTATCTATTCCCCTCAAAGTGAATGATTATATTTGGATCAAGGTAGAAGTTGAAAAAAGGTAAACAAATGTTAGTATAAAAATATGCTGCTTTTTAAAAATCATAATTTAAAAATATGACATTCTATTAACATAAAATTGGCTTGTTAAAATTTATTTTTCCAAATTTCCTGTGGTATACATTTATAAATAATGAAACAGAAAAAAGACATTGCTGTAAATAGACGTTATTATATATTCTTTCCACCACCAGAAAAATACTGCGTGGCCAATTGTTTATTTACAAGCAAAACCTGTTAAGGGCAATGCTAATGTCAAAAAAGCAAGGGTGGGGAATAGGGAGAGAAGAAAGGGACGAAATCAAAATGAAATTGGAGTTGTAAATAAAGCAGTCTACTCCCACAGTCCCCACCTCTGTGTAAAGGCATCAAGAATGTTGGTGGACACCGCATGCTCCCTCTCCCAGGGTCAAACATAACTGCGAATAAGGGTAGGCTGGTAGCAGAAATGACCTGCACCACAGCCGCTGCCCAGACCTGTTTATAGTCAGCCTGACCAGGCCCAGGAACAGACCCATAACTGGTCCTCTGAACTGCCCACATCCCTTCGCACCAGGTGCTCAAAGATCAGGGGGCTGAAGTGCAATCAAAACACAACAAAAGACTTTTCAAGTAACTATAAAGGGAGTGCAAACCCCACAGTCAATATATACATGGCCCAGAGCGTTCCTAGTGCTGCAAAGTAAACAGTTGGGCTGGTAGTCTGTGAACCGTTGCAATCTGCAGTTATACGGGACAGTTCCATGCAGCACCCTCCACCCATGTTCCCGATGGAAAATAGGAGGATTCCCATGTAGAGAGCTCTCCACTATGGATCCCTGCCATCCAGTGGCAAATAAACTCACCATGGCGTCTCCAGGTGGTAGAGGTTAAGAGTGAAGGTGGATGGTGTGCAGCAGCAGCTTGTACAAAAACTGCCTTTGTGGAAGGCAAAAAGACATACTCCGTGTAATCAGGAGGCTGCTCAGGTTGTGGGATGTAGATTCCTGAGGGAGGGTCAGGATCATGGGGCCAACATGAAATTCCGTCCGAGTAAGGGTACACAAAGACAGGATTCCACCAGACGCCTGAGAATCCTCCGACTGGTGCACAGTGTCAGGTCCAAGCACTGCCGTTTTCAGGCAATGGATGGTATCAGCCATGAGCTGGACGTCCACTGCTGCCCTATGTGCCAATTCGTGTGGCAGGATCCAGCCTATGACCCTCCCACCCAGCTCATTCCTGACTTTAGTCACCCGCTCGTAGCCCTGGTCCTCCCCTCTGCCAATTCTCAAACCCATGACGGTGGAGGTGTGGATTCTTGAGGATAGCCTCTACTCCTGATGGTGGGAAGATCCAGTGTGAGTCGACCATGATGATATCTTGGTAAAAGACAGGCAGCATTCTGAGGAAGAAGTGCAGACCCTTTTGGTCAATAAACAGGAGCTGCATATTGTAAATAATTGACTTTTACGACCATTGGGAGTGTTTGGCAGTAAATATATATTAACCCAGTTACATTTTGTTTAATAAGATTTAATTTTCACAATGGTTTTAAGAATAAGTGGAACGTTATAGGCAATAGATTTCCCATTGATTAAGTTTCTGCAGGGTAGGGGACGATCTCAACAGCACACATTTAGGATTGCCATACAGTCACAAAGAGTGACTTTTAGATTTTCACTTATCCAACCGTCGCAGTCTCTTAAATGTACTGTCAGTTTCAGTGGAGGAATGATACTGAATACTAACAGCTTCAACATCACTACCACCGCAACATCTGAACCATTTCAAGGTATAAGTATATCTCTGAGTTGAAGGCTGGTTGTCCTCTCTGTCTCTGCCACACTCTGTTAAGTCTCTGCTTGAATCAATCGCTATGTTTAGCCTTCCTATCCATAATGGATAAATATCAGCCAAGAAACTGAGAAGCTTGCTCACCTGGGCTGTATCAGAACTACGATAGAGTAGTAGCTGAGACTTCTGATACTTGAACACAATCCTCTGACTCTGCTATCACTGAGAAACAGCTACCTCAGAAAAATAAGAATATCAGGATCTAAGAAGAAGAAGCAAGCCTTTTGAGTCTGCTCTGACACTCAAAATGATCAGAGTTGATCTTCTGCCTCAGTTCCTTTCTCATGCTCACTGCCCTTAACTCTGGAATCCCTGAGAGACTAAAGCTCAGCCTTAAATATACCCTACACCCTCCACAATCCTCTGGACTAAAACATTCATGTTTCGAGAAAAGATATTTCTCCTTTCATTCCAAATAATCAGCTGCTTCTGCTTAGACTATTCCCCTTTCTCCTTTTCAGGGTAGCCTAGCCAGCCAGAGGAAGCCACCTCTCAGTATCTATTGCAACAGACCACTTTAGAATTTTACACATTTCTATTAAATTACCTCTCACTTTTCTAAACTTAGACAGTATAGGCCCACAATATATTCTCCAAAAAAATCAGAAAGGAAACTTTATTTAAAGATTTGATTACTTTATGAAAAACTTCACACCTCTCCCAGTATATTTTTGGACTTTTTTTAAATTCAAAGAAAATAAGTGAATGATTAATCCTCAATATCTGTTGTACAATGAGACTGCGTATGTTAATATCAGATGATGTAACACTGGTATCAGTCACAGGTTATCAAGACAGAGAAGAGAGGATGGAATGACCTCTCCTGGAGATCAAGATAATGTACAATACAGTGTAACTAAAGGCGTTTGCTGGGATCCGTGAGTCAGACAGTGCTAATGTTGATCTTGCCTCCCCCACACTCTGTGCAGCGTAACCTGTATGCCCCTGTCCAAGTTCTTTTTTTTACCCTATGATCTGTATGTCCTTGCTTACTATGATCTGCCTGTGCTGCTCATAAACAAAGATTTTCACTGTACTTAGGTACATGTGACAATAAATCAAATCAAGTCAATAGTCAGTCTTTAAGTAAGGCAGTGACCTACATGAAGACAATAAAATCATAGACAGTACAGATGAAGGGATCACTCTCCCAGCAGTGCAGGATAGATCTCAAAATACTAAATCTCAAGTCAATCTAACCCATCAGGTTTGATCACATAAGATTTGTATCAGAGCTGAAAATGTGTTGCTGGAAAAGCGCAGCAGGTCAGGCAGCATCCAGGGAACAGGAGAATTGACGTTTCGGGCATAAGCCCTTCTTCAGGAAAAGGGCTTATGCCCGAAACGTCGATTCTCCTGTTCCCTGGATGCTGCCTGACCTGCTGCACTTTTCCAGCAACACATTTTCAGCTCTGATCTCCAGCATCTGCAGACCTCACTTTCTCCTCTAAGATTTGTATCAGTAATGACAGATCAAACCAATACAAATATGTCTCCAACCAGGAAGGAAGCCAGGTTAAAAAAAATTAATTACCTGTGATGTCAAAGGCTTCAGTTTCCTAATTTCATTTATCCCAATCCTCTCTTCGAACCATTTTCCTATGAGAGTTTGTGGAGAATACCGGTTATCTCCATCGGGGTTATACTCGTTACCTGAATCGAAACGTTCCAATGGACCGTGGTTTATTGGACATGTGTCTTCCTCTGAGAAAAATTGGTCATCAGCTGCCATAATGAAGTGTGAGGACTGTAATCTGGACACAGCAACTCTCTGAGTGAGATCTCTGCAACTAACCTGAGCAACAATGTGTGAGGTGTTGGTTGCCCTGGTAATGGGACTTAGTGACTGCCCTGATGCCGAATTCCATTGTTAATTACATCACAGAGCCAGCAAAGCAAGTCACACACTGAAACTCCAATTGTGGACACAAAGTCTCCTTTTTGTTTACATTCAGAAGTGCTTTCATGCCCAATGGAACTTTTTATTCCCATCAACACATTAATTTGTTGATAGTAAGAAAACATGCTAACCCATGTTAATTTCCACTGTTATTGACCACCACTAAGTCACCTGTGTTTCTAATTATTAATCAATTTACATGCAAAGCCCACTGGGGCATTGCAATGACACCAAAGGTGAAGGAGAAGTAGGGAGAGAAGGACGAGACTAAATCAAAATGGAGTTGGAAGGGGACATAATGCACTTCACCGCACCCCAACCTGGTGCCCACCTTGTATAAAAGCATCAAGAGTGTTGGTGGATACTATCTGTTCTCGCTCCAAGGACGTCTGGGGATGAACTTGGCCATGGAAGAAGGGCAGGCAGTCAGCAACTATGACCCCCTCCATGTTCTCCTTAATGGACACCATGACCGAGCCCAGGAGCAGGAACATACGTTGGTCTTCTGACTTGCCCACTCCCCTCTGCAGTGAGTTCCTAAAAATCAGGAGCATGGGGCTGAAGTGCAATCAAAAGCATAACAAAGGATGTTTCAAATAATTGAAAAGGGGGTGAAACCACCCATAACCCTATAAACATGATCTATGGACTCCACAACACCATAAACAAAGTCTCCTTTCAGCTGGATCATCCAATTTACAACACACGTTGATTCATTCTGTGATTTACTATTATACTGATAGTTGTAGAAACATAAAAGGACCGTTACCCTACTTTCAGTTATCATGAAGACAGAAAATGCTGCAATACTCAGCAGGTCAGGCAGTCTCTGTGGGCCAATAAAGAGGGTTAATCTTAAAATATTCTTCTATCCACAGATGCTGCCTAATATGCTACCAGTACTTTTGTTTTTATTTTTAATTTCCAGCATATGCAGCTTTTTTTTTTGCTTTTGCTGTGCTCAGTAAATCCGACTTCAAAATTTGTCATTGAGACTTTGAGAATGAAAAGAATTCCCTTGTCCTATCAGTGTGAGCTGTAACGCAACATTTTTCCTGTAAAATTATGAACTAAATTAAACAATTCAAACATCGATAAAGTTTGTATAAATAAAAACATAGAATATTAAAGCAAAGAAATTATGCTGAAATGTTATGAAACATAGTTCAGGCTTCAGCTGGAGTATTTTGGACAATTGTGATCATCACACTTCAGGAGAGTTGCAAAGGGTTTAGAAAGTTTCCAGAGAGTTGATGCAATCTAAAAATCACCACCTGGAAAGGGGATAGAAGCTGTTTCAATACCAATTTTGAAAGGGAGTTAGATGGCTACATCAGTTAAGGAAATGACAGGATTACAGAGGAAAATCAGGAGGTGAGGGAAAGCACAATAGCTGTTTAAGACAGCCAACTCAGGCACGGGGGCAGAAAGGCTTCATTTTGTACTGCATGTTTCTATAAGTTTCAGGTAAGAGAACTGTCACAAGCATTAAATTTAGTAGAAACTAGTTTACGTATTACACTAGCAAATGCTCTTGACATGTCTATTAGCTTAAACAGCAAGCTGTATTCGGTGTGAATCTCTGTGAGCTTACTCAAAACAAACTCTGACATTAGAGCAAGGATTTGTCAGACATACTCATCCCAAAGCAGCATCCAGGCTTTTGTCCAGTTGTTGTGAATAGTACTTTGATTTGATCAGAGATTTCATGCTGAGAAAATTGAACTGTGCAGTACGATTGAGCATAAGAAGCAGGAGTAGACAATTCTGCCCCCTCAAGCCTGATCTGCCATTCAATATGAACATGGCTGATCTCATTTTGGTCTCAGCTCCATTTTCCTGCCCACCCTGCATAACCCTCTATCCTGTTAGTAACTAAAGATCTGTTTATCTCCTTCTTAAATTTACTCAACGTCCTGGCACTCCCCACCCTCTGGGGTAGTGACTTTCACAGATTCATGACCCTTCGAGAGAAGTGATTTCTCCTCTTCTGTTTTATGCTTGCTACCGCTTATCCTAAAACTAAAACCTCTTATTTTAGATTGCTCCACAAGAGGACACATCCTTTCTATGTTTACTTTGTCAATCCCCTTTAGCATCTTATATCCCTCAATTAGATCTCCTCTCATTGTTCTAAACTCCAGAGAGTATTGGCTTAAATTGCTTAATTTCTCTTCATAAGACAAAACTCTCACCACTGGAATCAATCTAGTCAACCTCCTTTAAACTGCACTCAGTGCAACTACATCCTTCCTCAAGCAAGGGGACCAAAACTGCATGCAAGGTGTGGTCTCATTAACGCCTTGTACAGTTGCAGCAATTCAGAGTATTCAAGTTGTGGCAATGTTTTCCTATATTGCTCTTCCCTACACTCTATTCCTTTAGCAATGAATGCCAAATTTCCATTTGCCTTCCTTAGTACCTGCTGAACCTGCATACTGGACTGCTGCAATTCTTGGTGAGGACACTTAGTTCCCTCTGCACCAAAGTGCACTGAAGTTTCTCTCCATTTAGATTAAAAAAAAGTTGTCTTTTTATTCTTCCGACCAAAATGGGTAACCTTATAATTATTCATGTCAAACCCCATCTGCTAAATTTTGGCCCATTCACCGACCTTATCCTTTTCCAATTGTACATTTTTAATTTCTTTATTGCAACTTCCTTTCCCACCTAATTTAGTGTCATCTGCACATTTGGTTACAGTACTTTCTATGCCTTAATCCAAGTCATTAACACAGATTGTGACTAGTTGAGCCCAAGGCCTGAATCCTGTGGCACCCCACTAGTTGCATCTTGCCAACCAGAGAAAGTGCCATTTATCACAATTTTCTGCTTTCTGAAGGTTAGCCAATCCTCTAACCAAGCTAATAAATTACCGCTAACCCCAAGTGATCTTACTTTGTGCATTAACCTTTTGGGCAGCACCTTATCAAATACCTTTAAATATACTACATCTATAGGATCCACACTATCCACTTTGTTTGTTACATCTTTGAATAACTCTAGCAAATTAGTCATATATGATTACTGCTCATAAACCATGCTGACTCTGATGGACTTTCCAAATGTCCTGTTCTTACTTCCTTAATGGATTCTAACAATTTCCCAATGACAGATATTAAACTGATTGGTCTGTCGTTTCCTGCTTTCTCCTTCCCTCCTTTTTTGAATAGGATGCATGGGAAAGACCCTAATCTCCATCCAGATCCTCCCACAATCTCCATTGTGACCCCCCCCTCCTGATCCCCATCCAGATCCTGCCTGATCCACATCTAGACCCTCCCCTGATCTCCATCCAGACTCTCAACTCATCCCCATTCAGACTCTCTCCTCATCGCCATCCAGATCCTCCCCTCATCTCCATCCAGACTCTCCCCATATCTCCATCCAGACTCTCTCCTCATTCCCATCCAGACTCTCTCCTCATCTCCATCCAGACTCTCTCCTCATCTCCATCCAGATTCTCTCCTCATCTCCATCCAGACCCTCCCCTCATCCCCATCCAGACCCTCCCCTCATCCCCATCCAGACTCTCTCCTCATCCCCATCCAGATCTTCCCCTAATCTCCTTCCAGATCCTCTCGGATCCTTCCCTCATCCCCACCTAGACCCTCCCCTAAAATTCTAACCAGACCCGGGTGTTAACAAGAGCTTGAAATGATAGAATTGATAATTAGCATGCAGGATGGAAGTGTTAAAGGAAAGAAATATATGATTAAACTGGTTTAAAATGACAGAAAGGGAAGAAAGGCGGTGTGTTTAGCATTTGTTCTTTAGTAGCTTCACCACACCAGGCCGCTGTCGCTGTGTTTGCAGCGAGCAGGTCGGTGGCAGCGAGTCGGGCAGGAGCTGGGTTCCCAGAGCTATCCTGGGGACTGAGCGCTCCCGCATTGGGCTTGGGGCTGTCTCTCGCTGGTAGCGCGGAAGCTGCGGGCCTGGGAGCTGCATTGAAAGCTGCATCCGCCCCGCTCTGGGTGGGTTGAGGAGAGCGGGCAGGCCGCTGGGCCGGGGAGGGGGAAGTGCAATTCTCCGGAGCTGTGCGGAGCCCGGGATGGGATTTGCAGAAGCAGCATACTGCACAAAACAGGGCAATCATTTGAGGCAAGGCAGAGGATGCAGTTTTTTCATGAGAAACCTTTGTTGCACCCGCTGATCTGAGTGAGCTCCAAGCTGCCCTGGCATTGGGAAATGTGCAACACTAACCAGCCTGACGGCCGTACTGTGCAACAACAGCCTTCATTTCAGCAGTGCCATTTACACAGTAAGTCATAGAATCCCTTACAGCGTGGAAGCAGGCCATTCAGCCCGTCCAGTCCACGCCAACCCTCCGAAGAGTATCCCACCCAGACCCCATCCCTGTGAGCCTGAATTTCCATGGCTAACCCACTTAGCCTGCACATCTTTGGAGTGTGAGACCAAACGGAAGCACCCGGAGGGGACCCACACAGACAAGGGGACATGTGCAAATTCAACACAGTCACCCAACGCTAGGATTGAACCGAGGACCGTGATGTTGTGAGGCAGCAGTGCTAGAGCCACTGTGCCACCCCATGAAACAGCTAGGATCTTATAGCCGGTTCACTGTATCCCCTTGGTTAAGAAAATACATATTGGCTTTGCATGCCGTCCAGAGAAGGGTCAATAGGTCGATTGTAGGGGACTGTCTTTGAAGATGTTGAGTAGGTTGGTCCTGTATTCAGTGGAGTTTAAAAGAAACAGAGGTAACCTATTGAAACATACAAGACTCTTAGGAGAATTGGAGGGAATACTGAGGGACAGGATGTACATGTATTTGGAAAGGCAAGGAGGGTGGTACGTGTGTGGAATGAGCTGCCAGAGGAAGTGGTGGAGGCTGGTACAATTGCAACATTTAAGAGGCATTTGGATGGATATATGAATAGTAAGGGTTTGGGGGGATATGGACCAAGTGCTGGCAGGTGGGACTAGATTGGGTTGGGATATCTGGTCAGCATGGACAGGTTGGACCGAAGGGTCTGTTTCCATGCTGTACATCTCTATGACTCTATTTGACAGGATAGAATCAGAGAGGTTGTTTCCCCTTGTGGGAGAGTCTAGGACCAGAGGGCATAATGTCAGAGTAAAGGGTTATCCATTTATGAAAAACAAGGAGAAATTTCTTGTCTCAGAGGATGGGAAATCAGTGGAATTCTTTACTGCAGAGGGCTGTGAAGGCTGGGTCATTAAGTCTTTTCATGGTTGTGATAGACAGATTTTTAATCAATGGGGAATCCAGGATTATGGGGAAAAGGTTGAGAATTATCAGACCAGCTTTGATGTCATTAAATAACAGAACAAACTCAATTGGCTGAAGGGCCTACTTTGGCTCATAAAGTCTT
Source organism: Chiloscyllium plagiosum (assembly GCF_004010195.1). Classification (NCBI taxonomy): domain Eukaryota; kingdom Metazoa; phylum Chordata; class Chondrichthyes; order Orectolobiformes; family Hemiscylliidae; genus Chiloscyllium; species Chiloscyllium plagiosum. Next base: position 10,835,987 of record NC_057744.1, on the reverse strand, counting down.
GAAACGTATGAAGGCACTTTATCATTGTTGACTGCCCCATCATTCAAAGATGACTTTTACTTAGGGTCTTAGGTTTGTTCCTTGGATCTTCAAAAGACTGAACAATTGCATTCTTGACCTATTGATCATTGGCAATAATGTGCAGATGTAGTGCAAACTGGCCATAGAATGAGATATTAGGGGCAGTGCCCAAAACTTGTGTCAAAAAGGCACCTTTTAAGGAGTACCTTGGTGGGGGTAAGAGAGCTTGGAGAGATTTCGGAAGGGAATTCTGCAGTGTAGGGCCTCAGCAGCTAAAGCTACATCAAACAGCAACATTCCCTCAAAGGTGGGCAGCTGTGCAACTGCTCTGAGGGTCTGTGCACTCGGATTGGTGTCAGGTCATAATGATTTACGTTTTGTGGCCATAGCAGCTGTGCACAGACCTGTCTGCGTGGTGACTGGGACAACCAGTAGTAGAGCAATTGAATCAGGAGTTTTTGAGTTTCAGGGAAGCGCAGGGTTGGGAGGCTCACGAAAATTCTGAGAGAATTTGGAAAGATGGTAGGGGGATTTGAAAACCAAATGCCGCTGAAAGATATGAATGGGAAGTAAAGATTCCATTACAACTTGGGAGGCTGATTAATGATGGACAGACAGGTTTGAATTTGTAAGGCTTTTAATTTATTACAGAAGGCTTTTGAAAAGTTTACTGTTCATTGTCTCCTCAGCTTTTTCACAAAATGAGACAAGAAGGTAGCACCTTGCTTGTAGCCGAGGGGAACTTCTCCTTTGCTTCTGCGTTGTGTGAATGTGTGGACAGAGGCACTCAAATCATTGCAACCTGCTATGAAAGTGAAAAGGAAATATCGAAGCATGAAAATACAACCAAAAATATTGCCAAACTGTTAGAGAAAGGTGAGTAGGCAATACTGACGGGTAAGAGGGGTCATTTTGATCGCAGTATGATAGAAGAAAAATTTAAATTTGAAACAAAAATTGAAGCGCGTAACAACTTTGTTTTTATATCAACCAATTCTTTTTCTCCAAAGTGCTGGAGAAACTCAGCAGATCTGGCAGTGTTTGAGGAGAGAGAAACATGTTTAATGTTTAGAGTCCTATATGACCCTTCTTCAGATTCAGAGACTGGTTAATGTTTGGTAGCATCTCTCATCCAAATTAATTTTCACAAGAAGAGATGCTTAAGTGGAAAGTAATATAGCGATAGTTATTCATTTTGGATCTACAGAAGAGTAGGAAGTGAATACTTCGTACTTCCATACTAGTTCTTAAAGAACTAATTTCCAATTCAAATCGATAATAATGTCAGCTTTGAAACTGCCCAGAAGCTATTGTAATTGATTCTGGTGGGGTAACTAGCACCACCTCTCCATCCATTTCTTTTTTTTTTCTAATACCACACTTTCTTGCTATCATCATTTTCATTCTTTTGCAACCATACCTCTGTATTTGGTTAGAACGTGTTACAGTTTGAATGTTCTGATGAAAGGTCATTAATCTGAAATGTTAACTCTTTTTCTCTCTCCACTGCTCGGCCTGGTGAGTATTTGCAGCATTTTCTGTCACTACTGACTGTTTCTCTGCTGTGTTCCACATACAGAGAATTGAGACTTGTTGTAAACAATGGCCAGTTTGATTTGAATGTTTTTGATATTTGTACCAATGAAGCTTAAAGACCTTACGTAATCTGATTGTAAAAGAGATGTTCGGTTTTTAGCTGATGGATTGAGAATTCTATGTACCTTGAGTTTTATTGTGATGCCTTCATTTAGATCTGTCATTTTTGTCACATTCATATCTGAGATTTTAGCACACCCATTTGGAGCAGGTGAGACATGAACCTACAGCCCTCCTTGCTCAAAAGTTAGGGATATTACCACTGTATAATTCCACCAGACTAAATGGGCTCATACGTTTTCCTACTTAAATTGATTCACTCACAGATGCCTCCTTTCATTCACCAGCAGAATACATTGCAGGTTGGGGCACTTGTGGTACAGTGGTAGTGTCCCTATCCTGGGCCCTGGACCGTGATGCCCAGGTTCAAGTCCCACCTGCTCCAGAGATGTGAAATAACATCTCTGAATAAGTTGATTAGAAAAAAAAAGTTAATTTTTTTTTAAAAAATGCAGGTTGGTGCTCTGGTGATGAAGTGGTAGTGTCCATATTGTCTGGGCTAGGAAGCCCAGGTTCAAGTCTCAGCTACCCGAGACATGTGTAATAACATGTCTGACAAGGTTGGTTAAAAATATGGATATTGTAGTTTGGTTGGTGGACCATCTAACATTGCTCTAATTCTCAGACAACCTAGTGGTTAAGTGAGTCTCAAGAAGGATTTGATCTTTATTTCATCACTGAAACACATACCAACACAGGGACAATCAAAATGCTTGGACATTTCTGCTGACAGTTGCGGAAATAGGACATTGTTGAGTTTAAAATAGTAGTTTTAGTGCCATTCATTTAAACATAACAAACAGATCAGTGTTTGTCATTATTTAAACTTCAAATTCCAGCATGTTACATTGAGTAAGTAAAAAAAGTAAAAAGATTTTAGAACGTTTTTGAAGTATCTCTGAGTTACTTGTGGTGAACTACATGTTGGCTCTGTAGCTGAAGTTACAGCTGTTGCTGGGAACCTGTGACAAGTGGGAGCACATCTCATATTGGAACATCCTACCAGAGGTGGCATGCAAGGCCAGAACAGTGACTGTCACCTGACTGTTCTGCTAATTTAATATACTTATAGGTTGTAAACTTAGAGCTGGCTGCTGTATAAAATGGCATATTTGTGATGTTCAGTTTTGTACTTTAATGATATGTTCTGGGCAAACATATCGTTTCCAATTTGGATAGTGATGAAACTGCTTTTTGTGATGCTCTAAATCTGCCACATACCATACGGAAATTATTAGCAATAGCTTCTTAATCCTTGGCTATTGTCCTTCAGGAGCAGAAGTCTACTTTCAAGTGGATTGCACCAAGCTCCAGGAATGTCCCTGCTTGAAAAGTAGGCAGTTTGACAGGATTATCTTCAATTTCCCGCACTGTGGCAGAAAGGCTGGCGTGAAGAAGAACAGAGAGCTGCTGGCTAATTTTTTTCTGAGGTGAGTTCTGAAATTACGTGTGGAAGTTGACAATGTCCACTTCTGTACTCAGTGTTTCACTGGCTGCAAAGTAGTTCAGCGGGAGCTGTGGACATTTAGCTTCCTGCTTCTTTGCACCATCCTCAGCTTAATATTATTCACTCTGCTGATAACAGGAATAATGCCATTGTGGCTTTCTTTTCAGTTGCGCCGATGTTCTGACTGCCAAAGGTGATGTTCATGTTACCCTGTGTAAGGGACAGGGAGGGACTGCTGCTGATCAGCCAATGAGAGCATGGCATAACAGCTGGCAAATCGTTGCTATGGCTGCAAGAGCTGGGTTCATTTTAAGTAAAGTGCAGATGTTTGACTGCTCACAGTATTATGGCTACACCAGCACTGGATATAGGTAGGTTACTAGCAGGATTCATGCAATTCGCAACATATTTTTCATGTAGTTGGATCTGCATGCCATTTTCCTTTCCTCCTGATGTCTGGAAAATGAAGTATAGGTCCTGGAGCAGACATCTTCAGAAAATGTTGTTCATTTTAATACATTAATGAAATACATCCTGTTCACAAAAAGTAGGACAAATCTGACCTGACCAATCATTGAGAACAGAGTAATAAAACAATCAGCAGCAGTGATGAAAGGGGTCATTTACAGTGCTATCCAGTGGCACTTACTCAACAATAATCTGATCACTAACCAGTCTGGGTTCCTGTAGGCCCACTTCGATCCTAATTCATTAGGTTTTTGGCCCAAACATGGACAAATGAGGTGCACTTGAGAGGGGTAGTGAGGGTGACTGCTCTCAACATCAAGTCAGCTTTTGATCAAGTGTGGCATCGAGGACTTCAACTGAAACTGGAGTCAATGGGAATTGGGAGATATTCTCTGCTGATTAGAGTCATATATAGCACAAAAAGGAGGATGTTTGTGGTTGTTTGAGGTTAGTCGTCTCAGCCCTAGGACATCTCTGCAGGAGTTCCACATGGTAGGTACTTTGAACCTACCAACTTCAGACATGTTATTACACACTTTTGGAGCAGGTGGGACTTGAATTCAGACCTTCTGGTCCAGATGTAGGGACAATACCACAACAGTCAATAGTGGGGAGTTCTTCAGATTAGAGTCCTAGGCCCACAATCTTCAGCTTCTTTATCAATGGCCTTCCCTTTATCATCAGGTCAGAAGTGGGAATGTTTGCTAATGACTATACATTGTTCAGTGCCATTCCCAACTCCTCAGATACTGAAGAAGTCCATATTCAAATGTAGCAAGACCCGAACAGGATTTAGGCTTGAGTTGATAAAAGCAGGTAATATTCATGCCTCACTAGTAAGTCCCTGGAATGACCCTGGATACAGTAAATAGACAAGATCTTTTCCCTGGGGTGGGGAACCCAGAACTAGAGGGCATATGTTTAGTGTGGGGGGGAGAGGAAATAAGAGATATAAAAGGGACCTAAGGGGCAACTTTTGACACAGAGGGTGGTGCATTTATGGAATGAGCTGCCAGAGGAAGTGATGAACACTGGTATAATTACAGCATTTAAAAAGCATTTGGTGGGTAAATGAACAGGAAGGGTTTAGGGGGATATGGGCCAAGTGTTGGCAAATGGGACTAGATTAGGTTGGGATATCTGGTCAGCATGGACTAGTTGGACTGAAGGGTCTGTTTCCGTGCTGTATATTTCCATGACTCTATGACCCTCTCCAACGAGAGAGTCCAACCATCTAGGATAAAGCAGCCCAATTGACTGGAACTCTAACTAACACCTTCAGCAGTTATTCTCTCCACTACCAATTCACACTAGCGGCAGTGTTCATAATCTACAAGATGCACTATAGCAAAACACAAAGGCTTCTTCCATAAATTGGACCTCTATCACCTCGAAGAACAAGGGCAGCAGGTGCATGGGAGTGTCACCAAATGTAAGTTCCTCTCCAAGCCACACACCATCCTTACTTGTAAATATAATCGCCGTTCTCTCTCTTTCACTGGATCAAAATGCTGGAACTCCCTTCCTAACTGCACTGTGGATGTACCTACATCTCACTGACTGCAGTGGGCAATTCAGGATGGGTAATAAATACTGGCTCAGCCAGCACCAATCACATCCTGTGAATGAATCAAAATCTCACCAATTTCCTGCTGTGCTGCCAAAGTGTTGTCTTTGAAGTTCCCATTCAGGTGCAAATTTCTCAAATTGCTTCGATTACACTCTTTCCTTTATTGAAGGTGTTAAATTGATTTTTAAAATATATTCCAGGAGTCAAGATAAGCCTTTCCATGTTGACCAAGCTCTGACTCACGTGTTCACGAGAAGCCTCCCCTTCAGCGAGATGAAGCCAGTTGTCATGGAAACCATTATTGGGAGTGAGCGCTTGTTCTGCCATATCCCTGAGGAACTTGTTGAAAAGATTAACAGGTGGAGTAAGAGAATTACAAGGCACCAAAATATAGCTTATCAGACACTGCCTAACAGTGCCAGCTGTGTTATTGTTAAAATATTTACTGAGATGGTGACATTATTAAGACCAAAGGACATTAACTCGCAAAGCTCTGCTGTGCATTCTTAACAATACAGATAGGGTAATTCTCCCATTAAAATAATAGAGGGCAATTCACCCACAATAAAAACAAAAAACTCAACAGCAATTCACAAAAAAAAACTTTAAGTTTATTCTGTTTCTCTCTGGTTGAGCTGTTGAGTTTTTTTCTGCACTTTCTGTTTGTGTTTCAAATCTCCACCATATTTCAAGTTTAAGTTGGTCCACAAGGCTGGAATTACTTACATTAAGCAGTCGGAGATGAAAAGCTTTGACTCAAATGTCACACTATTTCTTTATTTCATTTTGGTCTAAAATGTGTTATGTTGACTCGAGATGGAATAAGCACAAAGAGCTCAAAAACCTTAAATAGATAATTTCCTGAGAGGGTATGACAGTCTTATGGCTTGCTCCAAACAGATATATATTTCAGATGTTATCTATACTATCGTACTGGTTTTTTGTTCACTTTAATCTAATCATAAAATGATAGAAGTATACCAATTAGAAGCATTACGAGGTCACTTGGCTACTTGAGCCACTCATTGTTGGTCGAATTACTCCACATTCTGCCTACTCCTGATAACCTGTTAACCCCTTCCTTATCAAGAATCTATTCAGCTCTGCCATATTTTATCAACATTCATTGTAACATAATTTATTTTCTTTTTTAAAATGTGTTATGTTGACTCGAGATGGAATAAGCACAAAGAGCTCAAAAACCTTAAATAGATAATTTCCTGAGAGGGTATGACAGTCTTATGGCTTGCTCCAAACAGATATATATTTCAGATGTTATCTAAAAAGGGAGGCTGTGGAAAAGCATTGTGCAAACATTGAACAAATGTGTTAGAAGGATTCAAAGCATTCATTTTAAATGTCCAATTTATATATGCTGTCATTTTCTTGGTACACTGTACCTTCACTTCCTCTTTTTATTTAAGTATTGTTCCCAAGAATAATCACTAATCTTAACTTCATTATTATGATTTTATGTTGGATGTTGTTCAAATAGTGAGTGATGATAATGTGTCTGTCCCAAAAAGGTGTGATTATGATCAGAGAGCTCCCCTGATTCCAGGTCATTTTCTTCTGGAAGACAGCAGTCTTGCTGGTATACAGTACTTCATAATCTTCTACTATTTCAACTAAATGGACTTTGCTTTACTCTGAGCCTGGACTGTGACTGTTAGATCAAAGTTGGAGTGAGAGAGATCATTTGAGATGCATATACGATTCAGAACCAATGAATTACTTTAAAAGTGTAGCCAGTGTCCTAATTGTAAGAAGTTTTGAGACTAGACAATACATTTAGGAGAGGAGACTCTTAATACAATGTTATTTGGACAATTTATCAAGGGAACTTAAGCGACACTTAACAGATGCAGACTGGTGTAATTCTACTTAAGATGTTTCTCTCTTTCCACTGCACTAAGAGCACAGGTGTTTCTTCTGTCTGTCTTTTTTAAAATCTGTGCAAAGAGCACCTTCAAATGAGTTTTAAAAAAAATTTCTTTCCCCACTGCTGTAGTAGTTTGAACATTTCTCAAAACGACAAATGTCCCATGATCAGAACTCAAAAACAAATGTCCTGAAAACCTAAATATTGTTGACCTTTTCCTGTTTGACCATTTATCCACTTAGTTACTTTTATACGCATTCAGTTTTAGCTGTAAAGTCAACTGTTCATTTCAAAGCCTATCCTTTGATCACCATTGGTAACAGTGTGGGCATCTCACCTTCTTTTGCAATTCACACTGACAATTTATATTACAGTGTGACTTAAATTCAATTCCAATTACAAATGGCATATGTCCTAAGTATTCATTTGGAATTAACCTTTCATCTATCATAACTATCAAACACACATAAAAAGGAGGTTGTAATCCAAAAGGCATTAAAGTACAAAATGGTGCATATTTCATACCCACTTCAGGGAATGTGTGATCAAATTCCACACTTGAAGGTCACATGAACAGCGATAAGATTTTGTTTTTTATTCTAGCATGGAATGTGTGGGCATTGTTGGCAAGGCCGGCATTTGTTACCCATCCCTAATTATCCTCAAATTGAATGGCTTCCTTGGCTAATTTAGAGAGTTATGAAAAGTCAACTGCATTGTTGTGGGTCTGGAGTCACATGTAAGCCAGACCAGGTAAGGATGGCATATTTTGTTCCCTAAAAGGACGTCAGTGAACCAGATGGATTTTTATAACAAATCGCAGAGGTTACACTGTTGTCATTAAACCAGCTTTTTAATTCCAGATTTTATTAAATTCAAGTTTCATCATTTGCCAAGGTGGGATTTAAACCCATATCATTGGAGCTTTAGCTCTGGACATTTTGTCCAGATGAGTTACCACTGTGATGCAGGTATACATGATCTGTATAAATAATGGTGGCTGAGGAATAATATTGGCTTGGACGCCAGGAACAACTCCCCCCCCCCACCATGCCACTTAAAATAAAAGTATCATGTGACATTTTACATTTAGCAGAGGGGCCAAATGGGCACTCAGTTTAATGGTTGAACAGAGAGACAGCTCCTCCAACTGTACAGTATTAAAGCAATGCTGCACTGAGATGCCAGCTTATGTGGTACTTCAGTGATTCTTGACACGACAACTATCTGACTCAAATACTTTTCTGCCACCAAACTAAAAACTACCCTTTTTAAAATTCTGGTGAAAGGTCATTGCCCTGAAATGTTGACACTCCACAGACATTGCTTGACTACTGAGTATTTCCAACATTTTTGTTTTTGTTTTCATTTGATATCTGGCATCCCAGTGTTTTGCTTAGTGGTAATATTTTATTTTGGCTGAACCCTTCGCTTGGTAATTTGCGTCCCATTCATGCTGCCTTCCTATTTTAAGGAACATTATTTTGATATCCCTAGAAAGGTGGCAGTATTCAACTCTATTGGCTTCAAAGACTGTGACTGAAGGTGGAGGAGGGTAAAACCAAGAGAAGGACAAGGTACTCACCTTGGGCATACGTACCTCAAACTTACAGCTGTTTCAAAGATCTCTAATTTCATGCCAGAGAAAGTGTCTTTCGCTTTAAACCAGATTATTGGATGATCTTTATGTCTTTAGATGCTTGAATGCCTTCCAATTTCTTAAGATGGACAGGAGCTTTTAGAGCTTCTGGTGTCACAGTTAATTGGCTACTATGCTTTAGAAGCTGCTTTGAGAGATCCAATGTCCACTATGTGAAGAATGACCCATGATCCGGCCATAAGAGACTTAAAAAAATATTGTTGAAGGAGATATGAGCATTGCAGGCTAAGCTAGTATTTATTACCCAATCCAAAAAGACTTAGAGAAGGTGGTGCTGAGCTGTCTTCTCAAACTATTGCAATCTATGAAGTGTAGGTACATTCATAGAGTTGTACAGCATGGAAACAGACCCTTCAGTCCAAGCTGTCTATGCTGACCACATATCCCAATCTAATCTAGTCCCATCTGCCAGCACTAGGCCCATATCCCTCCAAACCCTTCCTATTCATATACCCATCCAAATGCCTCTTAAATGTTGCAATTGTACCAGCCTCCACCACATCCTCTGGCAGCTCATTCCATACACATACCACCCTGTGCGTGAAAAAGTTGCCCCTTAGGTCTCTTGTATATCTTTCCCCTTTCACCCTAAACCTATGCCCTCTAGTTCTGGACTCCCTCACCCCAGGGTTTATATTAGGAAGGGAATTTCAGGTTTTGACCCAGCAACACTGAAGGAAGTGTGATATATTTCCAGGATGAGTGACTTGTGTGTCAGGTTGCCTGTTTGGAAGGTGCTGTGGAAGGAGACGAGTTACTTGCTGTTGGCCAATCCACCCTCCTCATACCCCCTTGTTTGAGAACTGGAGAAATGCATACCTTATATAAAATTGGTCTAATGGAGGTTTTGGTCATTGCAGGAATTTTCTTCAGGAAGGTTCACACCATCCCGTAAAGAAAATTGATGAGTTGTTGAGAAAGCAGATTGCAGATGCAGTGAATCTACAGGAACTGGAGGACAACTTTCCTCTGCTGTCAAAACAATACCTTCAGCCTGATGGTGCCTGTGTAGGATCTGAAGTTTGTCAAGCTGAACTTTATTGGGTGAGCTGTTCCAAACTTCAAGAGGATGGATTGAGAAATATTGACTATGCTGAACTGCAGTGCTCTGATGTTCCTACGCAGATCTTTGGAAACAAGAGGGGACAGATTGTGGACTACGCAATCTTGAAACAGTTTGGCATCCCTGGCTCAAGTGAAGATTGCAGGAGCTACTGCCTTCGGCCTACCCTGACAGGATATGTTGCCGATATTTTGCAAAAAACGGACTTCAGAGTTGAAGTAATTTATGCACTCAGTGGCACTGTTTTCAGGAAGTGTCTGATTACACCACAAACTATGCCAGTATTCCATGAGATGATTTTGTGTAGTGCTTTCAAAAAGAATGCAGATTTTTTAAGTCTATTTATGTGCTCTGTGGAGAGGGCTATTTCATTCCTCATTAAGTCAGCATCAGGCACCGTGGCCTCTATAGATAAGACCTTAAATTCGATCACTTTTGAAGAAGAGGGCAGTGGGAAAAGCTGGAATATTCATTTTCGACAGATGGAACACCCAGAATTTACTGATCTAACTGTCGCAAAATTGGTTTGCATTCCTAATAAACAGGACAGTGAATTAAATAACTGCGTTATGTCAATAAATCTTGACCTGCTGTCCATGGTGCTGTACCACATAAACGACTGGAGGATGCTATGGACATTTGATGAACGCTTCCTAGACCAGATTAGTGCAACCGAATTCAAACCGTTTTCTGAGTTCTCGCTCTACCCACCCACATATTCACATGACATCAGCTTCTGGGTCAATGAGAATGGGAAACCAGAGGAATTGGAGCTCCATGCACTTGTAAGGCGGGTAACCAGGGAATCAGTGAAAGAAATGAAGCTGATTGACAGTTTCTTGCACACTCAATCCAAACGTATGAGCTACTGTTATAGGCTAATGTACCAGTCATGTGACAAAGCATTGTCTTATCAGCAAGCATTGGAAATGCAACTGCATCTTAGAGTCGAACTGCAGAAACATTTTCAAGTAACTCTTAGATAAAAATGAGTACTTGGACCCATATTAGAAATGTGTATTTTTGTCTCATGCAGTGCATGATTGGCATTATGCTTACTGAACTGTTGATATAAATGATTTTACAATTTGAACAATAAAACACCATTGTTTACAATATGCTTATTGGTCCATTAATTCATCACCTCAAACTTCTTTCATTTTAACTAACCCCACCCCAGTAATGTGCCATGTTTGTGTTAATTAATTCAAAGTGCTGTCCAAATGTAACCCAAAATTGGTTTGCAAATCCTTCACTGTACTGCTAAATGTCTTTCACAGTTCAGGTGAACGAGATTAAAAATTTCACACAAACAACAGGATATGTCATAAACTGTCGTAGTATCGAGAATAACTCCCTGTTACAAATAGCTCACTGATTAACTGAATCATATAACCTTTTAGAATATAGTTTGACTTTTAGTGTGGTGACAGATGACCAGAGTGATCAATTGCAACACAAGATAAAGCAATGCAAAAGGATTTTGTTGCAGAGGAAATGTTTAAAAAGCTTGAGTGCATGTTATGCATTGAAGCAACAATGTACATGCAGATAATGGAAGTGGTAGTGAGGAGAGCAGTTAGGTGACATCTCTTTTACCCAGAGAGCTGTTGAAGCTTTAGCTTGTTAAAAATCACAGTACCAGGTTATAGTCCGACAGGTTTATTTGGAGGCACTAACTTCGAAAGCTAGTTGAAGCAGAGGCCATTGCATATTCTACGGAAAGCGCTAGATAAATATTTGAAGTGAAAAAAAATCCATGGCATTGGAATTAGTTTTGCTTTGATCTAATCAAGAGGTGCGCAGACTCCATGGTTTAGTGTCCTCTGGGCTGTATGTTTTAATACATTAACACTTTAATCTGTTCCTGGAATAGCTTGCTAACATGTCTGTCCACACACTCAGTGCTTGCTACCCACACGATTGGATCCAGACTGGTAGAACCTGCCTTCTTGACGTTTACTGTTTGACCTGTTGTCTCTTGGCAGCTTTTTGTTTTGAACATGTTGCACAGCTCGTTCTGTTCTTCAGCCCTCACATGACTAGTGAGATAATAACTTCATCACCAGATACTTGGTTTCCAAGCAACCCGCCCACATGGCATGTTTGGTACAAACTTAACAATTTTAACTAGAACCCCAACTTGCAGGTTTTCACTCATTCAGTTCCTTTAACAATAGGACAGTTACACCATATTTATCACGTTACTGACTTGGAATCAAGATAGTCAGGCCTCAGGAATTAAAGATCATAGAGTTTGATTACTCAAACTTCATCAGAAGAAGGGCTTATGCTTGAAACGTCAATTCTCCTGTTCCTTTGATGCTGCCTGACCTGCTGCGCTTTTCCAGCAACACATTTTTAAGCTCTGATCTCCAGCATCTGCAGTCCTCATTTTCTCCTTACTCAAACTTCATGCCAGTTCTTAAAAGTTAATAGGATCAGTTGAACTTCACATTACAGATTCAGCATGTTCCATCTCCCTCTAAAGTTAACAGCTAACTGCTTGTATTTATGTACATCACTTCCTGTTCTCTGGGTGTTATTTGTGACAGAATGAAGGGGAGAGGGTATCTTTTACAAAGATAAGGAAATAATTTTGTACAGAATCAATGTTCAGAATGAGGGTGTTGAGTCTGTCACCCTAAACGGGTATAGATATTGAGATCAAATTAAGGAAGTCTAAAGTAGCATACATTAATAATGTGATGACTGATTCAGGAGCAGGGGTCCTGCAGGAAATCAATAATTTAGGAGATGAGGCATAGAGGGCCAGAGTGATGTTCTTGGAGGAGATTAGGAACAGCCTCTGCATGACAGAAACTTGGTTTGGAGGGACCAGGGGAATGAGGTGATTGTTGGTGCTGCATGTACAAAGAAGTAGGAATTTGAGACAGTGTGATCACTGTGGATGAGTACATGTATAGGAAAAGTTTAGAGGGATATAGGCCAAATGCTGGCAAATGAGACAAAATTAATTTAGGATATCTGATTGTCATGGATGAGTTGGATCGAAGGGTCTGTTACCATGCTGTACAGCTCTATGACTCTATGACACTGCCAAGGAGCGTAAAGGAATACAAATTAGTAGGGATAGGAGGGCTTCACACTTGTGAATCTGGACATGACCCTCTTCATTTTGGAGGGAATTCTGAATGGTGCTGGACAACTAGACAGTAGTTAATACTAAACCCATCTTTGAAAAAGGCTATGAAGGAAAACAAAAGGCAGCGAAATTGTGCAGAGCATGTTAGTAGACAATTTCAGAACATTTATAGGAGAAAGGTTTTGTTGAATGAATTTAATAAGAGTGTTTTGAGAAAAATATCAGACCTGATTTTGAACAGAAATTCTTACAGAAGTTGAAGGTATTTAGATTCTAGCGGTACTTTTAGAAGGCAACTAAATACAGCAATTAATGCATTATACGAGATGTGGAAGAAAAAATACTTCTGAAATAGATATGTTAGCTCAGACCTGGGAAAGTAAAGGGCACTTGAATAACAGAATTTTGATGGCACAGAATAAGTCCAATCGGCCCATCGGCATCCGTGTAGGCTCTAAAGCGGAGGTTGCTGCAGATGTCACTTTTTTAAAAAGTGATTATAGTTGACGGCACAGAGCCCATGCTTTTTCAGGATGCAGGCAACACCAAGTTGGCTGCAATTAAAAGGGTACTGCACAGAGGGGAAACATGTAAAATGATTAGAATCGATCACTTAGACCGTACTGTTTTTATGAACTTTTGTCGGTCTTAAAGTTTTGAGGCAATGCCATGATTTTGAGATCCCGGGTAAATTTGAAACAGCTCTTAATTACAACAGTAAATATTTATAACAGAGCTGCAATTATATTGACAGGAAAGCGTGTACAGAAGTGACGAACTATTTAAGATACACGGTGTAGTACTATGTGTTCATCATCCAGAAAAGCGAAATTGCCGTGCTGCATGTCTCTGACCATGCTCCGGTAATTTAATCGCTCCAGCTGCATAGTCTTCGAAACAACAATGCAAGATAGGACATGCAGTTTCCTTTCTCCAGGTAAAAGGAAAATGCAAGAGTAAAACAACTACATACAAAGTTAAAAACCTAAAGAACTCCAGGGCTGAGCTTTTCCAGCCATTTCTGTTTTAGTGTCTAATTTATCTACAAAGATTTGAGATGGGCAGATGTTAAGTATTCTGCGCGTATTTTTGACAGCAGAACTTATTTTTGTAAGTGGTTCAGTGATCAAGGAGGGGCCTGGGAAATTTTGCAACAGGGGGCTCACACTTAGTTTTCCGAAGATGCAGCAACAGTTTTTGTAACGCGACTGCACCGAGCGTGCATTTTGAGCCTCTTTGCTTCCCATAAGAGGGACGGGCTGAGCCTCGCCGGTCACCATAGGTCCCGGTTGACAGGCAATGGCCTCGAAGCTGAGGCACCGAGCCAGCGGCAGAGGGGCAGCCTCCAGCAGGCAGTCGCAGGACGGGAGCCTCCTTCCCGGGGGAGAGAGCAGCCGGCTGGCCCGAGGGGAGAGCAAAGCGGAGGAGAGAGGCGCAGAGAGCAGGGAGGGGTGAGTAGCTGGACCGAGGCTGACCTGGCCCGCTGTTACCGGCTGCACGACCCCGGCAGCGTTCAGCGATCGCCCTGTTTCCCCCATCCCCCTGGGATTTGTCACGGAGCTGCTCCCGGAGGGCCGGCGGCCGGCACTCTTCCCCAACTCCCGGGCCAACTGCACTGCGCCTGTGCATCCACATTGCTACATTCATTCATACATATATGTTACAATTCATTGTTACAATGTATCCATTCCGTTGTTACTCACTCAGTCCAGGGACATTTCATTCTGACGGACCCTGCTCACCTAGGCGAGTGCTTTCCTTTTAAATTCTGCATTTGTTTTTAAAAAAAACTTACAATACATAAGAAATGCAGGCCATTTGGCCCCCGTCGAACCTACACCGTTTTTCGACAAGATCCGAGCTTAACCTTACTTCCACCTTCCAGCCATTCATTCCGTCGTCAATTTAAAGTGATATGCAAAATAGGTAATGTTGTGTGGAAAAAAAATACACATCGAGTCGTGCACTGCCTGGAAATGTGGTGGCGGCAGGTTCGGTTGAGGCATTTAAGAGGGGGCTTTGGATGATTATTTGAGTAGAAATTGTGTGTTAAGGGTATGCTGAAAGGCAGGAGATTGGCACTGGATCATAGAACAAATAGCATGATAGACTGAATCACCTCCTCTTTGTTATTAACAATTCTGTGATTCGGAATTTAAAATCAGCTTCGAATTAGATTTATTGACGCAGCCCGCGGTGCTCGCTCTGTTAGTGTAACCCAGAGACGAATGACTCCGAGGCATTTCTCAATATTTCATTCAAATGGGAGACCTCACGTTTTGAAATGATGTCCCTTAGTTCTAGTTTTTAGTGCACCCCGATGAAGGAGACATCCTCTAAGAATCTACTTCCTCGAATCTTATTTATTTAAAAAAAAAGGCATGTCTCATTCTGCTAACCTCCAATACCTCGAAGATTTTGGTGAACGATTAGCATTGGGTGGAGGAGTTAGAAGACTAGAGGAGGTTTTCCTGCTTATTTGCTGGGACACAGACAACCTAAGACACAGATCTGTGATAATCTCACTTATTATATTCAGTTAGAGCTGGATTGGTTCTCATCTCTGTTTAAAAGAAAAAGTTCAGCGGAGACCTAATAGAGTTCTTTAAAAATTATGGAACTTTCTGATAGAGAGAATACAGAGAGAATGTTTCTTTTTATGGGGGGAGGGGGAATATAAACAGATGCCATCAATACTCGATAGTCCTCAAGAACCCAATAGGAATTCAGTAAAAGACTTCTTACCCAAAGGGTAATGAGAATAGAGCACAGAGGGTTGTTGAAGCAAGGAGCTTGGATGTAATGAAGGGAAGACTAGACAGGATATGAGGGAGAGAGAGAGACTCAGATGATTACATTGGTTGATTTAGACAAGAAAAGTTGAGAGGAGGCTTGAGTGGAGGATAATTTTGTTTCGTTCGTTCACAGATGAGGGCATTGCTGGTTAGGTTAGTATGTACTGTCTATCCCTAATTGCCCAGAGTCAACCTTGTTGCTGTGGGTCAGGAGTCACATGTGAGCCAGACCAGCTAAGGATGGCAGTTTCCATTCTGAAATGACATGTGTGAACCAGGTAGTTTTTCTGATTAATGGATTCATGGTCATCATTAGATTTTTTAATCCCAGGTTATTATTGAATTCAAATTTCCCCATCTGCCATGCTGGGATTCGAAGCCGGGTACCCAGACTAATAGTCCAGCAATCAAACCATTAGGCTATCAACGCACTCCCCCCTCCCCCATCACAGGCTGGTTAGGCTGAAGGGCCTCTTTCTGTGGCACTTATCATGTAATTTTATGCAATTACTGCCCTTTAGTTTATACTTGGGATCTGTTTAAATTTAGGTCTGTATGTTACTAGACTGATCATTGGCATGTGATGGGTACAACTGAAAATGATGAATCAGGCCAAGACTTCAAATAATTCAAGGCAGATTAGACTTAAAAAGGGACAATAGAGTAAGTATGGTAAAGGTGGTGAAAAATGGTTCCAACTTATTGTCATTGAAATAGCCAGAACTTGCAAATGTGGAATAGTAAATGTTTGGAATTTCTGAATCAGGTTTTGAGAAGATTTGTAGCTCAGGTTGAGGTTCTGGATGTAGGTTTGCTCACTGAGTTGGAAGGTTCATTTTCAGATGTTTCATCAACATACTTAGTAACATCTTCAATGAGCCTCCAGACGAAGCACTGCTGATGTTTCTTGCTTTCCATTTATATATTTGGGTTTCCTTGGGTTGCTGATGTCATTTCCTGTGCTGATGTCATTTCTGGTTATTTTTCTCAGGGGGTGGTAAATGGGGTCCAGGTCAATGTGTTTGTTGATAGAGTTCCGGTTGGAATGCCATGCTCCTAGGAATTCTTGTGCATGTCTCTGTTTGGCTTGTCCTAGGATGGAAGTGTCCTCCTCAATCTGTGTTGCACCATCTTGTTTTATTTGGGCAGAACCTGACCATTGGCTTCAGCATCCTCCAAGGACAGGAGCGAGGAATATCAGCTCCTGGTATTGGCTCCAGATCTCCCACCCCACTTTGCTCCCTTAAATTAAAGGATCAAGGATGGCTAGTCCCTGTGGAATTATGCTGTCAGATTGAGTCAGCCCCTCCGGGAAGGGACTGATCAAACAAAAGTGTCACTGTCATTTTTCTGTGCGTGGGAGCTTGCTTTGTACAGAATATCAGCCTTCATGTTCAATTCCAACAGGGGTGGCTCCTGTACAAAAAAACAAAGAAATGTAAATGTGACATGTTTGTTGGCATTATATTGTTGGTCAGCTCAGATGGCTGAATGGCTGGTTTGCAATGCAGAGTGATACCAACAGCATGTGTTCAATTCCCACACTTTCCTTGTGAACCTCTCCCCTCGCCTGAGCGGTGGTGACCCTCAGGTTAAAATTCTCTACCAAAGAATAGCTGTTCAGTCCTCTGGGCCTATGGCCTTTACTTGAGTTATGTGTTGCCATTCCTATTTGAATGTATCCTTTAAGTAGCCTGAATCAATTATCGGGTTTCTTCACAGCACTCCCTCCCACCTCCAACCGCACCCCCAAGCCCTCTGCTTCTTGCTGCACAATAACCATCCGACTGCAGGTTCAGATTAACATTCCTGATAGTTTTCAGACTGAATTTGCTTGGAAAGCACCAATCATCAGAAAGCTAGCTGTGATTTATTGTGGAAAGCAAATATTTACATGAGTTAAATGGACTGATGCTGGATTCTGATACAGGAAGAGTGATGTTCAGGGTTTCTGTGCAATGAAATTGTTTGAATAGCTAGGAAATAAGCAAGGGAAAATGGTTAATTAAGTTTTCTGGGAACATTCATCTATCATACAAGTGGTGGTAGGTGCAGTAGAGGAGAAGGATAAGTAACTATGTAAGTTGTATTGTAAGTAGGGAGTTAGTCACAACCTGAAAACGCCACAGGCCTGTTCAGATGGGGTCAGTTATTCCCGTTTGTAGTAAGGGTAATGTAATGCTGTTATGTTCCTTGATAATAGTTCTATTTAGTAGGTATACTGGTTAAAATGGCAGTTTCAAAGTGAAAAGTTTGTTCATTTGCAGCACTGTGATACAACACAACTTTCCTTTTAAGATAGTGAAACCTTCCCAGTTGTTTGTCTCATGTACTTCCACCTGGAGAGGTTTGCAATAGCCTTGTTTGTCACTGTTTGTCATTTTTCATGAGGAAATACAAACTTGCTTCAATCTCTTGCAGCCTAAAGGGCTAAAGAGCAATATTAACAGATTTCTTCCTCTTGCATCATTGTTGTGTTCAATTGTATTGCTGAAAAAGACCTGTTCGAATATTTTCTGAATGCCCCGACACATTTAACATGAATGGCAAATTAAAAGGAAAATCACCAAAGAGAAATTTGTAGATGAATCTTTTTGTCTTGCAAGTATCAGGACAGGTGTAAGAATGGCAAATTTCAAAGGATCATAACAATTTATGCTCCAAGAGGAAACTGTGCTAATTAGTTTGTTAGTTGGCTCTGATTGGCCGATATGATTCCATGGGGAATGTAATGGGGAACTGTAGGGGCTCTCCAAGTTCACGTCTAATCCAAAACTGTTGCACATTATCAAGGTATTCCTTTGGTTTGCAGACAATGGGTCCCTGTGGATGAATGTATGTAGCTTCTAACAAACATAAACATTACAAGCTTAATTGGCTATATTAAAATAGTTGTTAGCGTAGCTATTAATATGTTATAAATTGTTCAGCTAATGCTGCCCAATTCAAGTCTAATAGACTTTGCTTTTTGGGGTTTGAGAGTCTGGGTTAAATGACTACAGTCTGTACTCTGCTAATTACAATCAGAGATCCTCAAGGGTAAGTATTTGATGCGAGTAGCAGAAATTGGGATTCAAAACTGGTTTAAAGAATGGAAGCAGAGTAGGAATTAAAAACAGTTTTCAGTGGTGTAAAACGAGAGGCTATGTTTTCTTCTGACACTAACTATAACAACATAGTGCTTTTTCTCTATATTAGTCGGTTTACCAAGTCAGCCTTGTCTCTGTATCCATTCTGTGGAGTGAGCTCAAGTGGAGAGATATGAAATTTTGTTTATTGCTGTCAGTGATCCATTTACTAGCGCAGTGTGAAACCTCTCTTACTTTCAAGATAGGAAGAAAAATTCATTTGTCAATACCAACTTATGAATCCTGGGTGTTTCAGACCTTCACAGTTTAGTGATTTGTGTGGCTGGTTACTTGAGGTTTTTATCAGTATGAGTTTTTGATTTGTAAATGAGTGTCTGCAATTTGTGATGAAGAAATAGAGGATAACTGCACTTGAACAAAGGTGAAAAGCTTTCACTGACTTGAGACATTTGGCAAACCTCATGTAGTACCTTTGTGAATGACAGTTATGACAATGGATTCTAATCACGATTTGCTGGATTACAGATGAATGACTGATGTGACACATAGAAGCACAAATGTTGCTAGAGTAAAGAAATACTGAAGGTTTTCATCCTGCACTCGTCAGGACAGATGCAAGAATACCAAATCTACAAAGGGGCCAATAATGTTACATCAGAGTCCACGTGGCAACCAATCAGCACCATAATTCTCGTGCAGTATAACTTGCTGTTTGCTTTGAAATTTGCAACTTTTGTGTCTTTCCTGATGAACACAAGATGAGAAGCCTCAACTGAATGTCTCTTTTTTTCAGCAATGTGGATTTCAGTCCCACCAAGTGACTAAAAGTGTGGTTATGTGATTGGAGACACTGTCCTTTGGATGCATTGTTAAAGTGAGGCTGCTACATTTGTTGAGATCCCAACATAATTTGAAGATGGCCAGGGAAGTCACCCTAACCGACATTTATCCCTTGAAACAACGTGACTAAAAATAAATGGATTGGTTATGTGCTTCATTTTAAAAAAAAATCTACGTTGCAATAAGCAGTCCATCTGTTTAAGTATTTTGAGTCATTTTAGTATGATAAGAAAATATATTGATATAAAGTGGTCTTGTTACTTTTCTAATAGTTTACTCTTCTATGTACTGTACCAAATCCTGCCATTCCTTTTATCTCTTAGCTTGTGCCCAGCCCACTTTATTTCCCCTTACCATCGATATTTGCCCCTTTCTAGGCAATCAGGTGCTAAAGCAGGACAAGTGTGGGCACCCGAGGGTTCTACAGCCTTTAAATGTCTCATCTCTGCACGGTTCTGCGCAGCATTACTCAGTAACATTTCAGACTGCGATGAAACGTTCAACTATTGGGAACCTGTAAGTTTTGGAATCTGAGTTTTACAATTGCTGTGTGAAAGCTGTTTTAAGTTAGTTACTTGTATGTTTAGTAGTGCTAAAAGATGTGATACTAAAGTAAAAACAAACTTGAGTTTTTCTTTATCACTGTAACTTGATTGCAGAAACCATTTAAAGTGTAGAAATTACTTTTGCCTCAGTTAATTGCAGTGTGCAATTGCTCAGTGTTTAATGCAGCTTTCCTCTGGTGAGATAGATGTTTACTGAACAGTCCCTTGAGGGTGAGCTCTCTCCTGCCTTCACCCCCTGCTTTGGTGCATTATGTAAACTGCCTGAAGATGTAGGTTAGACCATTTTGACTTCGCAGATGATCCCTGTTCCCAACCAGTGACCCTAACAGTCAAAGCACTTTGCTGGAGTGAGGGGAGAAAGGACAGAAAAAGTACATGGATGGAAAAGAGCATTTGCCTGTCCTGGCTGAATCAGTGGTGATCTGTGGCAAAAGTAAATATATGGAATAAGGGGGTAGACTGCCAGGAAAGAATGCTTAGTAATACTGTGACTGAATATTGACTAAAACACACTAAAATTGCATTGTAACAGGATCACTATTTAATGTGCAATGAGTTATTTTACATTGTGCTTTTTTTTTAAACAATAGCCAAGTTTTAAGAAGGGAGGGGAGAGGAGATGATTAACCAGGTCACTCACGTCCCATTTCTTTGTTCACAGACACACTTTTTGCTATATGGAACGGGATTCCAGACCTGGGAATATTCTCCAGCATATGCCATTCGCTCCTACGCTTATCTTTGGCTACATGTTTTACCTGCTTGGTTCCATGCAAGAGTTCTGCAAACCAACAAGGTGCTTTTTTTTAATTCAAGTGTGCCAATTTATTGCTGCTCAACCAACAGTGGGTCTGAGGAGCATTCGGAATTAAATATGTCATTTCACCTCTTCGATGGTCAAGGCAATATCAGACTATGCCGCAAACTAGTCCTTATTATTGCTAGACAATTAATTTAGAGAACCTGGTAATAATTTGGGGACCCAGGTTCGAATCCCACCAATAACAGATGGTGCAATTTGAATTCAACAAAAATCGGTAGTTGAAAGTTTCCCTCTGTCTGCATGAGTTTCCTCCAGGTGCTCAGGTTTCCTTCCACAATCTAAAGATATGCAGGTCAGGTGAATTGGCTGTGTTAAATTGCCCATAGTGTTCAGGGATCTGTAGGTTAGGTGCATTAGTCAGGGGTAAATGTAGGGGAATGGGTCTGGATGGGTTACTCTTCGGAGAGTCAGTGTGGACTTGCTGGGCCGAATGGCCTGTAGGAATTCTGATTCTAATTCTAGAAAAAAAGTCCAGTAATGACTGTGGAACTATTGTCGATTGTTGGAAAAACGTATCTCGTTCACCAATAGCCTCCAGGGACGGACACTGCTATCTTCACCCAGTCAAACCTGCATGTGACTCCAGACCCACAGCGATGTGGTTGTTGCCCATTCCCTAATTGCCCAGAGGGTAATACATGTTGGCCTAGCCTGTAAAGCCTACATTCTGTGAATAAATAAAAGATATATTTAGGCCCCAATATCATTGTGGCAGATCTGTGCTCAATGGTAATGTATTTCATGTGAGCTGTGTTGCCTAAATGGCGCACGGTCCATTATAAGGGGTCTAACTAGAAGTTAGTGCCAATGTCCTCTCTCATCTTTCCTGATGCTGTGTGGACCTCTTTAGATCTGTACATGGTAGCAACTTCCCGAACCAGACGTCAATGACTCTGCACATTGATTAGTGAGTGCAGACCCTTCGAGCAGCTATGCGGACTCCCGGATTAGTGGGAATTTCACTTAGTACAACTGAAGTGTAACTTCATGTCCGTATTCCACTATTCATTTTAATTATTTCATCTTTCCTGTAGGTGCAGGCTGTGGGTTTTATGAATGCCAGGGCATAGAATTATAGAACTTTACAGTGCAGAAGGAGGCCATTCGATCCATTGTGTTTGTACCGGTTCTCGAAAGAGCTACCCAGCCAATCCCACTCTTTCTGCCCTCTCTCTGTAGCCCTCTAAATTAATCACTTCTAAATATATATTCAGCTGTCTTTTTTAAGAACTCCCATGGAGTTGTCTCTACCACTTTCCCAGGCAGCACTTTCCAAAGCTTAACAACTCCCTGGATAAAGGAGTTTCTCCTCATCTCACGTATAGCTCCCTTGCTGACAATCTTGAAATTATGATCCCCAGTTACTGATAAACCAACTCGTGGAAACAGAATATCCTCTTTATCCTGAAAAAATCATTCATTATTTTGAATACCTCAGAAAGGTCACCACGTAATCTTCTCTTCTCCATGCAGAATAAATCTAATTTTTCTTCTATTTCTTTGTATCTAAAATCTTTTATTCCTGGTATTATTCTAGTAAATCTCCTTGATCCCTCTCCAGGGATTTGATCTCCTTCCTTTAAATAAGGTGCCCAGATTTGTAGAGGTGTAGCATCCCTTCCTTGCTTTTATACTCTTTGCCTCTGTTTATAAACCCATGGATCCTATAAGCCTTTTTAACAACAGTTTTACCTTGGCTGGCCACCTTCAGAGAATCATGCATATGAATCCCCAAGTCCCTCTGCTCCAGTACTCCCCTCATTGATAGTTACATTGAATTTTTAAGAATACTTTCATGGGATGTAAGGCGTTACCATCTGCGCCAGCATTTATTACCCACCTTCTACTGCCCTTGACTTGGATAGCTCATTTCAGAGGGCAGTTAAGATTCACTTGTAGGCCAGACCAGGTGAGGGTGGCAGATTTTCTTCCTTAAAAGACTTTAGTGGAGCTAGGTGAAATTTTCATGGCAATCTTTAAATTGTCACAATTAGAACTAAACTATCTTTTAATTTCACACTAAAATTCAAATTTCACCATCTGTCATGGTGCTTTTAAGGATATCAAAGACTCTGGATTGTTAGTCTGGTGATGTTACCCCTATCTCTCAGCCTCCTCCCAATGATTACTTAGCACCTATAAATCTAGCCAGATCATGCTGTCAGGCTCTTTGACAACAGAGAGCAGATTCTAGCTGGTGGTGTTGCATTTTGATCAGACTTGGAACTCCAGTTATATTCCTATAACCCATCACCAGCCCAAACTCTGTTAGAGTTGGCTTCCCCAGCACTGTACATATTTATGGATATATTCACAATCCTAGAGATTACACGTTCACATTCCATTGTGATGAATTGTGGGAGAGAATGAAATATATTTGGACAGCACCAGGACAGAAATGAGCTTGACAGTTGCAAGATTGTTGGGAGTACAACTGGTTCACTCATGTCCCTCAGATGGAGTCTTGCTTTTCGCTGACACTACATGATTCACTCTTCATGTCCTTAGCAGCGGTTTAATCAGGCTCCACACCAGGGCCTAGCATTAATAATGTCTCAGAATGATGTTAGGATCTGGTGTTTGCATCCTCCGGAAACTAGCCAAAACTAGCAAAGATAGAACAGGAAAGGAATTGAGGGTTATAGTGTGCGAGTGGGTAAGTGGAGCTGAGTCCACAAAAAGATCAGCCACGATCTTACTGAATGTGGGGCAGGCTTGACAGGCCAGATGGCATATTCCTGCTCGTGCATGTTCTTATGTTTCTGAAATCACGGTTTCTTGCAGCAGACTTTTGTCTTCATTTTGGAAAACCAGTCGTACCGTCGCAGTTCTTTCCTCAGATCTTTGCATTTATTTTCTTTCCAGCAGACAGTTCCCTTTTGAAATGATTATTGAATCTGTTTTCAGCTTCTTTTCTGCAGTGAAAAACTTCTTCACCCAGAGAGTGGTGGGTGTGTGGAATGCTCTGCCCCAGAGGGCAGTGGAGACCCAGTCTCTGGATTCATTTAAGAAAGAGTTGGATAGAGCTCTCAAGGATAGTGGAATCAAGGGTTATGGAGATAAGGCAGGAACAGGATACTGAATAAGGATGATCAGCCATGATCATATTGAATGGTGGTGCAGGCTCGAAGGGCAGAATGGCCTACTCCTGCACCTATTGTCCATTGTCTATTGATACCAGACCATAACAATCTGCTGTGGAAAGACAAAAAAAAACTCCTGTCTGGTTTCTTAATTATCTTAAATTTGAGTGTCTGGTTATTGACCCTCCTAATGGAAACAGTTTTTCCTTATTTGTTTTCTCAAATTCCATAGTATAGAACATCATTATTAAACGTCATTAACCTTTTCTGTTCTAAGGAGAGCTACTCCAGCTTCTTTAGTCTGTTCACAGGAAAAATGCAGCGGCAAAGCGGGAATATCACTGGGCTAGTAAACTAGAATCTGGAAAAGCATAACAGGTCAAGCAGTATCCAAGGAGCAGGAGAATCGATGTTTCAAGCATAAGCCCTTCATCAGGAATCCTAGTAATCTAGAATCCCAGGGGCCCAAATGCTGGTGTGGTAAATGATGAAATTTGAATTCAAAAAAAATCTGGGATTAAAAACTAGTCTGACTGTGTAACCATGTTGATTGTTGTTAAAATCTCATCTGGTTCATGATTACCCAGTTGAGCAGTTGTATAAAAGCCTGTACAAAGTCTGAAGGAACGAAACTGATATCGGCATTGGAATAGGCATCAGAAACAACAATGGTCAATGTGGTATCTCCTCTATGAGTCTCACACCATCCAGATGTGGGACTAGAGAGCAGTCCCTTCACTGTTACTGGTCTAAATCCCACAGCTCCCTTCCTAACAGGGCAGTGGGTGTTCCTACACCCCAAGGACTTCAGTGGTTCAATTTTCTGGGATGGTTAGTGATTTAAAAAAGACTTTACATGAAGTACCTAATGCTGGATATATTTCTCAGAAATCTCTGATGCAAATCTTGACATCCTTCCTAAACTGTGGTGTCTGGAAACAGCTCCAGCTGAGACATAACCAGAATTTTATTTTATTCCATTTATTACTATCTATTAGTTATTATTACAATCCAAGTAGAGACTGATAATTTTAAAATAAATTACAAGTTCCCATCAACTGGAAGAATTGCAAAGCAAGATTTCATATTTAAGGCTTGTACTATACCAAATAAACAAAAATCAATATAATATGATGTATAAATATGACCTAATAGTCAATATAAGCAAATTACAGAAACTAACTAATTAAAAAAGACAGGGAACTATAGACTAGTGAGCCTGACGTCGGGCAAGTTGTTGGAGGAGATCCTGGGGGACAGGATTTCCATGTGTTTGGAAAGGCAAGGACTGATTAAAGATAGTCAACATGGCTTTGTGCTTGGGAAATCATGTCTCACAAACTTGTTTGAGTTTTTTGAAGAAGTAACAAAGAGGATTGATGAGGGCAGAGTGGTGGATGTGATCTATGTGGTCTTCAGTAAGGTTCCTCATGGGACACTGGTTAGCAGGGTGAGATCACATAGAATACAGGGAGAACTAGCCATTTAGATACAGAACTGGCTCAATGGTAGAAGACAGAGGGTGGTGGTGAAGGGCTGCTTTTCAAACTGGAGGCCTGTGACCAGTGGAGTGCCACAAGAATCGGTGCTGGGATCACTACATTTCATCATTTTTATAAATGATTTGAATGTGAACACAAGGTATAGTTAATAAGTTTGCAGATGACACCAAAATTGGAGGTGTAGTGGACAGCGAATAAGGTTACCTCAGATTACAACAGGATCGTGACCAGATGGGCCAATGGGCTGAGGAGTGGCTGATGGAGTTTAATTTAGATAATTGCGAGGTGCTGAATTTTGTTAAAGCAAATCAGAGCAGGACTTATACACAATGGTAAGGTCTGAGGGAGTGTTGCTGAACGAAGCGACTTTGGAGTGCAGGTTCATATTTCCTTGAAAATGGAGTCGCAGGTAGATAGGATAGTGAGGAAGGCGTTTGGTATGCTTTCCTTTATTGGTCAGAGCATTGTTGCGGCTGTACAGGACATTGGTTTGGCCACTTTTGGAATATTGCATGCAGTTGTGGTCTCCTACCTATCGGTAGGATGTTGTGAAACTTAAAATGGTTCAGAAAAGATTTACCTATGGGGA
Organism: Chiloscyllium plagiosum; assembly: GCF_004010195.1. NCBI lineage: Eukaryota > Metazoa > Chordata > Chondrichthyes > Orectolobiformes > Hemiscylliidae > Chiloscyllium > Chiloscyllium plagiosum. The sequence continues at coordinate 10,809,827 of NC_057744.1, read as the reverse complement.
GATTTACCATGGGGCTATTTTCACTGGAGCATCAGAGGCTGAGAGGTGACCTTACAGAGGTTTATAAAATCATGAGGGGCATGGATAGGATAAATAGACAAGGTCTTTTCCTTGGGTTGGGGGAGTCCACAACTAAAGGGCATAGGTTTAGGGTGAGAGATATATTGTAAAGATATAAAAGAGACTTAAGGGGCAACTTCTCCATGCAGAGCGTGGTGTGTTTATGGAATGAGCTGCCAGAGGAAGTGGTGGAGGCTGGTACCATTACAGCATGTAAAAGGCATCTGGATGGGTATTTAATAGGAAGGGTTTAGAGGGATATGGGCCAATTGCTGGAAAATGAAACGAGAGATTAGTTCAGGATATCTGGTCAGCATGGACAAGTTGGACCGAAGGGTCTGTTTCTGTGCTGTTCTTCTGTATTGAGTCTATGACTTCTTAAGTATAGTCTGTGTGGAGTTTGTACATTCTCCCCATGCCTGCGTGGGTTTCCTCCGGGTGCTCCGGTTTCCTTCCACAGTCCAAAGATGTGCAGGTCAGGTGAATTGGTCATGCTAAATTGCCCATAGTGTTAGGTGCATTAGTCAGAGGGAAGCGGGTCTGGGTGGGTTACTCTTCGGAGTGTCGGCGTGGACTAGGTGGGCCGAAGGGCTTGTTTCCGTACTGTAGGGAATCTAATCTAAAAATCTAAAGTAAGTAATGTTGTCAAACTATTTGACACATCTGTAAGTCATGCTTTTGGTAAATAAGTAGACTTGAACGTTAATTTGATGCTAACCAAAGCTTGACAACAGGCTCCCGCCTCCTTGTGACACTTGTCTTCCACTGTCCTTTGAGGATACTCAGAGTTTGGATAAAAGGACTTTCAATCTGATTCCCAGCAATAAGAGTCATTTCAGTACCTCCTGGGTTCTTAACCTCCACAGGTCCCATCCCTTGAACCAGAATCCGGAGAGAATCTGTTTCTTCATTATATTACTCAACACCTAAAATAAAACAGTAGCTATTTTAGTCTTCCCCTCTAAGTCATTCAACCCCAGTCCAGAAAGACCAGCAACACAGGTATATCTTGGCAGAAAAGATATCACGTGATTTTCTATTAGCTATCGGCCCTTTTCTCATATTAACCAAATCATTCAGCTCTACCTCTAAACAGAGTGAGATTTCACGATACCCCATTCCAGGACATTCTGTTTCACATTAAATTGAAGGTGACATTGTAAAACAACATTTTTAAATTCAGTTTCACATTTGTAATCATATTGATACAGAAATTGCTGTCCTGTGCTTTTGGTTTAAACTGTGTTCCTCTTCAAGCCAGGAGAGAACACATTGCTTAAATGGCAGAAAACAGAAGCACTGTAATCTTGGCTCAAAATTAAAGATCTACCAACTTTAAACATGTTCATCCCTTACTTACAGTAATGAATAGTCAGTTAATACAAACAAACTATAGCAAACGTACCTTCCTCTTAACTAATTAGTGCAGCCAAAAATACTTTGCAGTCCATTTGTGTGTCATGCCTTGCTTTTGGAAACTAAATAGCTTTTTAAAGATTAGATCCCATGCTCCTTAAGGTTCGGCACAATCTCCCTTTCCCTATTATGGCTCATTAAGATCATGGCTGATCTATCCATTGTCTCAGCTCCTCCTACCTGTATTGTCCCCATAACCCTTATTTCCCCCACCATGCAAAAACTCATCCAACTGTGTCTTGAGTAAATTTAATGAAGCTGCCTCTACTGTTTCCTTACTGCTTCCTTGGGCAGAGAATTCCATAGATTCACTACTGTCTGGGAAAAGCAGTTCCTCCTCATCTCTGTCCGAAATCTACTCCCCCTAATCTTGAGACCATGTCCCCTAGTTCTAGTCTCACCCACCAGCAGAAACAACTTGCCTGCCCCTACCTTATCCATCCCTATCGTAATTTTATAAGTTTCTATAAGATCCCCTCTCATTCTTCTAAATTCTAGTGAGTATAGGCCCAGGCGGCTCAACCTCTCCTCATCGGGTAACCCCCTCACCTCCAGCATCAACCTGGTGAACCTCCTCTGCACCGCCTCCAAAGCCAGTATATCATTCCTCAAGTAAGATTTATCTGTAATATTACTGAGGTCACAGCTAATTAAGGGCATCCGAACATGGATGTAAACAGCACAGAAACTTAAAGGATGGTTAAACAGAAATTGCTGGAGAAACTCAGCAGTTCTGGCAGCACTTGTGTAGAGAAAGCAGAATTAACATTTCTGAGCAGTTGTGCAGAAAGGTCCCCAAAAGAGAAAATGCTGGAAAATCTCAGCCGCTCTGGCAGCATCTGTAAGGAGAGAAAAGAGCTTTGACAAAGGGTCAGTTAGACTCGAAACATCAGCTCTTTTCTCTCCTTACGGATGCTGCCAGACCTGCTGAGATTTTCCAGCATTTTCTCTTTTGATTTCAGATTCCAGCATCCGCAGTAATTTGCTTTTATTTTGTGCAGATGGGTCACTGGATTTGAAATTTTAACCTTGTTGAGTTTCTCCAGCAATTTCTGTTTTGGTTTCAGATTTCCAGCATCTGCAGTTCTTTGCTTTATTTTGGGGAGTTTATAGAATTGCCCTTGGTTACATTACTCTGAATGTGACGTTAAAGTACAGCAGAGACTGATTTTTATGGTTTTAGTTTAGTGGTTGATGTTTGACCTTGCAACTTATTTGCTTTAACATGGAGGGTCTTCTTTTCCCAGGTACTTGTCTTCTACTTCTTACGATGTCTCTTAGCCTTTTTCTGCTGCATTTGCGAGTTGTACTTCTACAAGTAAGTTGATGCATTTATCTATCAGTCTATGGCTTTCCTGTTTTGATATTTACATAGGAATTGATACTGCTGGAAAGTTGCCAGAAAGAAAAGGGAATGCTGGAAAAATATCCAGTGGTTAATCCAGGAAAATAACCAGCAGGTAATTGGGTGCTCATGCGGAAAAGATGTAATGTTTTGAACATAGACTGTCAGAACTCTCAAATATTCAGCATGCGGAGTATTAACCTCTGGTTTCCGGGTGCTGACAGACTTGCTGCATATTTAAAGGTTTTGGTTTAAAACATTTTAATTGTTTTAATATAATGTATCAATGAAAGTGTTCATGCTGATTATATTCTAGAGCTGTTTGCAAGAAGTTTGGGCTCCATGTTGGGCGGTTAATGCTGGCGTTCATGGTTTTGAGTACTGGGATGTTCTGCTCAGCAGCTGGTGAGTAAAGACTTGCATTTGTGGGAATGAGAGCATGAAGTTACATGTAAGACCAAGAGTTGTGCTGAAAGAAACAAACCAAAACTCAACTTCTTACTCAGTATTTCACTGGGGAATTGTTGGCCAATTTGAGGATGACATCTACCCATGGTTTCTGTTGTGGGTCAGGAATCTCCCAATGGCTGACCTCGCATTGTTTTCCCAACTTTCTTGCCAATGAGTGCAGCGTTCAGTGGCTGGTAAGATTCTGTTCCATGTTCTTGCTTATTTGCAGACATCTCCAGTCACTGATACCAAGGGTTGTGATTTGGGGCTTGCACGTTTCTGAGGCTACGGAGGACCATTCCAAACTGCAAAGTTCTAACGAGGCAAACCGGTCATAAAAATGTCAAGGAACAAGAAGGTGAAGGTGTTTGGGGATTAGGAGCCTGATTGCTCTGATTGGCCTGCAGTTTAGATTCCCCTTCATGTTGTTAGCTTTTTCCTTTGACAGTCGTGAACAGTGAAGTGTTAAGATGATTGATTTTTTTTATGCCTTCTTGTTTTCTCTCTCCCTCACTTTCAGCATTTCTGCCCAGTAGCTTCTGCATGAACACAACTCTAATTGCAATGACTGGCTGGTTTACGGATAAGAATGCTGTGGCTATACTGGGAGTAGCAGCCGGAGCCATTTTGGGATGGCCCTTCAGTGCAGCTCTTGGGTAAGAACATCAAGAACATCTCACCAAGATACTCTGAAGCAGCCATGTTCTACTTGTCTGACTTGAAGCTACCAATCCTTGTGGAATTACTTTAACCATAGAATGGCACAGCGTACTTGGGGTCCATTGGGCCATCATGCCTGTACTGGCTTTTTATTAGAACTATTTAGTTCATCCAGGTCTTTCCCCTTTACTCTGAAGAAAGTCTCTTATTTTTCCTCTTTTGAAACTATGGATCATATAGTTTTTAGCGAGCCAGAAATTGCTCTACCATCTGAGGTTTGTCCTGTTGGACAACGAGGAAAAGTTCATCTGTGGAATTTTGCTACCCCCAAAGTGCGATGGATGCTGGGACTTTAAGTAAATTTAAGGAGGAGTTAGACAGATTTTTAATTGGTAATGGGTTGAAGGGATATGGAGAGAAGGCTGGAAAATGGGGGTAAGGAGCATATCAGCCCTGATCGAATGGGGGAGCAGACTCGATGGGCCAAATGGCCTAATTCAGCTCCAAGATCTAATGAACTTAATAAACAGTGAATGGGAGCAGAGAAAGGCAGCTCTGACCAGGGACAGAAACATGGAAAAGGGGTAAATAGGTTTTTTTGCCCCTTCATCTATTTATCCAATCCTGTTTTCAGTATCAGCATTGAATCTTCCACCGCCCTTGGAGGCAAGGCCTTGCAAATCCTGTGTGCAAGTCACACAACAAGTGTCACCTTTAATACTGAGTAATAAAGGAATTACTTCTGCAGGTGTACATTACAATGGTCCAACCACCAGTGAACTCAAGGTTAGTTAAAGATGGAAATGCCAAGGAATAAAAATTAAACATTATTGGGGGGAACGTGGGAGGGTGAAGCACTAATTTGGAAAATCTAATTGTTGCAAAGATGCAAGTGAACATTTACAAATGTTCGTCATGGTATTAATTTGATCCCTGTGCACTGTCTTACCTCAGTCTGTCTCTGTTGCCTCCAGCGTCCAGGTTGAAACAAAGAAGTGGAAGAGTTGAGCAGTAACAAAATGATAATACTTTTGAATGATTTTATTTGGACTCCAATGTTTCTTGTAAAATGATGTGTTAATTGGAAGTCTCCAACTTGAAATACTTGGCCTATCTAAGGCGTCACGGTTGCTCAGTGGTTAGCACTGCTGCCTCACAGCACCAGGGACCCGGGTGCATTCTCCCCATGTCTGCTTGGGTTTCCACTGGTTTCCTCCCTTTACAATGCAAAGATGTACAGGCTAGGTGGATTAGCCACGCTAAATTGAACCGTAGTGTCCGGGGATGTGCAGGCAAGGTGGATTAGCCGTGGGATACGCAGGGTTACAGGGATGAGATAGGTGTGGGTAGGATGCTTTTCAGTTAGTTGGTGTGGACTAAATGGTTTGCTTCCACACTGCAGGGATTGTAAGGTTCTATCTGTTCATGTGGGTGAAACCGACTGTAATACATTGTCCTCTCCTTTTCCTCCCCTCTGTCCCATTGTTGCCATTTGCTCTTTGTAACACCGCAGACAATTTTATGACTGATCAAGGAAAAATCTATTTGATTTGGAACTGGAAATGGAAGATGACCCAGTTCATATTTGCAAGGGGACTTGGATGAAGAAAGATCTTCCCCTAGAATATGAACTGACCTTTTGTCTTCTTGCAGATGTGGACAGAATTGTTGTATATTTTTAGTGCTTCCTGTTACTTTTTTTTAAAGGGCCTTTTAATTTACTTTGTTCTTGGGGTGGGACGGATTGCTATGGCAGCACTTATTGTCCATCCTTAAGAACCCTTGAGAACGGAGTTCTTGAGCAGCTGCAGATGTGGCCACAGGGTGTTTGGTTGTAGCTGTGGAGTGGCTTGTAGAGCCATTTCTGAGGGCAGATTGCTATGCACCTGGCCTCGCCTGTAGACCAGACTGAATACAGGACATTAGTGAACCAGAAAGATTTTTGCAAAATTTCCATAGTTTCATAATTATTATTAATGTGTCTAACATTTTATTCCAAATTGTTTGATTAATGTGTTGAATCCAGTAGCTGCAGAGAGATTTGAACTCTTCTCCAGCATGTTAGTCTGAATGACTGGCACAGTAACATTGTCACTGTGTTACTGTCTCCTTACAAACCCATTGCATTTAGTCCCACTAAAAATAACCTGTGTATTTTCCCAAAGTACTGTGCATTCAGCCTTACCCCTCTGTCTATTTTAGACAAAATCAGTTTTATGATCTGTATTTTTGAATTAAATTTAGTACACCTAAATCTTATTTTAGTGCATGCTTTGTAAATCTGATCCTTATTTTCTCCTCTTATTAGGTTACCAATAGCATTTGACCTGGTGGTACTGAAGAGAAAGTTCCAGAGTTTTATTATATGGACAGTAGTGGCTTTGCTGCTCTTTCTGGTAGGTATCAAAGAGATTAATCTAGAAGTACTTGCAAAGTAGGTTTTTTCCCATTTTTGACTGTAGATTGTCCTTTATGTTAGCACCTCCTTCATGCGCACAAGAAAGAGCTTCTTGGATAGACAGTGGGCAAACTGCTCCTCCAGAAACTTTCAGAAGGATAATGTGTGCAGGTTTTATGTTTAAGTTCGAGGCAGACTAGGAGTGAACAAAAAGGAGGGATAACTTAGGACATACTCCCGAGAGGTGATGGAAATCATGAGGTTAAGAAAATTAGCATTAAGGTGCTTTACCTGAATGCTCATAGTATTTGTAACAAAGTAGAAGAATTAACAGCAGAAATCACCGTGAATGATTATGATGTGGTAGGCATCACAGGGGTGTGGTTGCAGGGGGTTCAGGGCTGGTAGTTAAACATCCAAGCTATTTACAACTTATCGAAAAGACAGGGAGCTGGGCAGAGGGGGCAGGGTTGCCTTGTTTTTTAAGAATGAAATTAAATCTATGGCACTGAATGACATAGAGTCAGATCATGTGGAGTCTAAGTGGGTGTTGAGGAACCACAAAGGCAAAAAAACCATAATGGGAGTTATGCACAGACCTCGCAGCAGTGGTCAGGACCAGGGGCGCAAGATGTACCAGGAAATAGATAGGGCATGTCAGAAAGGCAAGGTCCCAGTGATCATGAGGGACTTCAATATGCAGGTGGACTGGGTGAATAATGTTGTCAGTCATAGTCATAGAGTCATAGAGATGTACAGCATGGACACAGACCCTTCGGACCAACCGGTCCATGCTGACAGATATCCCAACCCAATTTAGTCCCACCTGCCAGCACCCGGCCCATATCCCTCCAAACCCTTCCTATTCATATACCCATCCTGTTCAGACTCTCCCTATAGCTCAAATCCTCCAACCCTGGTAACATCCTTGGAAATCTTTTCTGAACCCTTTCAAGTTTCACAACATCTTTCCAATAGGAAGGAGACCAGAATTGCACACAATATTCCAACAGTGGCCTAACCAATGTCCTGTACAGCGCAACATGACCTCCCAACTCCTGTACTCAATACTCTGACCAATAAAGGAAAGCTTACCAGTTGTTCCAAAGAAAGGGAATTCATGAAATGCTTACAGGATGGCTTTTTGGAACAGCTTGTGATGGAGCCAACAGGGGAGCAGGCTATTCTAGACTTAGTGGTATGTAATGAGTCAGACTTCATAAAAGATCTTAAAGTAAGGGAACACTTAGGAAGCAGCAATCATAATATGGTAGAGTTCAGTCTGCAGTTTGAAAGCAAGAAGACAAAATCAGATGTAATGGTGTTACAGGTAAATAAAGGTAATTACAAGGGCATGAGAGAGGAACTGACGAAAATCGATTGGAAGCAGAGCCGAGTGGAGAAGACAGTAGAGCAACAAATGCAGAAGTTTCTGGGTGTAATTGAGGACACAGTACAGAGATTCATCCCAAAGAAAAGAAAGTTTATCCGGGGGTGGGGGAGAATTAGACATCCATGGATAACAAAAGAAGTCAGGAAATGTATCATAGAAAAAGAGAGAGCCTATACACTGGCTAAGAGCGCTGGGAGATCAGAAGATTGGGAAGACTACAAAGAGGATAACAAAGAGACAAATAAGGAAGGAGAGGATTAAATGTGAAGTTAACCTAGCCAGTAATATTAGAAATGATAGTAAAAGTTTCCTTCAGTACATCAGAAACAAACGAGAGGCAAAAGTAGAAATTGGGCTGCTCCAAATTGATGCAGGAAGGCTCGCGATGGGAGATAAGGAAATAGCTGAAGAACTTAATAAATACTTTGTGTCAGTCTTCACAGTGGAAGACATGAGTAATATCCCAAGGGGCAGAGTTGAGTATGGTAGCCATTACAAAAGAGAAAGTGGTAGAAAAGCAAAAAGGTCTAAAAATTGATAAATCCCCTGACTCCGATGGACCACATCCTAGAGTTCTGAGGGAGGTGGCTGAAGAAATAGCGGAGGCGTTGGTTGTAATCTTTCAAAAATCACTGGAGTCAGGGAAAGTCCCAGATGATTGGAAAATCACTGTTATAACCTCCTTGTTCAAGAAAGAATCAAGACAAAAGATGGAAAATTATAGGCTGATTAGCCTCACCTCGGTTGTAGGTAAAATTCTCGAATCTATCATTAAGGATGAGATTTCTAAATTCTTGGAAGTGCAGGGTCGGATTAGAACAAGTCAGCATGGATTTCGTAAGGGGAGGTCGTGCCTGACAAACCTGTTAGAATTCTTTGAAGAGGTAACAAGTAGGTTAGACCGGGGAAACCCAGTGAATGTTATCTACCTAGAATTCCAAAAAGCCTTTGATGAGATGCCTCACGGGAGACTGCAGAGTGAGGTAAGGGCCCATGGTGTTTGAGGTGAGCATTCTGGCGAAGTTCATCGATTATACGAAGTTAGGTGGACAAGCAGCTAGTTCTGAGGAGGTGGGGAGGATGCAGAAAGATTTAGACAGTTTAGGAGAGTTGTCCAAGAAATGGCTGATGAAATTCAGTGTGAGCAAATGCGAGGTCTTGCACTTCGGAAAAAAGAATACAGGGACAGACTATTTTCCAAATGGTGAGAAAATTCCTGAAGCCAAAGTACAAAGGGATCTGGGATGCTCGTCCAGGATTCTCTAAAGGTTGACTTGCAAGTTGAGTCCGTGGTTAAGAAAGCAAATGTAATGTTGTCATTTATTTCAAGAGGGTTGGAATGTAAAAGCAGTCATGTGCTACTGAGATTTTATAAAGCTCTGGTTAGGCCCCATTTAGAATACTGTGTCCAGTTTTGGGCCTCGCACCTCCGGAAACTCATACTGGTACTGGAGCGTGTCCAGCAGACATTCACACGGATGATCGCTGGAATGGTAGGTCTAACATATGATGAATGACTAAGGATCCTGGGATTGTATTCATTAGAGTTTAGAAGGTTGAGGGGAGACCTAATAGAAATTTACAAGATAATTCATGGCTTAGAAAGGGTGGATGCTGGGAATTTGTTTCCGTCAGGCAGAGATACTAGGACTCTTGGGCACAGCCTTAGAATTAGAGGCGATCAATTTAAAACGGAAATGAGGAGACATTTCCTCAGCTCGAGTCAAAGAGATGTACAGCACGGAAACAGACCATTCGTTCCAACCCGTCCATGCCGACCAGATATCCCAATCCAATCTAGTCCCACCTGCCAGCACCCGACCCATATCCTTAAACCCTTCCTATTCATATACCCATCTAAATGCCTTTTAAATGTTGCAATTGTACCAGCCTCCACACTTCCTCTGGCAGCTCATTCCATACACGTACCACACACTGCGTGAAAAAGTGCCCCATAGGTCTCACAGAGTGGTGGGCCTGTGGAATTCATTGCCACAGAGCGCAGTGGAGGCCGGGACATTAAACGTCTTCAAGGAATTAAGTAATACGGGAAGAGTGTGAGTAAGTGGTGTTTAAATGTCCATCAGCCATGATTGAATGGCAGAGTGGACTCGATGGGCCGAATGGCCGTATTTCCACTCTTCTGTCTTACGGTCTTATGGACTTATAATTTCCTTCCTCCTCCTCCTCACTGCTTTCAGTCGGCAAAGAGCCTTTATGATGGCTGATGGCAGTGCAAAGTGTGCAATGTTGTTCTTGCTAGATTGTGGTAAAGGTGAAGTCCTGCTGTCCGCGAGCAATCCTATCTCCTGCAGATAACGCAGAACTAAAAAAAATCAGGACATCTTTGTTTGTGTTGCAGCTCCCCCTTGTTGTGGTGGACAGTTATTACTATGGGAAGTTGGTGGTTACCCCCCTGAGAATAATTATTTACAACGTTTTTACCCCACACGGACCTGACATTTATGGTAAGCTTTTGGCTGTGTGCATTTGGTGTGTGTTTGTGGAAAGTTTCTTTACAAAATATGGTCAAATATTAAAAACAGCAATGTGCACCAATTGAGAGATGTCTCTTACCAGAGCCACAGTGAGTTTGGCTTTGGTGTATACAAAGTCATGATAGCTCAGTTTTGACATTGTATTCTTTAAGGAGCTTAATTGAGTGTGTCCTAACTATTTTGACCCTTGCTTTGTGTTACCATTTCAAATTAAGGTCAATCAAGCAGGAGACCAAAATCAGAAATGTTTGAATTTTGATTAGTTGCGGCCATTTCTGTTATTATGTTGTAAGCTTCATTCAATCATCATTTTAAAATAAAACGAGAACCAGAACAAAAATGAAGTGAAGCCAAATCTGTAGAATTAGGGGTTTGTGAAGTTTTTAATTTTTCCAAAGACTATGGGTGTTGGAAATCTGAAAACTGAGAATGCTGGAGAAACTCAGCAAAGCTAGCTGAAACTGTGGAGAGAGAGAGAGAGAGAAAGATCAAGTTAGCTTTTCGAATCCAGTATGGTTCTGAGGACAAATCATCACTAACTGTGCAAAACTCTGCTCCTCTCCCCACAGATGCTACTAGAGTTTATCCAGCATTGTGTTTGTTTCCAATTTTTCTGACAATCCTGTGTAATGGTTACAATAATCCATGAAATTCGCAATAACAGATTGAATGTGTTGGGAATCTTCTCACTGGATTTCTAATTCTCTGTAAAAAAAAAAAATGCAATTTAATACAACTATGTTAAATAAATAACACAAACTATTTTGTTTGAATCGCTGTTTTGAAATCAGCAACTCAACATCTGTGGAAAGAGAAAGGAAGTTGAATTTTCACACCTGACATGAATCCTCTTCAGAATTGAAGAGAGATGGAAGTGTGATAGGCTTTAAGAAAATGGGCAGGAATGAGTGAAATCAAAGAGTCAAGGTCAGGGAAAGGTTAGAGAGGGAGGGGATTAAACATCAAGGGAGTCATGTCGATCTGTTTTATTTTGCTTGTATATTTCTAATACATCGTTCTTTGTTTTCCTTTATTACCCAGTAATTTCAATTAAGTAAACTTGAATAATGATGGAAATGTTTTGAGTTTTTAGTCTCATTTATTCAGGCTGGATAGTGCAGTGGTTTGAGATCATTTTCTTATCACATCTGCAATCTGCAAATGAAACTTTTAATGGAGCAAGAATCATTTGAGCATAATTCTCACCAAATTGGTGTTGGTGATATACCCAAATGTTGATACTTTTGTTGATGAATCCCACAGGATATTTAACTTTGATTCTGTCGACTGACCTGGGTGGTGGAAAAAATTGTTAGTTACTTCTGTACAATTGCTTATGTATTTCTTACCCCTCATGTTACGAAACACCAACATTGAGCTCACTAACCAGTAATTAATATTGCTACCTTGGGGTAACAAATAGAATTTGGGATCTGTGAAGTTTTTAATTTTTCCAAAGACTATGGTTGCTGGAAATCTGAGCACTGAGAATACTGGAGAAACTCAGCAAGACTTGCAGAAACTGTCGGGAGTTGGGGGGGGGGGGGAAGAGAGAGAGAGAGAGAGAGAGAGAGAAAGGGTAGGTTAGCTTTCTGAGTCCAGTGTGGTTCTGAGGACGAATCATCACTAACTGTGCGAAACTACAAATGCTACGGGAAGGATAGAAAGGGAGGCAAGAGAGGAGGGGGAGTGGCAATTTTGATAAGCTGTGCTGAGGGAGGATATTCCCGGAAATACATCCAGGGAAGTTATTTGGGTGGAACTGAGAAATAAGAAAGGGATGATCACCTGATTGGGATTGTATTATAGACCCCCCAATAGTCAGAGGGAAATTGAGAAACAAACTTGTAAGGAGATCTCAGCTATCTGTAAGAATAATAGGGTAGTTATGATAGGGGATTTTAACTTTCCAAACATAGACTGGGACTGCCATAGTGTTAAGGGTTTAGATGGAGAGGAATTTCTTAAGTCTGTACAAGGCAATTTTCTGATTCAGTATGTGGATATACCTACTAGAGAAGGTGCAAAACTTGACCTACTCCTGGGAAATAAGGCAGGGCAGGTG
>NC_057744.1:10791732-10797531 GCF_004010195.1 Chiloscyllium plagiosum | reverse complement strand
AATGCTGGATGACTAAAGAAATTGAGGGTTTGGTTAAGAAAAAGAAGGAAGCATATGTCAGGTAAAGACAGGATAGACAGAGTGAATCCTTAGAAGAGTATAAAGGCAGTAGGAGTATACTTAAGAGGGAAATCAGGAGGGCAAAACGGGGCCATGAGATAGCTTTGGCAAATAGAATTAAGGAGAATCCAAAGAGTTTTTACAAATATGTTAAGGACAAAAGAGTAACTAGGGAGAGAATAGGGCCCCTCAAAGATCAGCAAAGTGGCCTTTGTGTGGAGCCACAGAAAATGGGGGAGATACTAAATGAATATTTTGCATCAGTATTTACTTTGGAAAAGGATATGGAAGATAATAGATGGAAGGGAAATAGATGGTGACATCTTGCAAAATGTCCAGATTACAGAGGAGGAAGTGCTGGATGTCCTGAAACAGTTAAAGGTGAATAAGTCCCCAAGACCTAATCAGGTGTACCCGAGAACTCTGTGGGAAGCTAGAGAAGTGATTGCTGGGCCTCTTGCTGAGATATTTGTATCATCGATAGTCACAGGTGAGGTGCCGGAAGACTGGAGGTTAGCAAACGTGGCGCCACTGTTTAAGAAGGGCGGTAAAGACAAGCCAGAGAACTATAGACCAGTGAGCCTGACCTCGGTGGTGGGCAAGTTGTTGGAGGGAATCCTGAGAGACGGGATGTGTATGTATTTGAAAAGGCAAGGACTGATTCGGGATAGTCAACATGGTTTTGTGTGTGGGAAATCATGTCTCACAAACTTGATTGAGTTTTTTGAAGAAGTAACAAAGAAGATTGATGAGGGCAAAGCAATAGATGTGATCTATATGGACTTCACTAAGGTGTTTGACAAGATTCCCCATGGGAGAATGATTAGCAAGGTTAGATCTCATGGAATACAGAGAGAATTAGCCATTTGGATACAGAACTAGCTCAAAGGTAGATGACAGAGGGTGGTGGTGGAGGGTTGTCTTTCAGACTGGAGGTGTGTGACCAGTGGAGTGCCACAAGGATTGGTGCTGGGTCCTCTACTTTTTGTCATTTACATAAATGATTTGGATGCGAGTATAATAGGTACAGTTAGTAAGTTTGCAGATGACACCAAAATTGGAGCTGCAGTGGACAGTGAAGAGGGGTTACCTCCGATTACAACAGGATCTGGACCAGATGGCCAATGGGCTGAGAAGCGGCAGATGGAGTTTAATTCAGATAAATGCGAGGTGCTGCATTTTGGGAAAGCAAAACTTTATACTTATACACTTAATGTTAAGGTCCTAAGGAGTGTTACTGAACAAAGAGACCTTGGAGTGCAGGTTCATAGCTCCTTGAAAGTGGAGTCGCAGGTAGATAGGATAGTGAAGAAGATATTTGGTATGCTTTCCTTTATTGGTCAGAGTATTGAGTACAGGAGTTGTGAGGTCATGTTGCGGCTGTACAGTACATCGGTTAGGCCACTGTTGGAATATTGTGTGCAATTCTGGTCTCCTTTCTATCGAAAAGATGTGAAACTTGAAAGGGTTCAGAAAAGGTTTACAAGGATGTTGCCAGGGTTGGAGGATTTGAGCTGTAGGGAGAGGCTGAACAGGCTGGGGCTGTTTTCCCTGAAGCGTCGGAGGCTGAGGTTTACAAAATTATGAGGGGAATGGATAGGATAAATAGACAAAGTCTTTTCCCTGGGGTGGGGGAGTCCAGAACTAGAGGGCATAGGTTTAGGGTGAGAGGAGAAAGATATAAAAGAGTCCTAAGGGGCCGCTTTTTCATGCAGAGGGTGGTGCATTCATGGAATGAGCTGCCAGAGGGTGCAGTGGAGGCTGGTACAATTGCAACATTTAAGAGGCATCTGGATGGGTATATTAATAGGAAGGGTTTGGTGGGATATGGGCCTGGTGCTGGCAGGTGGGACTAGATTGGGTTGGGATATCTGGTTGGCGTGGACAGGTTGGACTGAAGGGTCTGTTTCCATGCTGTTCATCTTGATGACTCTGTGACTCCCCACAGATGCTACTAGAGTTTATCCAGCATTGTGTTTGTTTCCAATTTTTCTGACAATCCTGTGTAATGGTTACAATAATCCATGTACTAATGTATTGGGAATGGTTGCATTGCAGAAAGGAACATGATGGAATGTGTATGAACTGATTTTAATCACCACCAGGATTATGAAGTTGGATCATTTTGTAGAGCGCATTTAATTTAATTTGTGCTGCAGTGTGCTTTTTAACCATAGGATGGCTCTCTTGAGTCAAGGACCAAATTCCTGCTATAAATCGGGGGACTACGCTGATTGAGCAGATCACTGCTGAAAACCTGTCTTTGCTCATGGGAATGGGTAAACAGATCAGGGATGCTGCTCCTGATTGCATTTGTCAGAAACTGTGTGGCGTGTTAGATGTTGCTCAGGGGGTGGGACACTTGGCTTTGGATCAGAAATTTCCTGATTCAAATTCCGCTGCAGCGTTTCAGCACAAATCCAATCTGACAGTCTAGTACAGTATTGAAGGAGTGCTGAGCTGATCGCAGGGCTGTCATTTGAATGTTAAACTGAGGCCCTATTAGTCTGCTCAGGTGGACGGTTTTAAAAAAAACAACCCGTGATGTCCTGGCCAAAAATTCATCCCTCAAATTAATATTTCAGTTGCCTGGGCATTATCACAGTACTGTTTGAGGGAGGATTTAGAGGGATTTGGGCCAATGCTGACAAATGGGACTAGGTCAGATTGGGATTTCTGGTGGCTTGGACGAGTTGGACCAAGGGTCTGTTTCCATGCTGTACATCTCTATGACCTTGCTGTGGACAAATTGCTGTCTTTCATTCAAGTACTATATCTCAAAGGAAGCCACCATTTGTAAAGCAGTTTGAGAGAACTAGTGGGTAAGAAAAGCAATGTGTAAATGATTCTCTAGAGTCGTAGAATCATATAGCACGGAAACAGACGCTTCGGTCCAACCAGTCCATGCCAAACATCATCTCAATCTAAACCAGTCCCACCTGCCCACTCCTGGTCCAAATCCCTCCAAACCTTTCCTATCCATGTACTTCTTCAAATGTCTTTCAAATATTCTAATTATACCCACATCCAGCACTTCCTCAGGACGTTCATTCCATGTGCAAACCACCCTCCGTTAAAAAAAAAATTGCTGCTCATGTCTTTTTAGAAGCTCTCTCCTCTCACCTTAAAAATGTGCTCCCTAGTCTTGAAATTTCACATCTTAGGGAAAAGACAACTACCATTAACTCAATCTGTACATATTATTTGTTAAACTTCTATCAGTCGCCTCTCAACCTCCTACACCCCAGTAAAAAAAGTCCCCACTTATCCAGCCTTTCCTTATAACTTCAACTCTCTATACCGGTCTGGTGAATATCTTCTGAGCCCTCTCCACCTTAATAATATGCTTCCTATTACTGGGTAACCAGGACTGGATATAGTATTCCAAAAGAGGCCTCACCACAACTTCAACATAATGTCCCAACTCCTACACTCAAAGGACTGAGCAATGAAGGCAAACGTGCCAAACGCCTTTTTAACCACCATGTCTATATGTGATCCAAACCTAAAGAATTATGTACCTGAATGCCTAGGTCCTTCTGTTCTTCAACCCTATCGGAGGCTCGACCATGAATTGTATAGATTCTATCCCTGTTTGTTTTTTCCAAAATGCCATACCTTTCATTTATCCGGATAGAACTCCATCTGCCATTTTTCAGCCTATTAACCCATTTGATCAAGATCCCTTTGTAATCTTAGGAAACATTTTTCATTGTCTACTATGCCACCAATTCTGGTGTCATTTGCAAAACTTATTAACCGTGCCTCCTATATTTACATCAAATCATTGATGTAAATGACAAATAAAACCAGAAACATCGACTTGCCTGTTCCTTCGATGCTGCCTGAGCTGCTGTGTCTTTCCAGCTCCACTTTTTATCGACTCTGACTTCCAGCATCTGCAGGCTTAAAATCTCCAGGACTCAGTACTGATCCCAGCGGAACATTGCTGGTCACAGGCCTCCAGTCCGAAAAGCAACCCTCCACCATTACTCTGTGTCTCTGCTGTTAAGCCACTTATGTATCGAATTGGCAAGCTCACGCTGAATCTCATGTGACCTAACGCTACTAATTAGTCTACCATGCGGAAACTTTACTGAAATCCAAATAAACAACATCTACCACTCTGCCATCGTCAACCTTTTTGGTAACTTTCTCAAAAATCTCATTAAAATTTGTGAGACATGATTTTCCTCACACAAAACCATGCTAGCTATCCCTAATCAATGTCTGCCTCTCTATATGTCCATAAATCCTATTTTTTATAATCACCTGCAACAACTTACCCACAATCGAAGTCAGACTCACAGGTCTGTAGTTCCCCAGTTATTCCTTACAATCTTTCTGAAACAAAGGTCCAGTCATCATTGTCTGTGACTCTCAGTTGAGAACAGAATGGTGCCTGTGATACCTTCTGTGGTCAGATAGTCTCTGTCTCGGTTCATAACATGAAGAATGACCAGTGGTATGAGTTCTGTTCTGGTTTTGAAACTGCATCACAACACAAGCCACCTCTCTAGGCAAGGAGGAATGTAAATAACTTCTCATTTACTATGTGCAGATAGGCATTTTCTTGGTAAAATGATAAAAACCCGAAAGAAGCAGTAACAGGATGGTGGACTATGCTGGAAGGATGAATAGCAAGGTGGCTTTGAAAAGGGTTAATTAAGATTGCACCTAAATTGGAAGGGGACTACTATACTGGCAGGGAAATTTTCTAGAACTGCTTGGGAGGATCTAAACTAGTAAGGTGGGGGGGTGAGACCCAGGGAGATAGTGAGGAAAGAGATCGATCTGAGACGGGTACAGCTGAGAACAGAAGTGAGTCAAACAGTCAGGGCAGGCAAGGACAAGGTCGGACTAATAAATTAAACTGCATTTATTTCAATGCAAGGGGCCTAACAGGGAAGGCAGATGAACTCAGGGCGCGGTTAGCAACATGGGACTGGGATATCATAGCAATTACAGAAACATGGCTCAGGGATGGGCAGGATTGGCAGCTTAATGTCCACAGAAGGATAGAAAGGGAGGCAAGAGAGGAGGGGGAGTGGCATTTTTGATAAGGGATAGCATTACAGCTGTGCTGAGGGAGGATATTCCCAGAAATACATCCAGGGAAGTTATTTGGGTGGAACTGTGAAATAAGAAAGGGATGATCACCTTATTGGGATTGTATTATAATCCCCCCAATAGTCAGAGGGAAATTGAAAAACAAACTTGTAAGGAGATCTCAGCTATCTGTAAGAATAATAGGGTGGTTATGGTAGGGGATTTTAACTTTCCAAACATCGACTGGGAGTGTCATAGTGTTAAGGGTTTAGATGGAGAGGAATTTCTTAAGTGTGTTCAAGACAATTTTCTGATTCAGTATGTGGATGTAGCTACTAGAGAAGGTGCAAAACTTGACCTACACTTGGGAAATAAGGCAGGGCAGGTGACTGAGGTGTCAGTGGGGGAGCACTTTGGGGCCAGTGACCATAATTCTATTAGATTTAAAATAGTGATGGAACAGGATAGACCAGATCTAAAAGTTGAAGTTCTAAATTAAAGAGAGGCCAATTTTGACGGTATTAGACAAGAACTTTCAAAAGCTGATTGGAGACAGATGTTCGCAGGAAAAGGGATGGCTGGAAAATGGGAAGCCTTCAGAAATGAGATAACAAGAATCCAGAGAAAGTATATTCCTGTCAGGGTGAAAGGGAAGGCTGGTAGGTATAGGGAATACTGGATGACTAAAGA
>NC_057744.1:10697011-10789863 GCF_004010195.1 Chiloscyllium plagiosum | reverse complement strand
CAGGGGCAACCTTTTCACGCAGAGGGTGATACGTGTATGGAATGAGCTGCCAGAGAATGTGGTGGAGGCTGGTACAATTGCAACATTTAAGAGGCATTTGGGTGGGTATATGATTAGGAAGGGTTTGGAGGGATATGGGCCGGGTGCTGGCAGGTGCGACTGGATTGCGTTGGGATATCTGGTCGGCGTGGACGGGTTGGATCGAAGGGTCTGTTTTCATGCTGTACATCTCTATGACTCGAAAAACATGATTTAACTTGTGTTACTTCTGCTGCGTTGCTCTCTCTCCTCACAAGATGGCGCCCTTGAGACTAAAGCAAGATGCACTTGTCCAATTATATAAAAAGTTACATGACTAAATGTTTTCTGCTTTTAATATTCCTGGCTATACGTTTGCAAAAAGCAGAAAAGACATGATACGGCAAGAGTTTCCATTTACTTAGCACCTTTTATTCATTGATGAGATTGAGGTGCTCTGGCTAGGCCAGTATTGATTGCTCATCCCTAAATGACCTTTCTTGTCAGGGAGATATTGATTGCCTTCTTGAACTGCTGCAGCCCTTGGGGTGTAGATCCAACCACAGAACTATGAGGGAGGGAGTTCCAGGATGTGGACATTGCTGCAGTGAAGGAGCAACAATATAGTTCCACGTCAGGATGGTATATGGCTTGGTGGGAAAGTTAGTAATGTTTCATTTATCGCCCTGACCATACCCTTCCAGACAGTACAGGTGAGCAGTTGGATGATTTTATCAAAGGAGCTTTGCTGAGTTGCTACAGTGCATCTGGTGGATGGTACGTACTTCTGCCACTGTGTGTCAGCAATGTTGAACGGAACGAATATTGAATGCAGTGGATGTAGTTCCAGTCAAGCAAGTTGCTTTGTCCTGGATGGTGTCAAGCTGCTTGAGTGTTGTTGGAGCTGCACCCATCCAGGCAAGTGGGGGAATAATCCATCACATTCCTGACTTGTGTGTTCAACATGGTGGACAAACTCTGGGAACTCAGGAGGTGAATTACTTCAAACAGAATTTTCAGCTGCTTGTATACTGCTGTAGCCCCTGTATTTCCTTGGCTAGTTCAGTTTCTGGTGAACGGTAATCCCCAGGATGATGATAGAGAGTGATTCAGTGTAGGTGACGAAATTGAACATCAAGGGATGTTATGGACCAGCAAGGCATTCTGTGTGTGGAGCTGCAGGAGATGGGGGAGTTACTAAACGAGTGTTTTGCATCAGTGTTTACTGTGGAGAAGGATATGGAAGATATAGAATGCGGGGTAATAGATGGTGACATCTTGAAAAATGTCCATATTACAGAGGAGAAAGGGCTGGATGTTTTGAAATGCATAAAAGTGTATAAATCCCCAGGACTTGATCAAGTGTATGCTAGGACTCCGTGGGAAGCAAGAGCGGTGAGTGCTGGCCCCTTGCTGAGATATTTGTATCATCGATAGTCACAGGTGAGGTGCTGGAAGACTGGAGGTTGGCTAACATGGTGCTACTATTTAAGAAAGATGCTAAGGAAAAGCCAGGGAACTATAGACTGGTGAGCCTGATGTCGGTGGTGGGCAAGTTGTTGGAGGGTATCCTGAGGGACAGGATGTACATGTATTTGGAAAGGTAAGAACTGTTTAGGGATAGTCAGCATGGCTTTGTGCATGGGAAATCATGCTCTCCTTTATTGGTCAGAGTATTGAGTACAGGAGTTGGGAGGTCATGTTGCGGCCGTACAGAACATTGATTAGGCCACTGTTGGAATATTGCGTGCAATTCTGGTCTCCTTCCTTCGGAAGGATGTTGTGAAACTTGAAAGGGTTCAGGAAAGATTTACAAGGATGTTGCCAGGGTTGGAGGATCTGAGCTATAGGGACAGGCTGAACAGTCTGGGGCTGTTTTCCCTGGACCGTCGGAGGCTGAGGGGTGACCTTATAGAGGTTTACAAAATTATGAGGGGCATAGATAGGATAAGTAGACAAAGTCTTTATCCTGGGGAGGTTGGCAAACGTGGTGCTACTATTTAAGAAGGGTGGTAAGGAAAAGCCAGGGAACTATAGACTGGTGAGCCTGATGTCGGTGGTGGGCAAGTTGTTGGAGGGTATCCTGAGGGACAGGATGTACATGTATTTGGAAAGGCAAGAACTGTTTAGTGATAGTCAGCATGGCTTTGTGCGTGGGAAATCATGCTCTCCTTTATTGGTCGGAGTATTGAGTACAGCAGTTGGGAGGTCATGTTGCAGCTGTACAGAACATTGGTTAGGCCACTGTTGGAATATTGCGTGCAATTCTGGTCTCCTTCCTTCGGAAGGATGTTGTGGAACTTGAAAGGGTTCAGGAAAGATTTACAAGGATGTTGCCAGGGTTGGAGGATCTGAGCTATAGGGACAGGCTGAACAGTCCTGGCCTGTTTTCCCTGGACCGTCGGAGGCTGAGGGGTGACCTTATAGAGGTTTACAAAATTATGAGGGGCATAGATAGGATAAGTAGACAAAGTCTTTATCCTGGGGTCAGGGAGTTCAGAACCCAAGGTATAGGTTTAGTGTGAGAGGGGAAAGATATAAAAGGGATCTAAGGGGCAACTTTTTTACACAGAGGATGGAATGAGCTGCCAGAGGAAGTGGAGGAGGCTGGTACAGTTACAACATTTAAAAGGCATCTGGATGGGTATATTAATAGGAAGGGTTTAGAGGGATATGGGCCGGGTGCTGGGACTAGATAAGGTTAGGATATCTGGTCAGATGGACGAGTTGGATTGAAGGGTCTGTTTCCATGCTGTACATCTCTATGACTCTATGATTTTAAACGCCAAAGGTTAAAAGGGTGTTTAAACAGACGTATACGTTTCCATTCAGAGTTTTATTTCTACCACTCTACAGAACCCCCAGTAATCTGGATGACTTTTCCTTCTGTACTTTTTTATATAAACCATGACCAAAACACGTTTTGGCAGGTTAAACAATTAAAATAAGCTACAAGGACAGTGCAACAAGAAAATAAGGGAACATGAGAGGAGACTGAATCAAATTGGAACAGCTGGGGTTGAGGTGAGGTGGGGTGTTTGGGAATCACATACCTCACTGCCCACCTCTCTGTGTTTCTTATTTATATCATTCAGCCAATCATACGGTCACCCAATTATCCTTTAATTATCATATAACCTTCTCATTCCCTAGTTCCACTTGATCGCAGGCACCCCTGTCAGAAATTAATGATAGTAAATGGGGATAGTTAGATTCTCTCGTTGGAAATGGTCACAGCACAAGTGTTGCTTGACACTTAGGAGCCCAAATCTGAATATGGTCTGAGTCTTACTTCAACGTTGCAAAATGTCTCCAGTTGCTTCCCAAGCACTCAATTGGACACCATGCGAAATGGCACAATACAAGGACATGTTTCAGAAAGCTCGGTTAGAGTAGATTTTAAGAAATGTCTTAGAGGAGAGAGGTACAGATCCAGAGAGTTTTGAATAGAGAATTCCAGAGCACAGGGCCCAAGCAGCTGACGACATTGTAGTGAATGAATTCACCAGGGTCAGAAGAGTGCAGAGTTCTATCAGGTCATAATAGTCGAGAAAGAAATGTGGGTTGGTGTCTCTAGCTCTGTTTAGCTTTCAATAGCAGTTATTAGCAAACAAACTACAGAGAAACCTCGATTATCCAAATTTCGGATTATCTGAACAAGATCACAAGGTCCCAATGCTTGGCTAACTGTGTTGTCTGGCATTCAATTATCCGAACGTTTGATTATCCAAACAAAACACTCTCTGCCTGTGTCATTTGGATAATCGAGGTTCCTCTGCCGTGTGGAAATGAAGGTACAAAAAGACTGTGATATTATTCTGATTTTAAATAACCCTTACTGTTGTTTTTTATGTTGGCATTTATGGGTGGGAGAAAATTAAGTTCCCTTTTTTCTGGACATATGTAACTTTAAAATAGTGTTTTTATGCGCTAGGTTGGGGTGCTTTTCACCCACTCAGGTGTTTTCTTTGCCTCTGCTCTATGGCACACTGCACAAGCTGAGGTTTGAAAATTAGGGGATTTGAACTCTCAATGTAACTACTGTATGAGGTGAGAGCTGCTTTCGGCAGCTTTGATGTTACAATCCGCTTTAATGATTTTGGCTGTGTGACTCCGATGTATGTGTTACCCCTTCAAATATTTATCCTGTTATGACCCACTTGAGAGAGTGCACTGATTCCCAATTTCTAATATTCTTGGGATCACCACAAGTTTCCATTTTTTTAATTTAAGTCCAACTTGTACCTGACCGATGGAATCAGATGAACAGAAATCACTGACCAGGTACTTGTGCTTAAAAAGAACTACTGTTCATTACAAAGAAATACCTTCTAGCCACAGAATTTTAATTTCACTAGTTGAAATACAAATCTCCTTTTAAAAACCCTGGCATGCAGACAGACAAAAAAAAAATGGTACAGGGGAAGAAAATGTCCTGGGGAGATGCAGTTCAATGAAACCAGAAGTTGACAAGATGTTCCTTTTTCTCCTCACGATCTTCAGTTCCCCAATTTACTTTTAGTTCTTTTCAAGAGGCATACTCCTTGGTGATTGGTACATTTATTGGAAAGTCTTTGAAATACTGATTAAAATCCACAGCTTTTGGCAACTGGTGAGAAATAGGCAGCACAGCATGGCTCAGTGGTTAGCAGTGCTGCCTCACAGCTCCAGGGACCTGGGTTTGATTCCAGCCTTGGGTGAGAGTGTGGAGTTTGCATTTTCTCCTTGTATCTCCCTGTGTCCTTCCACAGTCCAAAGATGTTTAGATTAGTTGGATTGACCATGCTAAATTGCCCATAACAGCCAGGGATGTGCAGTCTAGATGTGTTAACCATGGGAAATGCAGAGTTACAGAGATAAGGGACAGGGGTGGGCCTGGGTGTAATGCTCTTTGGAGGATCAGTGTGGACTTGATGGGCCGAATAGCCTGCTTCCACTCCTGGGTAAAGACAATGACTGCAGATGCTGGAAACCAGATTCTAGATTAGAATAGTGCTGGAAAAGCACAGCAGTTCAGGCAGCATCCGAGGAGCAGGATCCTCAGATGCTGCCTGAACTGCTGTGCTTTTCCAGCACCACTCTAATCTAGAACCTGCTTCCACTCCTGGTGGGGATTCTATGATGGTGGGAAAAAATGACTACCTATCTCCAAGTTTGAGTGACTTTGTTCTAGGGAGGTAGAAACAGACCCATCTCCTCTCCATTTGGAGATTATCTGCCTCTGCATTGTTCAGGATCCAATCAGAGAGTTGTGGTCAGGCTGGTGACTTCTGGCATCTACAACTGGCCACCTTTTGTACAAAGTACTCAGCAATCTGTCTCCAGCTGAACTGCACTCCATAAATACACATAGACCTGCTTGCAAAGGCAGCAGTGTAAACCCAACTTACAATGAGTTTCAGTAACTTGTTTTTCAAAGTTCAGCAACTCATTCCTCAATGCTTGGATTTTAAGAGTTCTTTTCCAATTTCAGTTTACAATCAGAAATGAAGAAAATAAGAAAATGCAGTCTTTACAGTCTAAATCCCTTCTGAACATTGATCTGAATGGGTTTCCACAATACTTTTTAGGTATTGCAATCTTAATTGTAATATCTCTGTTTCTATTTATAAAGAGTCTCCTCTTGTTCTTTTGTTAATTACTTTAAATCAAGAGAAAGTGAGTATTTGTCCACAGACATTTATGCATCCCTGCTTCTAGATATGATTAGATTAGATTCCCTACAGTATGGAAACAGGCCCTTCGGCCCAACAAGTGCACACTGATCCTCCAAAGAGCAACCCACCCAGACCGATTCCCTTCCACTTACCCCTGACTAATCCACCTAACACTACGGGCAATTTAGCATGGCCAATTCACCTGACCTGCACATCTTTGGACTGTGGGGAAAAAACCGGAGCACCCGGAGGAAACCCACACAGACACGGAGAATGTGCAAATTCCACACGGACAGTTGCCTGAGACGGGAATTGAACCCGTGTCCCTGGTGCTGTAAGGCAGCAGTGCTAACCACCGTGCCACCGTGCCACCCCTTATATTGCTTACAGATAAAAAAAAACTGTAAAGATCAGCTCCTAAAAGGGAAGGATCCCAGAAATTTCCCAGCAAATCTTGTAGAGGGATCAAAAGCTTGTGTTTTTTTTTGATCAGTTTACAATTTTGCAGGAAGAAAATATTTTGGCAACTGATTTACATCTATGTTGCATCCCAAATGTTTCATGATACCTATTCCCCTGAGCAGTAAACGAATAGGCAGTGAATAATTAATTTCCAGGTTGTTTGCACAAGTGAATCATAATGGAGAGACCAGGCTGTAACACACTGACCACCTTTTTTAAAAAAAAAAGCCCTGTGCGTCACTTGTTCAGTCAGCTGTCTCTGTGACGCATCTGGTCCCTTGCTCATTTTCGATTCTAGTCTGTCAGCTTAAGCCATGCAGAACTGGTTGGGAAACAGACCTTGGATAAGCTTCAATTATAAACTGGAGGAGGAGGGTTGAATCATGACTTCAGCACCCACCCCCCTCTCACCCACCCCTATCTCCCTTCCCTAACTGCTTGCAACAGAAGCAATCTACTGTGTGTGAAACTCTGCGTGTGCTAGCTACCTTTCCTGCTTGGTGATATTTCAACATGTCATCTGCTACAAATGTAGAGACATGAATGGAATAGCAGATGCATGAGTTCTGCAAGTTACTCACAATCTGGGAAGATTGTCCATATTACAGCAGTAAAGTTGGACAAGGGAAGGAGCCCCGATTCATTCGGTCTCGTGAACTTTGTGCATTTCCGGTTTCTGTAATAAAACAAAACAAAGAATTGCGGATGCTGGAAATCTAAAACAAAAGCAGGAATTGCTGGAGAAACTCAGTTGGTCTGGTAGCAAAGCGGACAGATCTTACTTTACACATCCTTCCAATCAACTGTACAGGACATTGGTTAGGCCACTTTTGGAATATTGTGTGCAATTCTGGTTCTCTGATGTTCTGAAACCTGAAAGGGTTCAGAAAGGATTTACAAGGATGTTGGCAGGGTTGGAGGTTTTGAGCTAAAGGGAGAGGCTGAATAAGCTGGGGCTGTTTTCCTGAGAGTGTTGGAGCGTTGAACCCTGACAACATCCTTGTAACTCTTTCCTGAACCCTTTCAAGTTTCACAACATTCTTCCCATAGGAGGGAGATCAGAATTGCACGCAATATTCCAAAAGTGGCCTAATCAATGTCCTGTACAGCCACAACATGACCTCCCAACTCCTATACTCAATACTCTGACCAATAAAGGAAAGCATACCAAACGCATTCTTCACTATCCTATCTACCTGCAACTCCATTTTCAAGGAGCTATGAACCTTCACTCCAAGGTCTCTTTGTTCAGCAACACTCCCCAGGACCTTACCATTAAGTGCGTAAGTCCTGCTCTGACTTGCTTTTCCAAAATGCAGCACCTCACATTTGTCTAAAATTAAACTCCATCTGCCACTCCTCCACCCATTGGCCCATCTAAGTGCCAGCAGATGCAAGCCTAGCTTGTCCAACTTTCCCTCAGAAGATGACCTACCCTGTTCAGTTACTAGTTTAGTAAACCTTTTCTGAACTGCTTCCAATGCATTGACATCTTTTCTTAAGGGGCTGCATTTCCTATGAATGCCTTCCCTCGGTGGCATAAAGAACAAAGAAAACCCATGTTATGCTCATATGAACATGCAAACGAGGAACATGAGTAGGCCAATAGGCTTCTGGAGCCTGCTCCCCCATTCAGTATGATCACAGCTGATCTGATTTTCACTTTAACTCTATATTCTTGCACATCCCTCATAATCTTTCATTCTCTTGACAGTCACAAATCTATCTGTAATAAAACAAAAACGAAGAATTGTTGGAAATCTGAAACATAAACAGAAAGTGTGGGAGAAACCCAACAGCATTTGTGGAGAGAAACACTGGGTTAACATTGTGAATCCAGCAACCCTTGTTAGAACAATCTGTCGTAATAGTGTTTAAAGAATCAGCGTCCACTGTGTTTGAGGAAGGAAATTCCAAAGACCCTCAAATCGCTAAGAGAAATGATATTTTGTCTGTTTGGAATGGGTAACAAATCCTGATTTTTAAACAATTGCTCCGAGTTCTAGATTCTCCCACAAGAGAAACGCTCTTTCAATATCCACCTGATCAAATCCCTTTATCTATCAGTTCGGTGACCTCTGACTCTTTAAAACTGCAGTGGATACAGCCCTCAAGTGATAGGAAGCAGCTACCTAACTATAGATGGCACTGTCTGGATGTATAATGAAATTCTGCATGACAAAATAAGAAGCATGTGTTTTATTTTCTGTCAGCAGCCACCTCCCCGCCCCCCTCCAGTCACTCCGAGGGGAGCGGGGGAAAGATGCTGGCTCCTAATGCAGGCCTCGCTCCCCCAACACCACATTCCCTCTGCCATGCTCCCCCTCCCCTGTCCCTGCTTCTGGTGCAGGCCTTGCCTGCTGCCCCTCCCAGAGCAGGCTTCCACCCCACCCCTCCTCCTCCTGGTCAGGTTAGACAGCCTTCCACTCCCTATTCCCGCTTTTCTCTCTCACCAGCTGGGGCCCAGCCACTGCCCCTCATCCTGACCCTTTATTGTGGTTAGGTGACTTCACTGGGCATGTCTATCCATGGGCAGTGGTCACATTACATTATGGATAAACACTCCATCAATAAGGAGACCAATATTGTACAAAGTACGGTCGTTTCTGCTGTAACACGTGATTGTTCAATGTGAATTCATTTTAATCCAATTGAAGAATTTAGACTGTTATTTGTAGAAGGTGAACATTCCTTACCTGTACTGATTCCAACCCATTGGTTTAAGTGGTGTGGCTGTTGCACGATTTTCTCAAATGTACGATCGCTTGAGAACGGAACTATCGTGTTTTATCAGAACCGACTGGACTCCAGGTGTGTGAGACATTGGTCTCACCAATGTCTCCTAAATGAAACAAAACCTCCCTACACATGTATTCAATGCCACTTGTGATATTTGTTTTAATCATTCTTGGGATGCAGATGTTGCTGGCCAGGCCAGCATTTATTGCCCAAGGAGCTGTTCAGAATCAATCACTTTGCTGTGGGTCTGGGGTCACACATAGGCCATACCAGGTAAGGACGGCACATTTCCTTCCCTGTAGGACATTAGTGAACCAGCCAGTGGTTACACATTGCCATCAGGCCATTTCTCTAACCTAGACTTTTATATTGAATTCAAGTTTTGCCATCTGCCGTGATGGGATTTGAACCCATGTCTTCCAGAACATTAGCCCAGGTTTCTGGATTGCTAATCAGTGGCATTATCACCAGGCCATTAACATGTTGACATTTTATTAGCTTCCCTAATGACTTGCTCCCCCTTTTGTGATTCATGCACAGGGACATTAGGATTCAAGCCATCCAATCCTGGAGACTTTAAGTCCAACAGGCGTTTTTTAACTGGTGATAGTTTGAAAGGAAATCCACATTGTTAATTTAAGTGCAAGTTATTGCTGGATTCCAGGCAAGAGTTGGGCAAATTTCCACATCCCTCAGATGGATGTGTGCAACAAGAGTGGAACTAATATCTCAAAAGCTGGAGTTTCATCTGGGTGAATGGAAGGTCTGTACTGTTGCCAACAAATCCTAGCCTCCTAGCACCACTGGTGATAGGTCCAGCTGCTGCTAAGCTCTGTGAGTGCTGGCAGGCATCAAACCTAACTCCTCCTTAGATAAATCTGCACAGAAATAAGAGCCGAATAATTTTAAAATCACCACACGATAAAAGATGGAATTCAAACAACAAACTGTGGATGCTGAAGATATGAGACAGGAACAGAAATTGCTGGAGAAACTCAACAGGTCTTCTAACATCTGAGGAGTGAAAGCAGAGTTAACATTTTGCATCCAATGACCCTTCTTCAGAACATGCTGTAACTAGGAAAACATGGTATTTTTGCTGAAGTTGGGGAGGAAAAGGAGTGGGCAGATGGAGCCCAGAGAGAGAACAACAGGCAGACAGACAAAGCAATGGATGATAGTACATTGGGGAGAAAGAAAAGCTGATAATGGAGACCATAAGTAGGTGAAAATGGGTTGGCTGTGCTGACTGTGCAGGACAGGACCCGGGCTGTGCAGGTGGGTAAAGGACATGGAAGAAGGTGTCTGGGTTCTAAAATTATTGAACTCACTATTGAGCCTGCAGAGTCCTCAAGTGGAAAATGAGATTCTGCTTGTGCTGAGCTTCACTGGAGCACTGTGGGAAGACTGAGACAGCGATGTTGGCCAGGGAGCATGGTGATATGTCGAAGCAGCAGGTAGCTGGAAACCTGGGGCCGCTGGTGCGACACAACATAGATGTTCCACAAAGCGGTCACCTAGT
The DNA here is from genome assembly GCF_004010195.1 of Chiloscyllium plagiosum. Lineage (NCBI taxonomy): Eukaryota > Metazoa > Chordata > Chondrichthyes > Orectolobiformes > Hemiscylliidae > Chiloscyllium > Chiloscyllium plagiosum. Next base: position 10,779,465 of record NC_057744.1, on the reverse strand, counting down.
CTGAGTTTCAATGCCCCACTGAAAAGGAGACCACATTGTGAGCAGAGAATACAGTAGACTAGATTGAATGAAGTGCAGGTAATTGCTGCTTCACTTGGAACATACGTGTGGAGCCTGGGCTGGTGAGGAGGCATTCAGGTAAATGGGCAGATGGAGTCAGTTGGCTTTAGAAAGGAAAAAGATACACACGAGCCTTAAAAAAAATTTATCCCTTTAAATCAGGAAGTCAATTTTGGCACTTAACTTTCAGTTCATTTGTTTTTTTTTCACTTTGCACTAGCAGATGGTAGTCTGTAATTTAATACCTTTTCCTGATCTGGTATAATGAATGTGGTCTACTGGGGATTGCTACACATTATTATTCCATTAAACACACAAATAAATTCCAACTTTCCCTTCCCTTTTGATAGCTATACGTGTTATGATACCAGATTGATCTGGTAGTAATGTTGGTACAGTTTTTCACGTTAGCAAGAGACAATTAAGGTTCTACAGTAATGAAGTGCAAATTTTGTTACCAGAGACTTCACATATGTTTGGATTTTATTTCTGTGGTTTTGGTCCCTTCCTCTCGTTCCTCACCAATGTTCTGAGCCACAAGCTCCTGCTCCTAGGAGGATTAATTGGGGCTTGCTACCTCTGCGTGGAGCATGAGATACTACCTTTTCGTTCTGCAAGTTTGAGGACGGTGGAGGTCTTCCCATTAATTTTAACTTCTGTTCTCCTGTATCCCCTCCCCTTTTGCTATCTCACTGGAACGCATTTAGCTGACTAGACCAGCACAGCAACGTCTCCTTCCTCAGGAGGCTAAGGAAATTTAACATGCCCATGAGTACTCTCACCAACTCCTACAGATGCACCATAGAAAGCATTGTATCTGGATGTATCACTGCTTGGTACGGCAACTGCTCTTCCCGGGACAGCTCAGTTCATCAAGCAACGCAGCCTTCCATCCACCGGCCCTATCTATACTTCTCGGTACCTTGGAAAGACAGCCAACAAATGATCAAAGACGACTCCTACCCCGGTTATAATCTCTTCCATCAGGCAGAAGGTACAAAAGCTTAAACGCACGTCCCACCAGATTCAAGAACAGCTTCTTCCCTGTTATTAGACTTCTGAATGGACCTCTCAAATTTCAAATCTAATGTTGATCTTGCTCTTTGTGCTCCTTCTCTGCAGCCATAACTTTGTATTCCTCACTCTGTTCTATCAGCCTACGGTCTTTGTGTGGTATGATCTGCCTGTACTGCACGCAAAACAAAACTTTTCACTGTACCTGGGTACATGTAACAATAATAAATCAAATCATTTGTTCCTTATCCCTAATTGCCCTGAGTGGCTTGCTGGGCCAGTTCAAAGGGCAGTTAAGAGCTAGCGGTAATTCTACAGCTCTGGAGTCACATATAAACTAGACTGGATAAGAAGGGCAGATTTCCTTCTTTTAGGGGCATTGGAATATGAGATGAGTTTTTACAACAATCGATAGTAGAGAGGGTGACTACAAAACTGAGGCTTACTTTCAATTTCAGAATTATTAATTTATTACATTTAAATCCCACCAGGTGCCATATTGGGACATGATCCATTCCATATACATACAAAGAATGCTCACTGGACTGGAAATGTTGACTGTGCTTTCCCTGCACAGATGCTACCTGACTTGCTGAGTTTCTGCAGCGATTTCTGGTTTTTGTTTCAGATTTCCAGTGTTCGCAGTTCTTAGTTTGTATATGACAATAATAGAAAGTAAATCAGTGTCCATTTGAGCATTACGCTGGGCCTGCGGGATAGTTTTAATACCAGTGCAACTGAGAGAGAATTTAGCAAAAAGTCTGAGAAAGCCTTTACTTGGCCCCATGTTTCCTAGCTCTCATAGAGTCCTATAGCACGCCATAGGCCCTTTGATCCATAGTGGTCCATGGGGTTATCCACACTAACCCCATTTCCCTGCACTTGGCCCATATACTTTCAAACCTTTCCCGTCCATGTATTTGTTCAAATGCCTTTTAAATATTAATGTACCTGCCTCAACCACTTCCACTCGCAGCTTATTCCATATGCGCACCACCCTCTGTATAAAAAAAAGTTGCCCCTCAGTGTCCTTTTTATTCTTGCCCCTCTAACCTTATACTGATGCCCTCTCGTCCTCGATTCCCCAGCCCTGAGTGCATTCACTCTATCCTTGCTAACAGAACAAAAATTATGCAGAACAGCAAATGATTAAGAAGGCTAATGGAATGCTGTCAAAACAATGACTACAGATGCTGGAAACCAGATTCTGGATTAGTGGTGCTGGAAGACACAGCAGTTCAGGCAGCATCCAAGGAGCAGCGAAATCATTAAGGTGAGAACATTATGTGTCAATTATGCAGGTGTTGGTGAGACCACATCTCGAATACTTTGTGTAGTTTTGGTCTCCTTATTTAAGTGAGGATGTAAATGTATAGAAGGTGGTTTGGGGAGGTTTATTAGATGGATAAAAAAATAGAAATTGCTGGCGAAACTCAGCAGGTCTGGCAGTATCTCTGAGAGAAAGCAGAGTTAACTGTTTCAAATCTGGTGACTCTTCATCAGAACTTGTAGCAGCTAGGAAAAGTTGGTATTTATACTGAAGTGGAGGGAGAGGTGAGCGGATTGGTATAGATGGAGTTGAAAGAGTGAGGGCTATTAAAGGACTAGGAAGATGAGGGGATTTTTGATAGGCCAGGACAGAAGAGAAGCTGAATAAGAGGTAAGGAGAGCCGACGGTAGGAGAGAATGGGTAGGCTTTGCTGAAAAAGAGGAGAAAGTGAGGACTGCAGATGTTGGAGATCAGAGTCGAGAGTGTGGTGCTGGAAAAGCACAGCAAGTCAGGCAGCATCTAAGGAGCAGGAAAGTGATTTCCTGATGAAGGGCTGTTGCTTGAAACGTCGATTCTCCAGCTTCTTGGACGCTGCCTGACCTGCTGTGCTTTTCCAGCACTGTGCTGAAAAAGATCCATGTCACGACAGGAATAGGTTGCGGGGTGGGAAAAAGAACATGGAAGGATGGGATCAGGCTCTAAAGTTATTGAATTTGGAGACTGCCGGATCCCCAAGGAGAAAATGCAATGTTGTTCTTCAAGCTTGCACTGAGGCTCATTGGAGCTCTGCAGCAAGCCAGTGACAGAAATGTTGGTCAGGGAATACACTGGTGTGTTGAAGTGGCAGGCCACTAGAAACTCAGGGTCTCTTTTATGGACAGAATGTAGACGTTCTGCAAAGCAATCACCCAGTCTGCATTTTGTTTCCCCAGCGCAGAGGAGACCACATTGTGAGCTGCAAATACAGTAAGTTAGATTGAGTAAGGTGCAGGTAAGGTGCACTGCTTCACATGGAAGGTTTGTCTGGGGCCTTGGATGCTGAGGAAGAAGGAAGTAAACATGTCAGTATTACACCTTCTGTGCTTGCAGGGGAATGTTCATGGGGATGTAGGGAAAGGGTTGAGAGTGGAGGAGGAGTAGACCAAGGTATCCTGGAGGGAACTGTCCCTGGGAAAGCTGACAAGGGAGGGATGGGGAATACGTGCCTATTGATGGCGTCCTGCTTGAGGTGGTGGAAATGGCGGCTTACAGTTCTTTGTATGTGGGTGCTGTGGGTTGCAAAGTGAGGACTGGGGGACACTAGTGTTGTTGTGGGAGGGAAGAGCAGGGGTGAGGGTAGAAGTGCAGGAGATGGTTCAGGCACAGCTAATGGCCCTGTCAACCACGGAGGCTGGGAATCCTCGGTTGAGGGAAAAGGTGGACATTTTTGAGAGCACACTGGGAAGGTGGCATGGTCAGAACTGATGTGACAGAGGCAGAGAAACTGGGTGAAGCAGCCTGCTTCTTCCATTTGCCTGGTCTTGTTATGACATGGTCTGCCTTTCAGCACAGCCAATCTGTTCCTGCCCACTCTTGGTCCTGTTATCACATTACGTAGCTTGCCTTCAGATAGTTTATTATAAAATTAGCTGAAAAAGGCAACACTGGTGATTCCACCTGCTTGCACAGACACCAAAACGTCACCATCTGGTGGTCATAGTATCGGAAAGATTGTGTCTAAGATTTGGGTGAAGGTCAATAGGAAGAATGCGCTGGCCAGGCAAAAGGTAACAATGGTTACTTCTAGTTAGTTGCAACTTCACTTTTTCTCCATCTTTTCTGGCCCAGAATATATTGCATTAAGGGCCTTACATTTGGAAGCCACACATTCCCTGTAACTGAAAAATCGCTGGAGACTAGATAGGACACACAAACAGCGAAGGATTTACTGGGAAAATACAGTCGGAGCCAAAGATCAGCTACGAATAGAAAGGCAGTGCAGACTTGAATGGATCTTCCTGTTCTCGTGAAAAAGTGGGGCTGTGAATAATTATTAATTGGTATTTTGTTATCATTGTTCAGCCTTTTCTGTAAGATTCCTGAGCCCTTTGGAGAGAGATGGTCTGCCACTATTTTTCAGCTGCTGTATTGGTGGAACTGCAGTATTGATGCAAAAATGTTTTGCTCCCCATTTCAGAGTTTTAGTTTACATTTGACCTATTTGACTAAGAATGGCCTCCCAGCAGTCTTACATTCTCATGGATAAACATTCTCCAAACAGATTGACTGATCAGTCATCCTCAGATTATTTTGGACTCGTGGGATCTTGCTGTGCACAAGCTGGCTCCACTTTCGGCAACATAACAGCGCAATTGGCTGCAATGCTTGGACATTCTGAGAATGAACATGGTGCAAATAAGGGTGTATGTTGAAGCACGCAGAGTACATTTTCTGTCTGTATGTTCCTTCACTGTCGCTTGGTCAAAATCCTGGAATTCCCTCCCCCTGGGCATTGTGGGTTAACCCGCAGCAGGTGGGCTGCAGCGATTCAAGAAGGCAGCTCACCACCACCTTCTCAAGGGCAACTAGGGACGGGCAATAAATGCTGGGCTCAGCCAGAGATGCTCATGTCCTATCAAAGAATTTTAAACATTCAGTATAGAAAACACTTGATTTAGAAAACTCCTTCCAACTTTGAAACTCTTTCTAAATGTATATAAACACAGTTTTAAGCTTTTTGAGTAAAGTGGAGTTAAAAGAAAATGTGTTCTTTTTGAATTCTATGATTAATTATTATTTAAAATACATGCATATCAACGAACGCTTTATTTATCAGATTCCTTGATATGCTGGACAGACATTGAGCAGTTTGAGAGAAATTGAGCTTCTTGTGGGGCGACTAGCAGTTTATTTGTCATTTTATGAGTCAAAACCATTTACATTTAAAGTGCCATATAGCAGCCCCACTGAGAATTGGTGGCAGTAAATTCAGAAACAGATTGACAAGGCAAATGTACATGCAACAACAGTAGATTTTTTTTAAAAAAGCAACACCCTTTCCTTGTCAAACACATGTAGTGATAGAATAGTACAATTCCGAAGGAGTTTGATATTGGCCTCAAAAGAGTTTAGCAAGGCTTCTGTCAATATCCCACATGCCAGACTGCTCAGAAAAATAAACATTTATGCTATCAATGGGAAATTGATCCAAAATTGCCACAGATGTTCCTGTGACTGGGAAGGTTGTTTCCGTGTAGTACTGCAGGGGACATCTACAAGGCTTTGTGCTTTTCAAAACAATATCAGTGATTTAGATTTAAATGTAGGGAGCATGATTAAGATACGTGCAGATAAAAGAAATGTGTGCTGTGTGGTTGTTGAGACCTAGGGATGTTGAGAACAAAGGGGAAGATATTGATTCCAGGCAAGATACTGACATGCTGGTCAAGGGAGCAGAAAAGTGGCAAATCGAATTCAATTTACAGAAGTGAGAGGCGGCAGTGGAGGCAAGAAATTTACAAAAACACTGGTTTACTGAGAAATATAGAGGCATAGAGGGACTTTGATGTGCATACCACAGATCCCTGATGACCGTAGGACATAGGGAGCAGGACGAGTCAATGAAACAGCTAAGACAGGTCAGATACTTTCTCTTATTGGCTGAGGCATAGTGTATAAGACCTTTTCTTCAGTTTGGATTTTGTAGCTCAGCATTGAATACAAGAGCAATGCACTAATATTAAACTTGTACCTGCTCTTGGTATGATTGTAGTACAAACCTTTTTTTATAAGAAGGTATAAAAGCACCATATACATCCATTAAAATGTTATAAGGCACAAGACACTACAGTTATGAAGGAAATCCTGAAATTGGAGTGTTTTTACTATTGCTGAGTAGGTAAAACCTTGTTTGGGCAAACTTTCATAATATTAAAGGGTCTAACATAAGCAAAACAGGCTAAGATACTAACAAGTATAAATGCTTATGATTATCCTTTTGAGTCTAAAAGGGATGTTACAAAAATGCACCTTATATTTATGGGTGGTTAGGCTGGAATCTTGGAGTAGAATCAAATTGATGGAAAGGGTGTAACCTTATTCTTGTTGAACTTGCTAGTTGCTCAGAGAGAGGAAAATGAAAGGGTTTGCGAAAGGTAGAATTTGACTGGATTGCATGGGGAGAGAAACTGACTCAATGGGCTGAATTGCCTGATCTGTAGAGTGGTGATGTTACTGTGTCCCCCAAATGTGAAGGTTGCCCTGTCTTGTCCTTAGGACTAATATTTCCTCACCTTTTCATAGATTGTCTCAGAGTAGTGGGAAGCTTAATAATTTTCAAATGAATTTTCCAAAGTTAGAAAACTTAGGTGTCAATGGCAGTAAAAAACCCAGAAATTGATGGGGGAACTCATCAGGTCTGGCAGCATCTGTGGAGAGAAAGCAGAGTTAACATTTCAAATTAACATTTTGTAACTTCAGTAGGGTGTTTGATAAGGTTCCCCATGGTAGGCTGAGGGAGAAAGTGAAGTTGTGTGGGGTCCAGGGTGTACTAGCTAAATGGATGGAGAACTGGCTGGACACCAGGAGACAAAGAGTGGTGGTGGAAGGGAGGCTCTCAAAATGGAGAATTGTGACCAGTGGTGTTCCACAGGGATCCATGCTGGGACCGCTGTTGTGTGTGATATACATAAATGGTCTGGAGGAAGGTATAGGTGGTCTGATTAGCAAGTTTTCAGGTGACACTAAGATTGGTGGAGTAGCAGCCACTGAAGAGAACTGTCAGAAAATGTAGCAGAATATAGATAGATTGGAGAGATGGGCAGATAAGTGGTAGATGGAGTTCAATCCGGGCAAATGTGAGGTGATGCATTTTGGAAGATCCAATTCAAGAGTGAACTATATGTAAATGGAAAAGCCCTATGCAAATGCGATGTACAGAGAGATCTGGGTGTTCAGGTCCACTCTACCCTGAAGGTGGCAACACAGAGTGGTCAAGAAGGCATACGGCATGCTTTCCTTCATTGGACGGGGTATTGAGTACAAAAGTTGACAGGTCATGTTACAGTTGAAGGGACTTTGGTTCAGCCACATTTGGAATACTGCGTACAGTTCTGGTCACCAAATTACCAAAAATGATGTGGATACTCTGGAGAGGGTGCAGAGGAGGTTCATCAGGATGTTGCCTGGTACGGAGGGCACTAGTTATGAAGAGCAGTTGAGTAGATTACGATTATTTTCATTAGAAAGCTAGAGGTTGAGGGGGGAACCTGATCGAGATCTACAAAATCATGAGCGGTTTAGACAAGGTGGATAGCAAGAAGCTTTTTCCCAAGAGTGGGCGAACTCAATTACTAGGGGTCACTAGTTCAAGGTGAGAGGGTAAGGTTTAAGGGAGATATGCGTGGAACGTTCTTTATGGAGAGGGTGGTGGGTGCCTGGAATGTGTTGCTAGCAGAAGTGGTAGAGAAGCAGAAGCGCTAGCACGATAGCGTCATTTAAGATGTATCTAGACAGATACACAAATGGGAAGGGACCAGAGGGCTACAGATCCTTAGGAAATAGGCGACAAGTTTAAATACAGGAGCAGGATTGGCGTAGGGCCTGTTCCTGTGGTGTAACTTTCTTTGTTCTTTGAATCCAGGGACCCTTCTTCAGAACACCTTCAGATTTCCAGCATCTGCTGTTCTCTGTTTTACTTTAGTCCTCAGTGGCTGTGACCTACCATAACTATGGATTAAGGTGAAGTCACATTTTTTTTTTAAATCACCCCAAATAATCAGAAATAGAAGTTTCTGGAAAGGTTCAACAGGCCAGGCAAGCATCTTCCCTTGTCCAGCATGTCAGTATTTTCCGGAGTCTATAGCTTTCGTCTTCAACATCAACCACAGAGCAAACCCGGAAAGAGAAACGAGAGTTCCCATATTTCAAGTCAAAGAGCTTTCGTTTGAACTCAATTTTTAAAAGAAAAAGAGGCGAAGGGGAGAGCAAGATACATGAGACGAGCTTTTGGAGAATCCATTTGGAGAGAAGTGTAAAGGTTATTCAGGATGGGCATCCTCAGGAAAGGAGTAGGCAGTGAATTAAACATGAGTACAAGTTGTACCACAGAAATCTGAAAGCCTTTGGGCCTTTGCCAGGCTAGAACTTGCCTGACCACTAACGTTAATCTATCTGGTTCCTAACAGAGGTTTTTGAACACAGTTAAGAAGCTCTTTACAAATTAAATCAAGGTGAGGAGCAGTTATTTCAGAAACTGAAGATGCTCTTTTTACTTGTCATTACAATTGTGGAAAACCTGAGGGGGTACTGGGATCTTCAGACTGCAGCATTTACTGAACTAGGGAGAGCTGGATTAGGGAGGTGCAACCTATACAAAAAAAGAATACCGGGAATGCTGGAAAACTGAAACAATAACAGTCAAATGCTGGAAATATTCAGCAAGTTCAGTGACATCTGTGAGGAGAGTGTAAAAGAAAATTAATGTTTCAGATCAGTTATCTACTTGTTACATGGGCTACAATCTATCTCTGTAGCTAGTGTCTCTGCCTCTCTGGTAGAAGCTGTTAGGTACAATCCAACGCGAGAACTTGATGACCAGGGAATGTGCAGTCAGGATGTAGTTCGAAGAGGTTGCTAATCAGCCTGTTAATCCTTCCAACATTTACCAATTATATCCCAGAGGGATGAATTGTGTGAAAATACGGAACAAACAAACCTAACCTCATGCTATCGGCCTGTCATCTACAGCTGGTTTATGTGTGTAAAGATAGTCTTTAATATTAGGAGTAATTTATTTTTAGTGCCTTTAGTGCTATCTTGGTTTTGCTGCCGTTGCCAAATGTTAATTATAGTTCCTCCATGAATGAATAATCCTTCTCTTTTTAAACCTGTTTCTCATTGATGTGTTCAGTTTTTCTAAGTATAGAGGTTAGACCACTTCTCGGCTGCAAGAACCCAAACTTCATCTGGAATATTTGAAAGTTGTTTATTTGAATAATTAAATTGAGGCTGTTCTTTGGTGAATTATGAATCAGTCATAGAATTCCTGCAATGGTGGCAAGTATCAAAAAGGCAAAGGGCATTTGTAGTGCTCACAATCCAGTGCCACTGAACCTGTGGTACAGTATATGAATTAAAACTGCACATCATTCCAGAGTGAAGGAAAATGGGATTCACTCTTTGGGTGACAGGACCTCAAGGGAAATACAGGAGGAGAGGCAGCATGGTAACTCAGTGGTTAGCACTTTTACCTCACAATCACAGGGACCCAGGTTCGATTCCACCCTTGGATGACTGTCTGTCTGCATGCTGTCCCTGTGTCTGCGTGGGTTTCCTCCGGGTGCCCCGGTTTCCTCCCACATTCCAAGGATGTGCAGGTTTGGTGGATTGGCCGTGCCAAATTGCGAGAAAGTGAGGACTGCAGATGCTGGAGATCAGAGTTGAAGAGTGTGATGCTTGAAAAGCACAGCTGGTCAGGCTGCATCCAAAGAGCAGGAGAGTCCACATTTTGGGCATAAGCTCTTCATCAGGAATGTTGTGGGGGGGAAAGGGAGCTGTGAGGTAACTAGGAGGATGGTGTGTGGGTGGGGAAGGTAGCTGATAAGTAGATGCAGGTGAGGGTGACAGTGATAGGTCAGAGGGGGGCATGGAGCAGATAGGTGAGAAGGAAGGTAGACAGGTAGGATGGTTCAAGAGGGTGGTACCAAGTTGGAGGGTTGGATCTGGGATGAGGTGAGGGGAATGGAGATATGGTAACTGGTGAAATCAACATTGATGCTGTGTGGTTGGAGGCTCCCAAGGCAGAAAATGAGGCGTTCTTCCTCCAGGCTTGGATTTGGCGGTGGAGGAGGCCCAGGACTTGCATGTCCTTGGCGCAGTGGGCAGGGGAGTTGAAGTGGCCAGACACAGGGCGGTGGGGTTGTTTGGTGCTTGTGTCCCAGAGATTTTCCCTGAAACTTTCCGCGAGTTGGTGTCCTGTCTCCCCAATGTAGAGGAGACCATACCGAGAGCAACAGACACAGTAAGTGAGGTATTTGGATGTGCAGGAAAATCTCTGCTGGATGTGGAAGGATCCTTTGGGACCCTTAATGGAGGTGAAGGGGGAGGTGTGAAACAGGTTTTATACCTCTTCCGGTGGCAGGGGACGGTGCCAGGAGTGGAGGCGGGCATGGACCTAACTAGGGAGTTGCGGAGGGAATGGTCTCTGTGGAATGCAGGTAGGGTTGTGGAGGGAAGTATATCCCTGGTGGTGGGATCTGACTGTAGGTGGCGGAAATGGCAGAGGATAATGAGCTGTATCTGGAGATTAGTGAGGTAGAAGGTGAGGACCAGTGAATTTCACCCCTCGTTGTTGTGGGAGAGGTGGGGTTCAAGGACAGAAGTGCGGGAAGTGGAGGAGATGCACTGGAGAGCATTGTTGATCACATGGGAGGGGAAATTGCGATCCTTAAAATAGGCGGCCATCTGAGATGTTTTGGAGTGGAATTGCTCCTCTTGGGAGCAGATACGACAGAGCTGGAGAAATTGGGAGTAAAGGATAGTGTTTTTACAGGAGGGGTGGTGGGATGCGGTGTAGTCCAGGGAGCTGTGGGAGTTGGTGGTTTTGAAAGAGATGTCCGTGTTGAGTCGGTCGCTGGATATGGAGACAAAGTAGTCCAGGAAGGGAAGGGAGGTGTCCGAGATGGTCCAGCTAAACTTGAGGCCAGGGTGGAAGGTGTTCGTGAAGTATAATGAACTGCTCAACCTCCTCGTGGGAACACAATATGGCACCGATACAGTCATCAATGTAGCAAAGAAAAGGTGGGGGAATGGTGCTAGTGTAGCTGCGGAAGGTGGACTGTTCCACGTACTGGAGGCCCAGACGGGTACCCATGACTACCCGTTTGGTCTGAAGGAAGTGGGAGGATTTGAAGGAGAAGTTGTTGAGGGTGAGGACTAGTTCCGCTAATCGAATGAGTGTGTCGATGGAGAGTTACTGGTTGGGTTGGCGCCAGAGGGAGAAACGGAAGGTTTGGAGGCCTTTGCCTTGGTGGATGGATGTGTACAGAGACTTGATGTCCAAGGTGAAGATGAGGTGTTGGGAGTCAGGGAAGCACAAGTCATGGAGGAGGTGGGGGGTGTGGGTGGTGTCAATGCCCTCCATGCTAAATTGCTCCATAGTGTCCAGGGACATGCAGGCTAAGTGGATTAGCTACAATAAGTTTGGAGTTACGGTGATAGAGTGGGGGAATGGGTCTAGGTGGGATGCTGCTTGCAGGGCCAGTGCAGACATGATGGGCTGAATGGCCTCTGTCTGCATTGTAGAGATTCTGTGATGCTGTTATTGTAGACTACACAGCCTATTGAGCCTGCTCTGCCATTCAGTATAATTCTGGCCAACCTTGTGGCTTCAACTCTCCACTTGCCCCCAATAGCTCCCTCCCCCTCCCCCCCGCCTTTACTTGTATTCCTTGACCAACATATGTCTACTGCAATCAAAAACATAGTCAACAGTGGAGGCACCAAGAGCCCTCAGAATTCACAGACTCTTTGAGAGAACACATTGTTTTGTATTTCAATCCTAAATCATTGGCCCCTTATCCAGAGACTGAACACCACATGATGTGTAGTTCATGCAGAGCATCAAAACCTCGCACACAAAGGGATTCAGAGTTTTTTAAGGAAAGGTTTTGTTTTCAAGTTCAGGAAAACATACATCTAGAAAATCAAAGTTAACTTTGTTGCCTGAGTTAATTCTTTTTGTACCTCATGAGTAAAGGTCAAAGATTGAGGTAATGAAAGCCATTTTGGAAGAATTGCCTGATTTGATGGGCGTATTGCTGTCTGTTCCTAAATTTGTTGATTACAGTGCCCTCCTCTCCAGTCTATCTCTTCCCTTTTTCACTGTTCCTCTGTTTTTTTTGTGCATAAGTGTTATATTTGAATTTAAGCCAGATTACAAAGGCAGCAGATTGCAAATCCATTTACTGTCTTAGGAACCATAAGTGAACCACTTAATCTTCAATTAGTCTGGCTTCGTTTCTGCCAGTAGTCAAGATGGGAAATGACATGCCAAAAGAAAAAAAAAATTGACTTCCAAAACCCGTGCTGTTGGAAATCAGCTTAAACTTTTCAGTGAAGAATTTCTCTCGCGATTCTCTGCTCCTTTCCAGAAGGCAGTGAGGACTTAGTCAGCTGGTGCTTTGCCTGGGAAGATGTTGATGTGCGATCGAATGCAGGCTGTTTGGCTGCATGAGATTCCCAGCTGAGCCTGATCTTATCCTTACCCAACAGCAAGTACTTTTAACAACAAGACAGTTTTAGCTCTCCACTTGCGGCTTTTACACCAACAAGGTACTCAAAGCAAAAACCAGAAAGTACTGGAGAGACTCGACACATCAAGCAGCATCTGCGAAGAGAGAAATGTAAATGTCTCGAATCTTGTATGACACCTGAAGAAGAGTCCAATTAAGACTGGAAACATTAACTCTGTCTGTTTCCCCGCAGACGCTGAGTTTCTCAAGCACTTCCTGTTTTTGTTTCAGGCTTCTAGCATCCGCAATATTTAGTCTTTATGTGAAGATACTCTAAGCAATTGATTCAAGATAAATAGTGTTGAATTCTGAGAGATCTGGACCTTGATTTTGACTTTTTTGAGTGAACAGCAAGAAATCCGGTGCTCTGTATCTTCTTTGAAGACTGGGTTTAATATCACGAGGAATGAGTCCTAAGTGAACCAATGACTACTCGTGTTCGTATTTTATCCAATGATGTATAATTTGATGTCTGGTTTGCTCATTGTATGCTAATTAACATAGGCACTGATTAAAAGTTTTAGTTGCCTAAAAGCAGCATGAGCTACAAATTAAAACGAAGAAAACTTGACAGAGTGTCCCAATCCTGTCAGATCATTGTCAAGGGTCTTGTATTGTTGACGCAGTTGGTGCTTGTGTTGCACTTTGTTCTCTGCTTCATGTTGTTTTCATCACGTTTAGGCAGGTATGGGCAAGTCTGGTTACACAAAGGCAAAGCAAACCTATTTAATACAAATAGCGCTGGCTATAATGTAAACAGAAAGTAATAGTTATTCGAGTATGATTATATGCCCATGAACTAACTGACTCAGTTGGTGTTCCCACCAGAAAAACAGCTTATCATGATATTCATTAACTTAATTCTGCTGTGCCTTCCAACTTGTAACAATCTTCCATCACTTTGCTGACTTTTGAGAGAAGACTGACAAGGCAGACATTTACCAGACCGATTTTCCCTGATTTTGTATCCTGCTCAGGACTTATCTGTGCAATGTTTCACATTGTTGGCCAGATACGAATGAATTGAATTGAATTGAATTTATTGTCACGTGTACCGAGGCACAGTGAAAAGCTTTGCCTTGTGTGCAATACAGGCAGATCACATCGTTAAGTAGCATAGATAAGTAAATATTAGGTAAACAGCGGCAAAAGCAAAATCACAGGTACAGGCAAAGGTTAAGAGTTTGAGAGTCCATTCAGTATTCTAACAACAGTAGGGTAGAAACTGTTACGAAACCGGGTGGTGCGTGTTTTCAGGATTCTGTACCTTCTCCCCGATGGTAGAGGTTGTAGAAAAACATTGCCAGGGTGGGATGGATCTTTGAGAATGCTGGCAGCCTTTCCTTGACAGCGGGCCTGGTAGATGGATTCTACAGATGGGAGGTTGGCCTTTGTGATTGTCCAGGCCGAGTTCACCACTCTCTGTAACCATCTCCGATCTTGAATGGTACAGTTTCCATACCAGGTAGTGATACATCCAGACAGAATGCTCTCGATGGTGCCCCTATAAAGGTTGGCAAGGGTATTCACCATCATGACAAATTTCCTCAGCTGCCTGAGGAAGAAGAGACATTGTTGGGCCTTTGTAATCAATGCATCCACATGAAGAGTCCAAGAATGTTTGTTGTTGATGACCACTCCCAGGAGCTTGATACTCTCCACTCATTTCACCTCTGTGCTGTTAATGTGTAGGGGGGGGGGGGGGGGCGCCATGATTAATTAACAGGTGGACAGGCTGGTAGAGAAGGTATTTGGCACACTTGCCTTCATTACCAGACCATTTAGTATAGGATTTGGGATGTCATGTGCAGTTTACAGGACATTGGTGAGGCTACTCTTGGAGTGCTGTGTACAGTCTGGTCACTCTGCTATTAAAGGATATTATTAAATTGGAGATGGTGCAGGAAAGATTTACAGGGATGTTACCAGGACTGGATTGGAAGGAGAGGCTGGATAGACTGCGATTGTTTTCATTGGAGTGTCTGAGGTAGAGGGATGGCCTTATGAAATCATGTGGGCATCGATAAGGTGAATATCAAAGGTCTTTTCCCCAGGATAGGAGAGTTCAATACTAGCTGGCATATTTTTAAGGTGTAGGAGAAAGGTTTAAAAGGGACCCGAGGAGCAACGTTTTCCACACAGTGGGTAGTTCATATGTGGAATGAACTGCCAGAGGAAGTGGTAGATGGAAGTACGGTCGCAACATTTAAAAGACATTTGGACAGGTACATGGTTAAAAAAGGTTCAGAGGAACATGAGCCAAATGCAGATAAATGGAATTAGTTGATTGGAAAATCTGGGTGAGTTGGACTGAAGGGTCTGTTTCTATGTTGTATAACTCTATTTCTATAACTAATTAGACAAGGAGGCTCCACAAACATCCCTACCCTCAACAGTGGAGGAGCTCAGCAAATCACAAAATATGATGTTAAAGTATTTGCAACCATCTTCAGCCAGAATTTCTAAGTGGATTATCCATCTTGGACTCCTGCTGAGGCCCTCAGCATCACAAAGAGTATACCTCGGTCAACTTGGCTCACTCCTGTGTGATATCAAAGTAAAGTCACCATAGTCTTATCAGACCATAGGGCTGCTCTACCATTAGAGAGCAGCAACTGGTGGTAGTTTAACTTGAGGGTCCCCACACCTCAGGTGAGGGGAGAGCTTGAGAAGGAGAGTGCTTCATGGTAACCTCAGCTGGTGCGGGAATTGAACCCACGCTGTTGGCATCATTCTACTTTTCAATCATCATCCAGCGAACTAATCAAACTGACCCCTATCAAGAAACGGTGATGGCATTGGATAATGCAAAGGTTGTGTTCCCTGTCAACATGTTGGCTATCTTGTTGAAAGATTGTCGTCCAGAACCAGCTGCACCCCTAGCCAAAATCATTCCAATCCAGATACAACACTAGTATCGAGCTAACAATGTTGAAAATTGCCCCATTATGTCCTGTACAAAAGGAAAACATGGCCACTCCAGTCTGGTCAATTCCTGCCACTCCAGTCTGGTCAATTCTCAAAAATCAGCAAAGATATAGAACCATAGACTCCCTACAGTGTGGAAGCATCACTTAGTCCATCGAGTCAACACCAACCCTCCAAAGAGCGTCCTACCCTGACGCAGCCCGCTACGCTATCCCAGCAAAAACCTATGCAGACACAGGGAGACTGTGCAAACTCCACACAGATAGTGGCCCAAGACTGGAATTGGACCTAGCTCTCTGGTGCTATGAGGCAGCAGTGCTAACCACTGAGGCACCAACATTTTCCCCTTATACATTGATTTCCCCCACAGGTCAAAAATCTGCATGTCTCAGCCTTAAATACACACAAGGACTCTGCCCCCACCGCTCTCTGTGACGAAGAGTTCCAAAGATTCACATAACTCCATTTATGGAATAATCATTATATAACATGGATGCTTTTCATGCATTTCATGGGGTGGATTTCTGCTATGATAGAGGAACTGGAACAATTGTCAACACAGGTGATTAACTATCTGAACAAAAAGTAATAATTCAGCTTACGAACCACTTACTACTTAGTTGCGAACCACTTACTACTAGGACAGCATGGTGGCTCAGTGATTAGCACTGCTGCCTCACAGCGCCAGGGATCCAGGTTCAATTTCAGCCTCGGGCTGATTGCACAATGACCAGTGCCATGTGCAACTCCTCGGATATTGAGGAAATCCATGTTC
Organism: Chiloscyllium plagiosum; assembly: GCF_004010195.1. Classification (NCBI taxonomy): domain Eukaryota; kingdom Metazoa; phylum Chordata; class Chondrichthyes; order Orectolobiformes; family Hemiscylliidae; genus Chiloscyllium; species Chiloscyllium plagiosum. Next base: position 10,763,147 of record NC_057744.1, on the reverse strand, counting down.
ATATACAGCAGGACCTGACCCCATTTGGTTTGGGCTAATAAGTGGCAAAGAACGTAAGTGTTGGGGCTTTCTGGAATTGTGTGATCTAGCTGGTTATAATGTTAACCGACTGAGACACGAGGCAGGGCTATGAATATAGAATCTTGGCAGCTAATGCTCTGCTTTGATGCCCGTTTCCAGGAAAGGAAAGGTTGGTTTCCACAGATAGCTATAATGTCAGACCTTATTGTATTGATTAAAAATAATACTGCTATATATAAGCAGTGTGGGAATGAGGGTGGTTAAAAATAAATACAGCTCACAGCTGGAAGAACAGTGAATGGTATCATCTTCACGATTGTGCTGTTATCTATAGCTCTCGACAGGATTATTTTCTCATCATTCCCACCCACCTATTATACAGTGCATAACCCAAAGTTACATTGTGTTTGATCTCAGTAAGCCAGAGCTATATTTATACAAGATGTGCACATATTGAAATAACTCCACCGAGGCTGGTATCTCATCACCAAATCACGCTTTATTTACAAGTGGAGAGCCCTTGACCCTGATCCAGCTCCCTCAGTGCCATGGATAGGGTAAATAGACAAGGTCTTTTCCCTGTGGTGGGTGAGTCCAGAACTAGAGGGCATAGGTTTAAGGTGAGTTTCAAATCTAGTAACTGTTCATAATTGAAGAGCTGAACAGTCTAAAGCAAGGTCACTGGATCCTAAATGTTAACCCTGCTTGCTGTCCACAGATGCTGCCAGACTTGCTAAGTTTCTCCAGCAATTTTCTGAAACTATTTTTGATTTTGGTCAAGGGTCAATTGTTGACCCGACACCAAGAAAACCACAACCAAATAAGTTACCCATTTACTCTTATTTTCAACCACGTTTCTAACTGCAAGGTCACATCCACATCTTCCTGATTCTGCGTGTTTTTCTCATCACCTTAAGTCACTTCTGGTTCCTCAACAAGTGCCAATTCATTAAATGCGAATCATGTTGACTATGTGTTCCTTTTCTAACTTGTTGTATTTCTTTAGAAAATGCTATAACGTTAGTCAAGCATAACGAGTCCGGCCGACCAGCTCTGTTTAATTAACGACCAACTGTTTAGTAACTTAACTTGCATTGTGGACTCTATTTCCCTGTGTTCTTACCTACGGCAGTTCCTAACCCATGTGAGATTCTTGAGTCCCTTATTAGGAAGTAGTAGCCAAGGTGGTGAACCATTGTCTTTTTTTTTCATGTACCTGTTCCTGAGTTTCAGCAAAGAGCCCCACTGTGCTTATAATTCTGGGAGCACACTTTCACAGTGGGACAATGGAACATGAGTACTGTCATTGGATGTCAATCCAGAACTTTGCAAAGTAGTTGGGTCACCATTATTTCTTCCCTCCAATTTTGGTGTCATCTGTAAACTTATTAGCTATACCTCCTGTGTTCACATTCAAATCATTTATGTAAATGACGAAAAGTAGTGGACCCAGCACCGATCCTTGTGGCACACCACTGCTCACAGATCTCCAATCTGAAAAACAACCCTCCACCACCACCCTCTGTCTTCTACCTTAGAGCCAGTTCTGTATCCAAATGGCTCGTTCTCCCTGTACTCCATGAGATTTAACCTTGCTAACCAGTCTCCCATGGGGAACCTTGTCGAATGTCTTTCTGAATCCAAATAGATCACGTCTACCGCTCTGCTCTCATCAATCCTCTTTGTTACTTCTTCAGATGTCTCGATCAAGTTTATGCGATGTGATTTCCCATGCTCAAAGCCATGCTTACTGTCCCTAATCAGTGCTTGCCTTTCCAAATACATGGAAACCTTGGCCCTCAGGATTCCCTCCAACAACTTCCCCAGTACCGATGTCAGGGCTCACCGGTCTATAGTTTCCTGGCTTTTCCTTACCAGCTTTCTTAAATAACGGTACCACGTTAGCCAACCTCCAGTCTTCTGGCACCTCACCTGACTATTGATGATATAAATACTTCAGCCTGGGGCCCAGCAATCACTTCCCTAGCTTCCCACAGAGTTCTAGGGTACACCTGATTGGGTCCTGGGGACTTATCCACTTGTATGCGTTTCAAGACATCCAGCACTTGCTTCTGTGTAATATAGACATTTTTCAAGATGTCACCATGTATTTCCCCACATTCTATATCTCAGTGTTCTTCTCCACAGTAAACACTGATGCAAAATACTCATTTAGTATATCCCCATCTCCTACGGCTCCACACATAGGCTGCCTTGCTGATCTTTGAGGAGCCCTATACTCTCTCTAGTCACCCTTTTGTCCTTAATGTATTTATAAAAACCATTTGGATTCTCCTTAACCCTATCTGCCAAAGCTATTTCATGTCCCCTTTTTGCCCTCCTGATTTCCCTCTTAAGTATATTCCTACTGCCTTTATACTCTTCTAAGGATTCACTCGATCTATCTTGTCTATACTTGACATATGCTTCCTTCTTTTTCCTAACTAAAACCTCAATTTCTTTAGTCATCCAGCATTCTCTACACCTACCAGCCTTACCTTTCGCCCTAACAGGAATATACAGTTTCTGGACTCTCGCTATCTCATTTCTGAAGGCTTCCCATTTTCCACTTGTTCCTTTAACTGCGAACATCTGCCTCCAATCAGCTTTCGAAAGTCCTTGCCTAATACTGTCAAAATTAACCTTCCCCCAATTTAGAACTTCAACTTTCAGATCTGATCTATCCTTTTCCATCACTGTTTTAAAATTAATAGAATTATGGTCGCTGGCCCCAACTTGCTCCCCCACTGACACCTCTGTCGCTTGCCCTGCCTTATATCCCAGGAGTTGGTCAAGTTTGCACCTTCTCCAGTAGGTACATCCACATACTGAATCAGAACATTTTCTTGTACGCACTTAACAAATTCCTCTCCAACTAAACTCTTGACATTATGGCAATCCCAGTCTATGTTTGGAAAGTTAAAATCTCCTACCATGACCACCCTATTATTCTTATAAATAACTGAAATCTCCGTGCAAATTTGTTTCTCAATTTCCCACTGACTATTAGGGGGTCTGTAATACAATCCCAATAAGGTAAGCATCCCTTTCTTATTTTTCAGTTCCTCCTAATAATTACCATTGATTATTCCCAGGAATATCCTCACTCAGTACAGCTGTAATGTTAGCCCTTATCAAAAATGCCACTCTCCATCCTCTCTTGCCCCCCCCCCCCGCCTTTCTATCCTTTCTATTGCATTTGTATCCTGGAAAATTAAGCTGCCAGTCTGGTCCATCTCTGAACCACGTTTCTGTTATTGCTATGATATCCAAATCCCATGTTCCTAATCATGCTCTGAGTTCATCTGCCTTCCCTGTTAGGGCTCTTGCATTGAAGAAAATGCAGTTTAATTTATCTGTCCTGCTTTGTCCCTGCCTGCCCTGACTGTTTGACTTGTTCCTTTTCCTAAATCTACCAGTTTCGGATTGATTTCTTTCCTCACTATTTCTCTGGGTCCCCCTCCCCCAACTTTACTAGTTTAAATCCTCCCAAGCAGCTCTAGCAAATCTCCCTCCCAGTATATTAGTCCCCTTCCAATTCAGGTGCAATCCCTCACTTCTTGTACAGGTCACTTCTACCCCAGAAGAGATTCCAATGATTCCCCTGCACCAGCTCCTAAGCCATGCATTCATCTGCTCTATCCTCCTATTCCTGCGCTCACTAGCTCGTATCATCAGGAGTAATCCAGATATTACTATCCTTGAAAATCTCCTTTTAAAATTCCTGCCTAACTTTCTATATTCTCTCTTCAGAATCACATTCTTTTTCCCTTCCTGTTGGTAGTTTCAATGTGTACAATGACCTCCTGCTGGTCCCTTTCCCCCTTGAGAACATTCTACACCCTCCCTGAGGTATCCTTGATCCTGGCATCAGGGAGGCAGCACACCATTCTGATTTTTCACTGCTGGCTGTAGAAGCATCTGTCTGTGCCTCTGGCCAGAGAGTCCCTTAACACAATCGATCGTTTGAAACCCGACGTAACCCTCATTGCATTAGAGCCAGTCTGGATACCAGAAACTTGGCTGTTCATGCTGCATTCCCCTGGGTTGATCACCCTCTACATTTTCCAAAACAATATACTTGTTTGAGATGGGAACAGCCACAGAAGACACCTGCACTACCTTTCCTGGAGTTAACCCATCTACCTGACTGTATCTGCAGTTTTTCTCACTTCCTATAACTGCCATTCATCACACCCCCTAGCTCCTGTAAATTCCTCATTGCCCCTAACTGCCACTCCAAATGATCCATGCGATCTGATAGGATTTGCAACCAAAGACACTTCCTGCAGACATAATCATCAGTAACATGGAGACTCCCCCTAAACTCCCACGTCCGACAGGAAGAACATATCACTCTACGAAAGGCCATTTTGCTCCTTCGCAATCTACAAACCCAGAAAATAGCACCATCTTTTTGCTTGAAAAAATAGTGCTCCAAGCTAATATAGTACTTATGCTTATATGTTTGAAATTTAATCGAGACAGATCTCAATAAAACATATAATCAAGAAAGAACCCACTCTACTCACTACTGTAGACTTCTAGCAAAGTTATATGTTAAAAACTATGCACTTATTTGTTCCTGTTCTATGAACTGTTCTGTACAGGTTCTTCCAAGGTCAGCTATGAATTTTGCTGTTTGTTCATTTTTCCTAGACACACTTCGATGTCCAAAAAATACATGAACTCAAACAGCAAAGGAGTAACTATGCAGATTCACTGCTGTGCCAGTTAGCAGTGTAGGTTTCTTTCTCTCTCTCTCCCTCACTGACCATGTGGTTGGTGTCTTCTGTCTGTCTTTCCCCTTTTTAAAGTGCCATTGTTTTGATCTTTTCTCCCCAAAGTTCCAAAACAATATTAACTAGCATTATTTCTCTTTTTTCATAGATAGTGTCAGCATTGGCTCAGTGGTAACACATTCACCTCTGATACAGAACATTGCACATTCAAGCCCCACTCCAGAGCACATAACTTCATGTGACATTTCAGTACATTACTAAAGGAAGCATTGGTTTGTTCGAGGTGCTGTCTGAAACCGATATTAAACTAAGGTTCTTTCTGTCCTCTGAGTTGGTGGCATTCAAAGACGAGCAGGAGAGTTTTGACAATTCTTCTAGTCAACCTGTTCAGAGATGTTCTTACACACCTCTGGAGCAGGTTGGACTTGAACCCAGGTCTCTTGATACATGGGTAGAGAAACTACCACTGCACCACAAGAGGGCCCCTCTTCCTGTGTTCAAATCAACATTTATTCTTCAATCAATATAATTACAGTTTAATTGGTCATTTATGTCATGCTGATGGTGGGAGCTTACTATGGGCTAAGTTGTCCACAGTTTTAGAGCAGTCACAAGAGGGGTGAGCCACGTGACCCTTTTGTTGGGTATGAAGTTATGATTGTACTTGATCTTCAGAGTATCAGAAAGCTAAGAACAAGATAAACCTAAGTATAAACCAGGGTCCTGGCCCCTCCTTACGCCACCCCCTCCCGGGTCCTGGGCTCCTCTTTGCACCACCCCACCAAGGGTCCTAGACTGTCCTTACACCACCTCACCATGGGTCCTGGGCTGTCCTTACACCACCCACCAAGGGTCCTGGACTGTCCTTACACCACCTCACCATGGGTCCTGGACTGTCCTTACACCACCTCACCATGGGTCCTGGACTGTCCTTACACCACCTCACCATGGGTCCTGGACTGTCCTTACACCACCTCACCATGGGTCCTGGGCTGTCCTTATGCCACCCCTAGTTTCCCAAGGCTGACCTCTGGCTACTGCTTTAATGGAGAGGACAGTGCTCTTTAGGTTGCAGGTCTTTGAGCTTCACTCTCCTGGTTCCCTAACCCTCAATATCAACCCAGCCACAGGGTGAGTAGGAGTTTGCTGTGGAGAATGAGAGCAGGACCCAGGAACAAACGAATGTCCCTTTGTCAGATGCAGCAAACGAGGCTCTTTCTGCTGCTGTTTGTCTTCCACTCATTAGGAATAATAAGAGCCACTATCATTAACGAATCTTTCCAATGGCCTCAATTTTACAGCGATTCTATTAACTTATTTTAATGTGGGGCAACTTACAGCTGCGATGGGAAAATTTCACAAATGTTACACTTCCATCTGAGGGAGGGTCACTCAACCCGAAATGCTATCTCTGATTTCTCTGTACAGATGCTGCCAGACCTGCTGAGCTTTTCCAACAACTTGTACATTTCAAACTCTTGTTTTATAGGGTTAATGTCCCTCTAATTTAAAAGCTACAGCTCAGCACATTAAAAAAAAAACCCTCAAATCTCATCCTTACTGACAACATTTTCTATTTAGTTGCACCCCTCTCTTGTTTATCAGAGTACTGGAGTCAGAGAAATGTTGAGTCATTGAGCTCAATTATTGCAAATGCATAAATGGAAACTGTGCCTAATTTGTGTCCTTTTTGTCAGCTTGATGAAGATTAACTTTAAAAAAAACCTTTGCTCCATACAAATGTGTGAGCACAATACAAGCTTTCCCCCTTTATCAGCAAGGCTTCAATTTTGATTTGAGTATGAAGATGGTGATTAAAAATAGATTTAAGTTCCTAGTTTTTCTGCATAACAACTCTCAAGTTGAGATAAACATGAAAATGCTGGAAGTGCTCATCAGGTCAGGCAGTATCTGTGAAGAGAGAAATTGTTAGTGTTTCAGATTTGTGAGCTTCCATTCAAACTGATCAAGGTTAAGAGATGGAATAGATTTTGAGCAAATGGAAGCATGCGGGAGAGGGTGGGAAGGAGACTGACCCCACTCATGCACTGCTTTACATTGTGCATGCACAGATTTCAGGGTGGGAGCCGAATGTGACTGGAGTGTAGGGGAAGAGATTGGGAATCGGGGTGGGGTGGGGGGCAAGGTGGTTTGGGAGGTGAGCGGGGGGGAATGTGGAAGGAAGACATAGGAGGAGACAGCATCCCAGGTCCTGGGCCCTCCTCACATCACCCCCTCCCAGCTCCTGGGCCCTCCTCACACCACACCCTCCCGGCTCCTGGGCCCTCCTCACACCACCTTGCCCAGTTCCTGGGCCCCCTTACACAACCCACTCCCAGCACCTGGGCCCCCTTACACTACCCTCTCCCAGCTCCTGGGCCCCCTTACACAACCCACTCCCAGCTCCTGGGCCCCCTTACACTACCCACTCCCAGCTCCTGGGCCCTCCTCATACCAAGCCCTCCCAGCTCCTGGGCCCTCCTCACACCACCCTCTCCCAGGTCCTGGGTCCCCTTACACTACCCCCTCCCAGCACCTGGGCCCCCTTACACCACCCCCTCCCGGGTCCTGGGCCCTCCTCATACCATTCTCTTCCAGTTCCTGGGCCCCCTTACACCAACCCCTCCCAGCTCCTGGGCCTTCCTCACACCATCCCCGCCCAACACCTGGCCCCCTCCTTCCACACTCCCTCCCAGCCCCTGGTGCTGTGAGGCAGAAGTGCTAACCACTGAGCCACTGTGCCACCCTGATGTGTAGGAGCATTACTTAGTGTTGCATGTTGAAAATGGAAACATCAATTGGTATATTAAAGGTTTCTCTAAGCTGAGTGTTGTATTTCGAGGACAGTATAAAGGTGGGAGACGTCGGTCTTACATCATTTATTACCTCTTCTCTCACTAGCTTGCAAGTGCCTCAAGTACAGGCAGCATGGTGGCTCAGTGGTTAGCATTGCTGCCTCACAGCCCCAGGGTCCCAGGTTCGATTCCAGCCTCGGGTGACTGTCTGTGTGGAGTTTGCACATTCTCCCTGTGTCTGCGTGGGTTTTCTCCGGGTGTTCCAGTTTCCTCCCACAGTCCAAAGATGTGCAGGTCAGGTGAATTGGCCATGCTAAATTACCTATATTGTTAGGTGCATTAGTCAGAGGGAAAGGGGTCTGGGGGGGGGGGGTGACTCTTCGGAGGGTCGGTGTGGACTGGTTGGGCCGAAGGGCCTGTTTCCACACTGTAGGGAATCTAAGAAAGTTAGCATCATGAGTGTGTTGTTATGAATTCTTTGTCTTGGTTTCTGAATTTAATCCCATCCTTTTCTACTTTTACCTCAACTTGTCAGAATGTTAATTGGCATTAAGTTAAATATTTGCGTGGAATCATTACACTTTTGTGATTAATCTAACTTTAGAAAATGTTTTTGAACAGGGTATATTTGCTGACGATGTCAGCATTTATTGACTACCTGTAGAAGGCTTTGAGAAGGTGATATTGAATTGATGCAGACTCGCCACAACACTGTTGGGTAGAGAGATGCAGAACATTGGCCAGTGGTGCTACAGGAAACCTGACATCTGTTCAGGCCAGGATGGCGTGTGATATGGCCGGGGGAGATAGTGAGGAAGCTGCAGGTGATGGTGTCCCCAGGCACCTTTTGCCGTTACCCTTCTGGGTGGTGAAGTTTGCAGGTTTGGGGAATTGCTGCCAGAAAAGTGTTGGTAGCTACTGTAGTGTACTGTGTGGGTGCTGCCCGCTTCAACAATCTTATGGTGTTGGTGGGGAAGGTTGGGAGCGCACTCATAAGGGTTTGACCAAAATGACCTGGAACCGAAAGCACATTCAGTATTTGAAAGCGAGAAAAGTGATAATTCATGTTCCACTTAGGACAATAGCATTTTCTGTATTTATTTCAAATTCATAAAATGTTTGTGGCACAGAAAGAGCCAAATTGGCCCATTTGTCACAGCTGAAAACAAGTGCCCGCAGCCTAATTCCCCTTTCCAACATTTGGCCCATAATCCTGCAAGTTGCAACACTGGTGGTTAATATACCCTTTTAATTGTTTAAACGAGTCGAGAGTTTCTATCTCTACAACCCCTTGGAGCAGTGAGTTTCAGACCCTTACAACAATCAGGGTGGAAAAGAAATTCCTCACCTGCACTCTATTCTTTCTACAAAAGTCTCCAAATCCAGGCCCCTAGTCACTGACCTATCTTCTCAGATAAATAGACCCATCCCATCCACTATCCTTTTCAGCTCCTCACAGTTTGTATGTCTCAGCCAAATTTCCGATCTGTTCGAAGAACAATCCGAGCTTGTCCAGTCTCTCCTCAGAGTTGCATTTTTCCAGACTTAGCCATATCCTAGTTTTAAAACAAAAATCGCCTTGGATTTCAGGATGGAAAATGAACGAGGAATTTGCACTGCAGTGAGACATCAGTGACTCACTTGCTTAGAATAAAGATCTTTGTCACCGAAAATAAACTCCCATCCAGTCATTGCAGCTTGAGAGGAGCATGACTAAGAGAAACGTTTTTATAGTGATTCTTGTGAGAGGCCAGCAGCTAAATAGGGGGCGTCACCGATCTCTCAGGATCCATTTGAAATCATCTAAAATTATCACATCAGAAGCGTGAAAAGAGATGATGTTCAGAGTTCTTAAAATTGCCAAGAGTGGAAGGAATTTTGGATTCTCAAATTCTAGATTGTTGCAATGTTGTTTAAAATCTTTTGCCACTGTTACTTACTACCTCAGTCATGCCATCCTAGAACTTAAGCTGACCAACACCCTCCAGGTATGATTAGCCCAAAAAGGTGACACCTCAAGACTGATGTTGAGTATAAACCATAGAATTTGCAGCTTAATTCTTTAATGGTAAATATTCTCAATATTCCTTTGCTGATGTTGGGGTGAGGGGCAGGAGGAAACTGCCTATGAGAGAGGAAGTCCAGATGTTGAAGACACGTTTCTTGGGACCATTTCCCTCAAAGAAAGATCCCTACCTTGTGACTTATTCCAGATTATTTTAATCACCTTCTTGCAGTGTAGTGGATCACCTTTTGATTTTAAATAGAAAGGGAAGTATTATTTGGATTTGTACCTGCCCAAACAGACTCACCTCCCCAGAAGGTACATCAACAAGTACCCCCATATGTTACTGCCTCAGTTCCAGGCATTTCTCTGGACAGTGTCAATCCAGCCTTAATGTCCTTATACTCCTCTAACCCTAAACATGTTGCTGTTCGTTTTCTGTTTTCTTTTTGCTCCATGAATGGCTGTTCGGTTTCACAAACAGGGACATTTACCTCCCCTCCCCCACTAATTAATGCCACATGTTTATTCTTCTCCCCACCAGGGGTGCTACTCCCCACTTTTATTCTTTTTGCTGCTCCTTTATTATCAATGACTGCCCCTTAATTGCTGTGAGTTGCCACTTCATGATCATCTATTGCCCCTTCAGCATTATCTTGTTGCACTGTCATTACTGTGTATTCAATGCCATCCCCTGCATGGTTCCCTCTGCTCTTATTTGCTGCTTGAAATCACCCCTTTGTTTTATCTCACCTCACTGCCTTCTTTCGTCTGGCAGATAATCAAATGGCCTGAGGTGTGATTTCAAAATGTGACTGTCTCTTCCCCTGATGCGCTTTTCCAGCAACACATTTCCATCTCTGATCTCCAGCATCTGCAGATCTCACTTTCTCCTCTTCCCCTGATCACACTTTCTGTCTACTATAGATGGGGACTCCTTACATTAGAGTTCCCATGGGACCTATGCCATATAGGTGTCAGTATGTTTGAGGTAACGGATTCTCAAACCAATCTGTGTGTTGATATGATTTGGAGATGCTGATATTGGACTGGGGTGTACAAAGTTAAAAATCACACAACACCAGGTTATAGTCCAACAGGTTTAATTGGAAGGGAAAAAGTGAGGTCTGCAGATGCTGGAGATCAGAGCTGAAAATGTGTTGCTGGAAAAGCGCAGCAGGTCAGGCAGCATCCAGGGAACAGGAGAATCGACGTTTCAGGCATAAGCCTGATGAAGGGCTTATGCCCGAAACATCGATTCTCCTGTTCTCTGGATGCTGCCTGACCTGCTGCGCTTTTCCAGCAACACATTTTCAGGTTTAATTGGAAGCACACTAGCTTTCGGAGCGATGCTCCTTCATCAGGTGATAGTGTGTTGATCAACTGTGTGTTGATAGATTTTGTTCAAAGTGAAGGACAAGGGAAGAGAGAGCATTGACTCTGAAGCAAACACTGTCAGTACAGTGACAGTTCTCAATGATATAATGATTGGACTTCAAATTGGATAAATGAGAAATGATTGATCTGACAATCCAGGTTGCAGTTTTCTGTATTTTCTATAGCGTATGTAATCTGTTGATCAAGTGTACTTGAAATATTCACATGGTTACAAAAATACTGCTTTCTAAATGATACAAAGTATTTTCCTCAAAGTCTAACACAATGCTGAAGGTTGGTGTATTGATTAATTCAAAAATACAGATCCTCTTCATTTAAGAAAAGTGACAAGTGCAGAGCAGGTACAAATGCCTGTTTAAAATGAAACTGTCTATCTTTCAAATACCATGTTAAATTGTTTTGATGAATTTTAAAAATCCCAATCACAATTGGTCGAAAAGTGAGAGAAGTCCTTGCGGTGTCTCTCAGCTCACAGAGATTACCTGGTTATTTATTTCACTGCTCTTTGTGGGGTAATGCCGTACATTTTAGCTGCTGTGTCTGCCCCCATATCAACAGTAACTACACTGAATAAGGCGTTTAATGGCTATGGAGCACCTTGGAGCTTCCTAAGTTCTGAAACATAATAGAGTCGTAGTGTATAACAGCATGGAGAGGCCCTTCAGCCCATTGAGTCCATGCCACTCATCAAGCACCTATCTAGTCTAATCCTATTTCCCATCACTAGTCTTTTTAAATGTATAAATGCAACTTCTTTCTTTATTAGATAAAATTCTCTTTCGATGAATGAACTTGGTACAGATATAAATAGAGACTGTAGCTAACTTGTACGATTCTTGACAAAAACTAATCTGTAAATATCATACAGGTAAAGAAAGACTTGCATTTAATTAGCAACTTTCCTGCCCTGAGAATGATTTATAGCCAATGAAGTATTTTCGAAGTGTTGTAAGTGGATGATGTAGCAGTGAAAGAGAAGTACAAAATTCAAGGTCAATGTATGTTTTATTCTGCAATTGGCTCCATTGAGTTGTGGCAAGTTTGCCTTTTATTACCAGCTTGTTTCTCAATGTTCCCATCCTTCCAGGCACCGAGCCGTGGTCATTCTATTTTATCAACGGATTCCTCAATTTCAATGTGGGTTTCGCTCTGGCTCTCTGTGCGCTGCCTCTAACTGCCCTCATGGAGTTCTTGCTGCAAAGATTTAATGGTAAGGGTCCCACCCAACTCACTTGTAGAAAATTCTCATGCAATAATGATTTTTTTCTTAATTTGTCTGAAGCTGAGCTGGGCTGTCTGAATTGATCAGGCTCAAAACAGTGTTATTTCTTAAACCTTTATAAAAGAGGACATAAGTCAACAGAACGGTTATGGAATTATCCTTTTCGTTATTGCCTTGAGTATTGCCTTGTATCTTGTTAGGATTGCTAGTATATAATTTAATTTTAAAGGCTTCTGAATTAATAGTCTATTGTAAACTTTAAAAAAACACCATTCATTTGTTCAATGCATATACAAACAGTATGTCGCAAATGGCTATGGGATGTCACTGAGGGTTTGGGGAGTGGAGTTTGCAAAATGTGAGAATTACACAGATGCCTTGAAAGTATCTACATCCTCCATCCATTAGGCATTGCTGGTTGGATCCAGGGGTTGAGGATGGGAAAAGCTGAGCATGAGTTGAGGTCTTGCCCATTGCTGTGGGTTAAACTATCCCCACAGCCAGTAATAGGTTGCTGCGAATGAAGTGGAGGCCAATAACGGGAATGGATTTGGTCATGTAGGGGCCAAGTAACAGCTCCTGATAGTTGTCAAGCAAATTGATATGCCCAGTGGCAGTGCTGAAATCATCTGTCTACTTGGACTTTACAGAGGACCTGGTGCAATGACACAAAGTTCCTTAACCTTAATATGGTTTCAGCTGGAACTTTGTTTTTCTTTACAGTTCTATAATCTCTTGGCAATAATGTGGTTAGATAAGAAGTCTGCTTCTTGTGTACTTGCAAAAACCTAAATTAGGGTGGCACGGTAGCTAAGTGGTTAGCACTGCTGCCTCACAGCACCAGATACCCAGCTTCGATTCCCATCTTGGACCACTGTCTGTGTTGAGTTTGCACATTCTCCCCGTTTCTGCGAGGGTTTCCTCAGGGTGCTCCGGTTTCTTCCCACAATCCAAAGATGTGCAGGTCAGATGAATTGGCCATGCTAAATTGCTTATAGTGTTAGGTGCATTAGTCAGGGGTTAATATAGGGTAGGGGAATGGGTCTGGGCGGGTTACTCTTCGGAGGGTTGGTGTAGACTTGTTGGGCTGAAGGACCTGTTTCCATACTGTAGGGAATCTAATCTAATCAAATCAAATTTTGTTTTCAAGAAGGAGTTAGGGCTGAAGGGATAAAAGGGTATGGGATGAAAGTGGGAACAGGGAACTGAGTTGGATGATCAGCCATGATCATATTGAATGGCAGAGCAGGCTCGAAGGGCCGAATAGCCTACTCCTGTTCCTATTTTCTGTGTTTCTATGAATGATGCTCCTCCATTATCCATTAGAAATGTCATTTGTTTAGTTCCCCAATCTGTTCCTGATTGCAGGTAAAGCGATGACCTTTATGGTTACTTAGAGTCATAGAGTCATAGAGATGTACAGCATGGAAACATTCCCTTCGGTCCAACCCGTCTATGCCGACCAGATATCCCAACTCAATCTAGTCCCAACTCAATCTAGTCAATCAGGGCCCGGCCCATATCCCTCCAAACCCTTCCTATTCATATATCCAGATGACTAAAGAAATTGAGGGTTTGGTTAAGAAAAAGAAGGAAGCATATGTCAGGTACAGACAGGATAGATTGAGTGAATCCTTAAAAGAGTATAAAGAAAGTAGGAGTATACTTAAGAGGGAAATCAAGAGGGCAAAACGGGGACATGAGATAGCTTTGGCAAATAGAATTAAGGAGAATCCAAAGGGTTTTTACAAATATATTAAGGGCAAAAGGGTAACTAGGGAGAGAATAGGGGCCCTCAAAGATCAGCAAGGTGTCCTTTGTGTGGAGCCACAGAAAATGGGGGAGATACTAAATGAATATTTTGCATCAGTATTTACTGTGGAAAAGGATATGGAAGATATAGACTGTAGGGAAGCAGATGGTGACATCTTGCAAAATTTCCAGATTACTTCTCAAAAGTTTTTTGTTGGGGTTGTCTCGAGAAGAATAAACCTTCCTACCTGTTGTTCTTGCTGTTTGACTAAGGGATCCACAGGATGACATTGTGTTATAATATGGGTGAGGCGTGTTTCTTGGGCTCTTCTACTAATTAGACGAGTATAGAAGGAGGACAAGAGGGAAAGAACTGAAGAGGTACAATGACTACATTTAGCCTGTCTCCTGTTTATGTTGAAAAGCATGCACCATCAGGAAGTGATAAAAACCGAGTGCACACTGACATCAGTTGGTCAAAATTGACAGTCTCTAAATATGAACATATTCAATCAAGGCATTCAGAAGGGAATCGGATGGTTATTTGAAAAGGAAGGATGTTCAGAATTACACAGGAAAGGCAGGAGAATGGGACTAAGTGAAATGCCTCATTTGGAGAGCCAGTGCAGACACAATGGGCTGAATGGCCTCATTCTGCATTGCCATACTTCTATGATTCTGTAAAGAACAATGTCTTGATTTAATTTGGAGTAGCTGGTACTAAGGGTACTACAATCGATTGTTTTCCCTTGCTGAGAGAGAGGTGAAAACAGTCATAGTGGCAGCTACCAAGTTGTCCCCTTTCCTGGGAGGTGTATGTGTGAACATCAGATTAGGGAAGGGGACTGGATATCAGATGCCCACACTCGTCCCTCCTTGTTTAAAGCATCAGCCAACTGATACCATAAGCTGAATAGGCCAGTCAGCCTCTTTCTGTGCTACAAACCTTTGCGTTTCATTGTTGAATCTTTCACTCAAAGAAAGCTCACTTGCAGAAATATAGGCTCTCCAGGCTATTCGGAATTCAAAGAAGGCACAGCAATTGAACGTATTCCTCTTGTTTGTTGTGATTTGACCCTTCATATGATTGAACATCACTTCTAATATGTATATGTATATATAGCATGTTACAAGTTTGACTGATTATCTTTAATTGGTTGTTAGTGTAGATAGTTGCATGCTTGGGATTATTCAGCAAATTTGGTCCTATTGGGGACTCAATCTAACATTGGATGATTTGGTTTGGGTCTTGCAGCATAAGCTGTTTGAATATGGTCTGTACTCTATCTATTGCAAACAACCAAAGATGCATGCTGCTTAATTAAGATTTCCAAAAAGAAGACCAAATATATGCTGGACATCTGACCTCTCAGTTCCCCAAACAAAGGGTGTTTACAAATCAATTTAAAATAGACATTAACTCCTCTAAATTCCTGCTGCCTTCATTGAATTTTATTTATACAGTTAGTAACAAGACAAAGAGGAAGATTTAACAATATGATTTCCTGAAGAGAAAGCCACCAGAGAGCACTATTGCCTTATATTTAGCTTCAGTAGTTGAATTATTTTAGCACATCCCATCTGGAATAGGTTCACACATTCCGCTTAGGAAAGCAATCTTTAAATGACTAAAAACCCACTTATTTAAAGAAAAGATCGAAAGAAGTTATCTTTAAACGTGGAAAGTGGAAAAAGTCTGAATAATTCTCAGTGTTGATATGTTGTTGTATTTAACTGCAGCAAATATTTATTTTTTTATTCCTTGACTTCAAAATAGTGACATGTAATATCACCCATTGTGGGTCTACACAAAGTTGATTTTTGTAGATCTTGTTTTGATTCAGTGTGTGATACCAAAAGTAAATTTAACACACAAATAATACCACTGTTTGCTGAATTAGTGCTGTAAATAGTTCAGTACAAACCTCCAAATGTAAGAACATGGGAATTGGAGGAAGAATAGGCTAAGTATCTTCTCATGAACACGGCTAATCTTTTACCTAAGGTCCACTAGTTATGGATATGAATATAATTGATACTTTTGAAGGAAAACAAGACACACAAATGAAGGAAATACAACATGTAATTAAATTACACTGGAATATTTAAATTAGAAATGACGAGAGGAGACTTGAGTGGAATATAATCACTAGCTTGGAATCTCTGGGTTGAATGGCCTGTTTCTGTCTCTCATATCCAGTGCAATCTGCTTTCTTGCCTGCTTGTTTCCTTACATCTATTGATTTCTCTTTTGAATCTACTCAATGACTGAACATCCACACAATGTCTGAGTTGAAGATTCCAAAGATTCAAAATGCTCTTGGTGAAGCAATCTCTACTCATTTCAGCCTTTAGATTAAAAAAAATCTCTGAATTCATCCAATTGACAGAGCACTGTCAGTCCCAGCTTGAGTATGTTAATGGGTCCCAGTCTCCGGGTCAGAGAATTCCAAAAACTTCTAACCTTATGAGAGAAGAAATTCCTTTTCATCTTTTTGTTAGTTGGGACTCTTTATCTTAAAACAAAGCCTCCAGTTCCAGATTCCAGAAAATCATCTTAGCATCCAACTTATTGAGTCTCCTCGATAACACCACTTTTCATCCTTCGAAACTCCACCCAACCTGCTCAGCTTTTCTTCATAAGACAAATACTTCATCTCAGGAACCTTCTCTGATATATTCTCAAGCAAGTATTTCCTCCTTACATAAGGCGATGAAAACTATCTGCAGTATTCAAGCAATTTTACTTGGAGAGAAAGGAGTTCTAGTTTCCTCAAAATTACCAGAGAATAACCAATTCCAACTGTGTCGTGATTTTCTTCTGATCCTTTCACAGGTGATCGGAGGGTGTAAAAAAGGCCTTAATGTTAAACAGCATTAGAAGCTAATGGGTGCATTGCTTACAGCCTGTCAGTCAAGTGCACCATAATGCCTGCCTTCATCCTTTCAAACCCCATTTCACCTCTCTGACATTTAGTAAATTGCTGCTTATGTATTTGTCTGTTCCCAAAGTGACCACTTTACATGCCATAAACACGATCCATCAATGCAAATCCAAGAGCACTCTCAACCTTTAGATGGGTGTTTGTTTCCTTCTGTTTAAGGTTAAAATGTTGAAATTATTTTTCAATCTGTGTTATGAGCTCAAACTGTAGAGTGGCTTCAGCTTGAATCATTTCTTAATTAACTTCTCTTCTTTTTAATATCAGCTTGAAGTTAACTACATTGCACTAAGTTCCAGAACTTGCATACTCTGTTTATTCCTTAGATTTATTCTGTAGATTCTCCAGCCATATCATCTTACTGATTCATAAAACTTGTCTCGATAAGGAAAGAGGGAGACAGTGACAGAGTTATAATGTCACTGGACTGAGAAACCAGAGGCGTAGGCTGATGCTCTGGGACATGGGTTCAAATCCCACTATAACAGATGATAAACTTTGAATTCAATATAAATCTGGAATGAAAAAGCTGACTTAATGATAACAATGAAACCATTGTTGATTGTCATAAAAAGCGATCTGTTCACTAATGTCTTTTAGGCAAGGAAATCTGCCATCCTTACCCGAGATGGATAATAAATGCCAGCGGCACTCACAATTCATGAACAAATTTTTTAAAAAGTTCTTAAAAAGGCAATGGAAATGAGCCATCCTACGGTCCAGCCAATTTTAACAAGACACTTTGTGCACATCTCTTATGCTTTTATTCAACAAACAATGAGCCAGATTTTTGTTAGCAAGATAAAAAGTTTTAGTCAGAAAGTTTCTTTATTTTGTCCATGGGAGAGGGGAAGGGAGAGTCCCACTGATTTAGAAGCAGTTCAAATGCACCTTGGAGGTATGTGAGTGCAAAGGCAGGCTGGATAGATAACTCACCTTGGTCCTCTGGGAATTTTTCTGAGCTGTATTAAAGGCTGTTAGGCCCTCAAGCGCTCATCCATTCAACTCCATGCCCTCTATATTCCCCACGCCAAAATAGACATAAAGGAGATTGAGAAATAGGATTGATATCGATGATGGGATCTTTAATGTCCACTTGTGAGGGCAGACAGGTCATGGTTTAATGTCTCATCATAAAGACGACGCCTCTGACAATACAGCATTGCCTCAGTATTGCAACAGAGTGTCAGCATTAATTTTTCTGCAGAAGTCCTGGAGTGGGACTTGAACCTGGCATCTTGCAGCACAGAGGCCAGAGTGCTATCGAGCAAGTCTCAGCTGACATTGTCCTCCCAATTATTTTACAATTGCCACATTTGGGTCTGAAGTTACTCAGATATTGTATTATAAAATGTGATTTTTTTTTTAAAAGAAATCTATCTGATAGATAGATGAATCAGTGGAAACTGCTTCCATCGGTACCATATGGAGTCTAGCCCATTGTCTGATCACTTGCTTGCTACAGTAACAGTTCAGCCAAATATGTAAATATATGTTAATTGAGAGAAATTCCAATTAGAAAAGAATTTAAAGTTAAGTATTATAAACGTACAATATAATCCTTGACCACAAATTCTGTGACTTAATAAATCAATGCAACACCTTGCAAAGATCGATCAGTGGGTGGCACGGTGGCTCAGTGGTTAGTACTGCTGCCTCACAGCACCAGGGACCGATTCCAGCCTTGGGCGACTGTCTGTGTGGAGTTTGCACATTCTCCCCGTGTCTGTATGGGTTTCCTCTGGATGCTCCGGTTTCTTTCCACAATCCAAAGATGTGCAGGTTAGGTGAATTGGCCATGCTAAATTGCCCATAGTGTTCAGGGATGTGTAGGTTGGATGCATTAGTCAGGGGAAATGTAAGGTTATAGGGTAGGGGAATGGGTCTGGTTGGGATAGTTTTCGGATGGTTGGTGTGGACCTGTTAGGCCAAAATGGCCTGTTTCCACGGTGTCGGGGATTCTATGATTCTATGAAAACATTGATTGGCATTAGTGCATGTCAGAGATGAATTGTATTTTTCAGTTACTTTCTACCAAATTATTATAAAGAAACTTGTTAGGTAAAATGTTGCACTAGGGGTATATGCCTTATATCTTACAATCAGGTAGGACTGCAACTTCGTCTAAAACTGGAGGTTTGTTGCATGATAAAGCTTTATGGCAGGAAAACCATTTTCACCTGTCAACCATTTCCTGCACGTTGCTGTGTCTGACTTTGTGCAGTTTATTCTTCATGTAACGTTGACTCTTCTCCTTGTTACAGTGCACAATCTTGGCCGTCCCTATTGGCTGACCCTCTCACCCATGTACATCTGGATTCTGATATTCTTCACTCGACCTCACAAAGAAGAACGTTTCTTATTTCCAATCTACCCTCTCTTCTGCCTCTGTGGGGCAGTTGCTCTCTCTGCTTTGCAGGTGAGTGCTTGGTTTGATGTGGGTCTAGTCTCCCTCTGTCCTTGAAAGGATCTACAAGAAGGGATTTTTTCCATGAGAACATTTGATGTTTATAAAACAGAAGTTTACCCTCCTATTTACTTTATGGCCATCCCTTTAGTTGCCTGACTGTGATAAATCATGTTGCAAACTTAATGCTAAGAAAGTGATTCTCCAACATCTGAGAGTGTGTAGTCCATGTGTGACCCTGCATATTACGGGTAGTTTACTGTGGAGCAGGAGGTTAAGTCATGGCTGAGGTCAAACCTGTTTTAAACTAGCGTCCAAACTTTCATGGAGTGACAACAGGGGTCGCTGGGTAGCATTTGGAAGCAAGGATCCTGAGTCTTTTGCCACTTCTCCCTACAGTGGGTGCTGTTGCCTTCAGTGGGTGCTGTGGATGCTGGCACCTTCATTCCTGTCCTGGATAGAGACTATTTTCTCATGTTATCACTCCAGAAATGGGGTGAAGTAGGACTGGACAATAGTTTCACCTAATATCTGATTTAATGTTCTCCACACATTCAAATGATAATGATTCCTAATCATGGCAATTGAGTATGTTGGATGTCTCTCTTTCTATTTGGGGTTCTGTCATTTACCTGTTATGTATTGCGATTGCATTATAAATTTATTGTGCTATTTATTACATAAATCTATTTATTACAATATTCTATTTATTATATACAGGTTATCCTAGATTTATGAACAGTAACTTACAAATGCTTGGACTTATGAGCAAGATCCCAAATTAATATTAATTTTAAGAATCTGACATGTTAATATTTACTCATACTTCAGAATGGCCATTTTATATTTTGCTGTACAGTGTTCTGACTTATGTATGAACCAACTTACTTGTGTATGAATATACTCAGGAATGGAACCAGTTCGTAACCCAATGTCAGTCTATAAATCTATTACATTTATTTATTACTTGACTATTTATTAAATTTATCACCTAAATATGTTGTGACTTCTCTGAATTAGCCAGGAACTCAGGGAACTTATACTTCCCCACAGGCTTCTCTGAGACATGCTTCGGCCAATCAAAGTTGACTTGCCAAACAATTGCCACCCTTTTCTTCTGTCATATAAATTGTTGTGATCATGTAATGTTTGGCATTCTTATGTTTGTGCTAATAGATGCCAAATGAAAAGCTTGGGACAACTGTCTCTTTACTGCAACATCATTTATTTATTTTTCCATGAGAGTTGCAAGCCAGGATTCTTCATAAATGAATTTGGTAATCCAACATCAGTACTCATTGCATGCAAATTATTATGACAGTCTAACAGCCTCATGGTCATTTTTATTAACAATAACTTTTCATTTCTGGATTTGAACTGAATTCAAATTCTGAATAGCAAGTTGGGTCTCAAATTTACACTCTCCAAATTATTAGTGCCAGCCTTTGGAGTAGTAATAGTTGGTTAATATAATTTTTTTATCCAAATGCATTAACTTTGGATTGAAACCTGTATAGTCAGTTCCGTTTAATCCATAAAGCGCACACCAATAGTGTGGAGAAGGTTAATAAACTGTCCTGTGTGCACATATATGTATCAACGTGCCTGTGTGTATGTGCATGAGTACAGAGCGTTGCTGTCTGCCCTTTTGCATCTGTGATCCAGCTGCCAATTGATAGCTGCAATGTTGGTTTTAGCACCACTCTGAAACAGGCAATTCCACAGGCAAGTGAACTACTTATCTTAGTTGGATGATTGACCACATTAAGTGTTATTTGGGAATGAAGAGTGACTCATGTGATTAGCCAGTGGGGTATGATTCTGATACCTAAAGCCAAATGGCACTAGAGGACAGGTGATGGGTAGATGTTGAGTAAGGGTAATTGGGTGAGAATTTGACTGAGTATACTACATACATATATAGGGAACAAATAATTATTAGGTAGGAGGAGACAGTGTTCTAGTTGGAATTAAGCTCTAACAAGAAAAGCTTAGACACTGTCTAACCACTATCCTTACCTTGGTGTTCATCAGCTGGGAATACAGTGGGTGAAGATACCTCATGAACTGTGTGTTTGTATGAAATCCAGCAGACACAGATCAGTAATTCTTAAAAAAATTACAAATTCTGCATCTCTGTATAAACAAAGATTCAAAATGGCGCTGACACCGTATAATTCCTTGTGAGCTCCCTATAGCAGATCTAACTCTAACATTTCTTATAACTGTTCTATACTTTGAAACTTAAATTCTAAATCTGTAAAAATTACTAATAGTGTTCTTTTAAATCTACTTAGCTTGCTAATGTTGATCTTGTTTCACGCACGCCCTGTGCAATGTAACCTGTATGTCTCTATCTAAATTTGATTTTCACCCTATGATCTGTGTGTTCTTGTTTACTGTGATCTGCCTGTACTGCTCATAAACAAAGCTTTTCACTGTATGTAGGTACACGTGACAATAAATTAATAAAGAAAATAACATGCCTAATTTTTCACCAAAATTGGCTACACTTCCTGATGAAGGGCTTTTTCCTGAAATTTCAAGTCTTCTGCTCCTTGGATGCTGCCTGACCTGCTGTGCTTTTCCAGCGTCATACTTTTCGACTCTACATTTCACAATAACATGAGATTCCCATGTGGAGTCATTTAGTCATAGCCTTGGAAGATCTCGATGATAAAATTAAAATTGGACAAGCAACAAGAAAAAAAAATAGAATTTTTGAGATACTATTTCACTTGATTGTGGAATTGTCGGTATCAGAATGGTGCTAATGCCATCTTTGCAGCTATCAATTGGCAGCTAGATCACAGCCTGGTCCAAGGGGACTGTGGCACAATACAATACACAATGTTTGAATAACTGAACTGAGATACGTTAAACCAGGGATTGTACATGCAGTTTCCACACAAAATATTACTAATCCTTGTTGCAATTTTTAAAAAATAGAAAAATGACATTTGTGATCTATATGGTTGCAGGATATCATTTTAAAAAGAATTCCATCTAAAGTATAAAATAAATTCCTATCAGATTACATGCTAGATTATACTGTTTCAGCAAAATGGTTGTTACATAAATACATTTCTCACTTCAGACTGCACTTTCTGCACTTCTCTTCCCAAAGGGAAAAAACAAGCTTATCCCAGTACATTAATCACCACCAGCTTACTGTTGTTTAATTCCAGGCGTTGATACTGACACCACTCTGTTTAAGGGGTGGGGGAATTGGCTAGCTCAGTTGGCTAAATAGCTGGTCTGCAGTGTAAACTGAGGCCAAAATAAGGGTTCAATTCCCACACCCTCTGAAGTGACCAGGAAGCACTCTCCTTTTCAACCTCTTCCCTTGCCTGAGGTGTAGTGACCTTCAGGTTAAACCAGCACCTCTCTCTCTCTAATGAAAGAGTAGTCCTGTGGACCAGTAGGGCTACAGTAACTTTAGCTTTTATTTAAGGGTTACATTTTATAGTGAAACCCAGCAATTCAAAGCTCGGGGCAAATTACTGCAGATGCTGAAATCTGATCTGAAAACAAAAAGTGCTAGACATCACAGCTGTTCAGGCAGCATCCATGGAGAGAGAGCAAGCCAACCTATCAGGTCTAGATGACCCTTCACAGCTGAAGTGAAATGTGGAGCGGGCAGCATTTATGTTTTAGTGGGAGGAATGGTCAAGGTTTTGCCGTGGTGGAGAAAAAAAAGGGTGTTGATGGTTTACCTTGTATGATTGAAATGTAAGAAAATGTAATTTTTCTGCCTATCTGCCAGACTGGAAAGAACAGGCAGTCCCACTCGGTTGGTGGAAGGGAAGACAGCACGTGGTGACAGAGGATGTGACAAGCACAGCTAAAAGAGAGGGAAGGAATAGGTTCACAATTTGAAAGTGTTGAACTCCATATTGAACCCTGAAGGTTGTAAACTGCCTAGTTTGAAGATGAGATGTTGCTCCTCCTGGTTGCGCTGTGGTTCGCAGGAGCATTGCAGCAATTCAAAGCTGCTTGTATTGGGAGTTGTTTCTCTTCTGAGCCAAATTAAGATTGAAATCTTGGGGCCTGTCAAAGGCAATGACAAACACCCAAGCCACATGAACCAACCAGCTTCTGACGACCGAGATTGGCAACAGTTTATACCAGGCGAAAGTGAGGACTGCAAATGCTGGAGATTAGAGTCGAGAGTGTGGTGCTGAAAAAGCACAACAGGTTAGGCAGCATCTGAGGAGCAGGAGAATCAGGAATGAGGGCTTTTCGAGGAAGGGCTTTTGCCTGAAATGTCGATTCTCCTGCTCCTCGGATGCTGCCTGACCTACTATGCTTTTCCAGCACGACACTCTCAACAGTTTGTACCAGCTAAAGGGCAGATCAATCAGTTTCCACATTCCTGTACCTTATCCAATGGGGAAGGCAATGGAGTTGCGGTATTACAGCTAGACTGTTAATACTGAGGCCGTGGTAATGTTCTGGGCACCCAGGTTCAAATCCCACCATTGGCAGATAGTGGAATTTGAATTCAATAAAAATTTAGAACAATTGCCAATTGTTGGGTAAATGCTCAACTGATTAAGTAATGTCCATTACAGAAGGAAACAGACCTGGTCTGTCTGCCATGCAACTCCAGACTCATAACAATGTGTTTGCCTCTTAATTGCCCTCTGGGTGATTAGAGATGGGCAGTAAATGAAGGCCTAGCCAGTGATGCCTATATCCCTGGCAGAATTTGGGTTAGAACAAGACTGTGTTAGCCCATATGTTTAAGTAGCTCCTCTGCAGATATTTTCTGGGTTCACACATGGGAACTGAGTGACCAGTGTCAGTGAAGCTGAACTCAGTCAAGAAGTCAGGTGGCTAGATGTCAACTCGCCCGTAGGCAGTGTAATTCAATAATGATTTTTTATTTACATAGGTATGGATCTACACAAGCTCAGACTGTCTCCTTCCTGCAGTCTGTCTCTCCAGCTGTCATCCAACCCTGTGATTATCTATCACCATGATATCATGATCTTTTAAACAGGTGCTGTTAACTGCCCATCAAGAGAACAAGAAAAAAATCGTAGAGGAGAAAGTAAAGAGGAATTTGTAAAAATTGGAGTAATCTGCCGGGGGAAATTACTTGTTTTTCCAGTTCCTATAAGCTTTCAGTCGCAAAGTTGATCTGACTTAGTTCTGGTTTAACTGCATATACCTACTAAAAATTCACAAAGGGGTTTTGGGAGGCAGGGTCACCTGATATCTGGTAGCTATGAAAGGTTCTTGATAAAACTAAGTTGCAGTTGTTTATTATTATTTATAATATTATTCTAATTATTTATTTTTCCCTTTCTCTTCGATGGTAGTGTTTGACAATGACACAAGAATGATTGAGATTGAGAATTTCTTGTGCAGGGAACATCAGACCATCTCCTCATTGCCCCATGTTACATTCTAGGGAGAGCCTCAACCAGATGATCTGACAATTAATGAGTTTTGGTGGAATACAAAATTTTATGTTGACTTCTCTGTCTTATTGCCATCTTCACCTGCAATTTGCTGACTGTTCTATAACATAGCTGCAGCAGAGGGAAATCATTCTTATCTCTGTTTTAAAAAAAGTTCTACATAAATTGGAAATTATTTAGGTTTCCATGGTTATAGAATAGTTATGATTTTTTCAAAAATCATTTCCATAAAATGTTTAAATATTTGAGGAGCAGGGAAAATATCTCATAATATACATAATTCAGTGGTATTCTTAATTTTTACATATTCCTACTCCCCAAAACAAATGCAGGACTTTGAAAACAGGATGCAAATTTAAAACTCAGGCCAATTTAAGCCAGGAAGCACAGAGCTAACAATTAATGATTGTATGAGTTTAAGTATATAACAGATTCCCATGAAGCTGATTACTGAACCAGATGGGGTTTTTACAATAATTCAACTTTCATTTGTTATTCTCCTGGTACAATCCTACAAATTACGAGGTTTATTGAATTTCACTGAATGAAATTTGAACTCATGACTTCTGAATTGCTAATCAATATACCAATATACTATAGTAGATTTTTTTAATCAACCTGTCAAATGTGTTATGATACATGTCTGGGGCAAGTGAGACTTGAACATGGGCCTCCTGACCCACAGGTAAAATCACTACCACTGCAGTACAAGACCCTCTATTGTACTATTGTACCATTCCAGTGCATGGCGAGAGCTGGAGTGGGATTTAATCCCACCATTTAGTATGATGTGCATGCATTAATTTATAGAATCCCTACACTGCAGATAGAGGCCTTTGGCCCATCAAGCTTGCACTGACTGCAGTAGACCCAGCCAACCACCCTATCCCTGCAACCCTGCATTTACGAGCATTAACCCACCTAGTCTGGCACCCCTGGACACTATGGGGCAATTTGGAATTAAGAATCTAATGATGACCATGAATCCATTGTCGATTTTCAGAAAAACCCATTTGGCTTACTTATGTCCTTTAAGGAAGGAGATTGCCATCCTTACCCAGTCTGGCCTAAACATGACTCCAGACCCACAACCAATGTAATTGACTCTTAAACCACATTCTGGGCAATTAAGGATAGACGATACATGGTGACTTAACCAGCCACGCTCTCAATCCGTGAAAGTATAAAAAAAATTAGCATGGCCAGTCCACCTAACCTGCACATATTGGATTGTGGGAGGAAACTTACACCGACATGGGAAGAATGTGCAAACTCAACAGTCACGCAAAAGGCTGGAATTAAACCTGGGTCCCTGGTGCTATGCGGCAGCAGTGCTAAACACTGAGCCACCATCACACCCAAAATCCTGAGTTTAGTTTTTGTAATACTGGCTGAGTTGTTTGTGATATACCTGAGCGGGGAGGTGAACCCTACCCTGCCACAGTAAGCATGTATTACATTAGTTCATCTGTTGTCCAATACAAATTTATGAACCAAAGATGCAAAACTGTGTGGTGCAGCAGAATTGTTCAAACACTGCCATCATTTCTACCTCGATAATTATTTTGTAACTTGTCTCCAATTTCTGGGAAGGACAGACTTTGCTGTAACTGCAAGCAGTTCCCTGCTGGATATGTACACTGTGCTATGTTGCTGAGAAGATTGAATAGGGTTGCATCTAGATCCACTTGAGGAATTTTTGAGTTTAAAGAGAAGGCTCTCCAAAAAATGTATTTAAATCAAATGACAACTAGAATGAACTGTGATAGTGTCCTACTCGAGAAAATAACAGTTAGTTTAATTATTAAATTGGACTCTGTTTTTTCCTATGCTATCTGCTTTAAAAATGATGAGGCAAGTATTTTATGTTGCACTTTTTGAATTTCAGAATATTTTCATTCTTTCTCAACTTGGGAATGAATAAAATTTCAGGAAAAACGTTATTGTGAGCAGCTGTTGATAGGTTATCTCATTTAAGGCAAAATCTTTGATAACACTATGCAAAATGGCATGACCTCTTTTTCAATCATCATTAATATAAACTGTCAAACACATCACATTACTGTGCAGTGGTCTTGCCAGCTCTGAATCCAGGAGTGGAACAGTAACTGGAGATGCTGCCGCACTTTCTAATATGAAGCTGCAGAATTTAATTCACTTTTGAAGTGTTTGAGGTGGCTTTGTGCTTTGCATACTTGCCTGAGTGAGAAATTCAGTTCCCACTTCAGAGACCTGAGCACCAGATCTTGCCTGACACTCTGGTGTCCTACTGGAGGAATGCCCAACTGTTGGAGATGCAATCTTTAAAGTCATTTGAACTGAGACTTGGTCTGTTGTCTCAGGTGGATGTACAAAATCCTGTGGTCGCCATGCAGAGAAGAGCAGGAGAGATTCTACTTGTGCACTGGCTGAACGTTTAAGCAACAGCAGTAAAACAGAAAACCACATTGTAGTTTGTCAGACTTTGCTGTGTGCATTTTAACTATTGTGATTCCCACTTTGCAACAGTGTCCATCTGCAAAAATACGTCAGCAAAATACTTGGCTACGAAGCACTTTGGGATTGTCTTAAGGTCATGAGTACTGCTGTATAGATCCAAATATTTCCAGCCTTTTTTTGAGGCTGCTTTAATTTTTACTACACATGGAGGATGGTCGCTGTCGTGAGGCAGCTTCAGCCTCCATTGTAAATGTTGAGCAGCAAAGTTGGAGGCCAAAACTATGAGAGAGTTCCTCTGAATGAGAGATATTGCCCTGGAGTTATAGTTGTGTTCATGTGCCCACCGAGGCACTCCCTGAGGGGCTAATAACATCAGGATCATATTGATAAATGATGCAGAAGATTAATGTGTGCTGTTCAAAAAGCACCAGTAAAATTCACTCTACAATATAAATCTATCAGTCGCGGATTATTTGTCACTTTTACACAAATATGACACTTTAACTGCATCCCAAGAGAAGTACAAAATGATTAACGATGAAAATGAATTACAGACCGCTTAAAAGGAACACAGACTCCAGCCTGCAGGAAATAGTGTATTCCTGGCACATCCAGCCATGAATGGTGGTGGACAAATAAATAACAAGAGAAGAAGGCTCCACAAATGTCCCTATTCTCCCTGATGAGGGAGCCCAGTGTACCAGTGCAAACCTGTAATGCTTGCAACCATCTTCAGCCAGAATTGCCTCTTCTTCTGGGCCCCAGCATCGCAGATGCCACTTTTCCACAAATTCAATCCATTCAATGTGATATCAGGAAACAGCTGGTAGCACTGAATTCTGCAAAGGGTTAAGGCCCCAAACGGATTCACCAATATTACTGAAAATTTATGAATTAGTGTAGCCTAGCCAAGCTATTCCTCTATATCTGCAACACTGGCATCCACCGAGCAATGTGGAAAACTGGGCAGGTATGGCCTATGCTTAAAAGCAAGCCAAATCCAACCCGGGCAGTTACAGCGCCATCAGTCTAATTTCAATGATCAACAAAATGGTGGAAGGGGTCACAGACGTTCTATGAAGCGGTACTTTCTCAGGTATCGACTGTGGCTTTGATGCTCAGCATGAGTTCCATTAGGGACACTCCACTGCTACCTAATTATAGCCAAGGTCCAAGTCTGTGATGAAGTAAGGAGCTGAGTGAGTGAATGAGCTGAACTCCAGAGGTGAGATGAGCGTGTCTGTCCTTGACATCAAGGCAGCATTTGATCAAACGTGGTGTCAAGGAGTTCTAACAAAACTGGAGTCAGTGGGAATCAGAGTAAAACTCACCAATGGTTGGAGTCATAACTGGCACAAAGGAAAGTGGCTATGGTTCCTCAGGATAGGATATTTCTAATCAACCTGTTCGGAGATGCTATTACACACCTCTGGAGCATGTGGGATTTGAACCTGGGTCTCTTGCCTCAGAAGTAAGGACAGTAACACTGCTCCACAGATTCCTCCAACATTTAATTCAAACTAAACTTCACGATGGATTTGAACCCATATACCCAGCTCATTGACTTGGGGGTCTTCTACTTCTGGATGACTAGCCCGGTGAATTAACCAGTATGTCACCACTACCCCTAGTTCCATAAGGTGGTGTGTCCTAGGCTCAACTATCTTCAGTTGTTACAATAATGATCTTCCTACCATTATAAGGTTAGATGTGGAATGTTTGCAAATGATTGCACAATGTTCAGTGCGATTTGTGATTCTTCAGATACAGGAGACTGTGTGTAAAAGCAACAAGGTCTTGACAGCTTCCGCACTTGGGCTCATAATTGGCAAGTAACATTCATGCCACAAAATTGCAAAGCAATGGCCTGTTCCAACAAGAGAGAATCTAATAATTTCTCCTTGCTATTTAATAGTGAGGGGATTTAGCAATACTCACACTATTGACATTTTGGGAGAGCCCATTCACCAAAAATTGAACTGAACTACCCAAATAATACGAGGAAAAGCGAGAGACTGGAAATTCCGTCACAAGACACTCACCTCCGGTTCCCCAAAACGTTTTCAGCCATCTATAAGGTACAAGTCAGGATTGTGTTGGAATTCTCCGCACTTGCCTGGATGGGTGTAGCTCCAACAACACTTAAGAAGCTTCACACTATCCTGAGCAAAGCAGACTGCTTCATTGGCACCACATCCACCATCTTCAAGAGTTAGTCATTTTTGTCACCGGCTGCTGGATCTGCTCAAATCCTCAATTCAGCATGGCCACTTTGTTTTGGTTTTAGACTGAGGTGGTTCAGAATAGTCTCCTCTTCAGGTGGTCTTTTGGGATTGAGAATAAATTGCTTTTCATCTTGGAGCATCAAAAATATTTCAGCTGAAGAATATGTGGAGATATAAATCTGTTGAATGTAAGGAGAATGGAGATGTGCATATTTATAATGCTTTTGCAAACAAATCTTTTGGCCATGGATATAAAGCAAAGTCAAAAAGACGGCAGATGGTGGAATCCAAAGTAGACAAACAGGAGGCTAGAAGAGCACAGCAAGCCAGGCAACATCAGAAGGTGGAGAAGTCAACGCTCCAGGTATAACCCGATATAAAGCAACTTGTTTGGGCGTGTTATGACAGACTGAGGGCAGGAGGGACCCTGACCTAGACCACTGCATCACGAGACTGTATAAGTGAATATCAGGGGTGGGATATCCGAGCAGATAGAGAAGGGATGATATTAAAGGTAACATTGCACAGGGGATAGAAGAAAATACAAAATGGAAATCTGCAGGTAATGTGCAGCAACACATTGAGCAATTGAAGAAAAATGATTGTTTTCTGAGCCCTACAGTGCCCCACCTCCGCGCCATGTTTCCTAAATATCACCTCTTTTCGGTTAGCATTTTTTATTTAGTTCTGGAATTTTGCATCCCTTCTGGTCCCCTCCTTTGGACTTTCAATTTCCAGCAATCTCTCATAGAGCTGAAAGGGAAGTGGGCTTGTAAGAGAAAGGGACATAGTGAGAAAGGAAGGGTAACTAAGTCAGTGGTGCACCCCGAAAGACAATAACCTTTGCCTCATTCTTTGAAGCATTAGATACAATACAGCTGGTCCCACAGCCATTCCTGGAGTACAATCTCATTAGTAATGCCAAACCCTTAAGCATAATCTGCCCTCTCAAAACTAATTTGCCTGTTTGATGTGCTTCAATGATGTTGAAAACAATGTGAAGTGCCTATTATAATGCTTGACTAAAGATACTAATGGACTGGTTTTGATCAAGTGCCCTTAAAGGAATAGGAAAGGTAAGACCATCCAAATACTACTTCATTTATCTCTTTATTTACACCGGATTACAATATTTCCTTCTCGGTGAGCGATTGCCTAATTTTTGGATGTCATTTTTAGCCAGGTTGGAGGTCTGTAGTTTTGTACCCACTTCTTACCCTGGAACAATTGCAACTGTGTGGCTTAAGCAGCAGCCATTTGACTGCCTAAACAGCAATTCAGGTGCAGGCCATTACTTTTAAGAAGGAGTTGGCAGTGTGGGTGAAAAGGGTTAGAAAGAGAGCTTGTTATTAAACTAGAAAACTGGGATGGGCAATAGTAACAACTTTACGTATTTAAAAATCACATGCCTGGTTGTAGCGCTGCTCCTTCGTTAGGTAGCTAGTGGGGCAGGATGATAGGATGCAGAATTTATAGTAAAAGATCGATGTGTCTTACACTGATGCAATATATTGAACAAACCTTGATTGCTGTTAAGTCTTTCATCTTTTAGAAGCTGAGAATATGGACTCCATCTCGACTTCAAGATTATGATTCCTACTATAGAGTTGGTGGATAAGATGGCTGAGGAGTTTGCGAGAGGTGTGATGGCATATCTGTGTTGTAGGCCAACTTGAGT
This sequence comes from Chiloscyllium plagiosum, assembly GCF_004010195.1. Classification (NCBI taxonomy): domain Eukaryota; kingdom Metazoa; phylum Chordata; class Chondrichthyes; order Orectolobiformes; family Hemiscylliidae; genus Chiloscyllium; species Chiloscyllium plagiosum. The sequence goes on along the minus strand of NC_057744.1, from coordinate 10,732,092 downwards.
GGGTTCGTGATCCGTAATTCTTTTGGGATCTTTCCTGCTTTCTTGCATCTTTGCAGAAACTTGATGTCTGTGTCGATTTGCGCAATCTCCTTGGAGATCCTCTCCACTTTGAGCTGGCAGTTAGTGGTGTCGATGGTAGCCACGATGTGGAGGTGCCGGTGTTGGACTGGGGTGGACAAAGTTAAAAATCACACAACACCGGGTTATAGTTCAACAGGTTTATTTGGGAGTATTAAGCTTTCGGAGCGCTGCTCCTTCATCAGGTAGCTCTGAAAGCTAGTACTTCCAAATAAACCCGTTGGACTATAACCTGATGTTGGAGAGAAAGTGAGGGCTGCAGATGCTGGAGGTCAGAGCTGAAAATGTGTTGCTGGAAAAGCGCAGCAGAAATCCTGAAGAAGGGCTTATGCCCGAAACGTCGATTCTCCTGTTCCTTGGATGCTGCCTGACCTGCTGCGCTTTTCCAGCAACACATTTTCAGCTATATCCTGATTTTTAACTTTCAGAAGTGAGGACTACAGGTACTGGATCAGAGTCAAAAAGTGTGGTGCTGGAAAAGTACAGTAGGTCAGACAGCATCCAAAGAGCAAGAGAGTCAATGTTTTGAGCATGAGATCTTCACCATTCAAAAATGAATGAGCTTTTGAACTATTTGGTCAACTTTTAGTCCCAGTCCCTCTGCTGTAGCAGTGTGTTGTAACCATGAATAGCCTTGTTTGTTGCTGTAAATCCATCCTTTGAGTGAATTTGAATTTTTGTCATCTGAGTTAAATTTGAGTTCAACATCCTTTTCAAAACAAGTTTATAAAATCATGAGGGGCATGAATAAGGTAAATAGACAAAGTCTTTTCCCTGGAGTGGGGGAGTCCAGAAGTAGAGGGCATAGGTTTAGAGTGAGAGGGGAAAGATATAACAGAGACTTAAGGGGCAACGTTTTCACGCAGAGAGTGGTAGATGTACGAAATGAGCGGCCAGAGGAAGTGGTGGAGGCTGGTACAAATGCAACATTTAAAAGGCATCTGGATGGGTATATGAATAGGAGGGGTTTGGAGGGATATGGGCTGGGTGCTTTGATATCTTTCCCCTCTCAACCTAAACCTGGTCTAGTTCTGGACTCGAGAGACAGGTTTATTACATAGTACTTAATAGATACAATATACCTGACCTACATAGAGTCCTTATGAGATGCCATGCGAGACTCATGAGGAAATACAAAATACAAGCTACATAGAACATACAACTGCAACGAGGACTGAACTGGTCTTCAAATGTTTGGGGCCTCCCAAGAGTTGTCCCTTGTTTCCTGATAGGTGGAGCTTATCTCATGATGTTAGTTAACCCAAACTGCCAAATGCAACAATGATCAGCCCCCATCTGGTGGATAGACACACCCTGTTTCCACTAATCCATCATCACAATCACCACCACACAAGCACTTGCACTACCTATTCACTGTTTTCAAGTTTAAAAACTGAAAAAGATCTAAAGTGCACACATTTCACTGTGACACTCAGATCTGATTACTCGATCCTTTAGGTCAGAGAAAGGATAGCACTGTTTTTAAATACGAGGTATGGATTAGCTCACCAGAGAATTTCTATTCTCCAGCCTTATGCACCCCCATGCCTGACTATCAGGCCCAACTCCAATGGTACTCAGGGCTTAACTCTCGGAATATCTGCTTCACTAGTCCCACCTCCTCATCTCTGCTGCTTGGTGGGCCCAGGACTAGCCAGGGTCATTCCTTCAGCTCAACCAGTCAGAGTGTTACTCCCTCCAACTCTGCTCTTTTGCCGATTACAGATTCTGGCTTTTGAGCAGCAAGATTGGGAGAGAGGGAATCTGTGATTAGATAAACTCAAGCAATCTACATGGGAGAGACAGGAGCTCTGATTAGAGGAACAGTTTCTTAGAGATCCTGTCACAGCTGAACATGGGTGACCTTTCTCGGCTCGGTGAGAGGTGAGGTTGAAAAGGCAGGGCCTTGATGGTGGCATCAGCCAGTACGGGAATTGAACCTGCACTATTGCAGATTGGGTGAATTGGACATAATGTTCAGGCATGAGTAGGTTAGGTGCATTAGTCAGGAGTAAGGGTAGAGTAATGGAGATTGGGTTTGGGTGGGATACTCTTCGGAGGGTCAGTGTGGACATTTTGGGCCAAAGGGCCTGTTTCCACACTGTAGGGGTTCTATACATTGGCTTTGTTCTGCCTCACAAAAACCAGCCACCTGAGCTAATCAACACAGTCTGCCTTAGGAATGTCTGAAATACAATCAACATGTGGCCCCCCCCAAACCCTTGAAATCTCTTCCTGAAGTCCAGTTGCATTGGTTGTGTTTGTCATTATTCTTGTTTCATAGTTTATCTCATTCAAGTTTTGTGAAACAATGATTCTGGAATCAATAGTGCTTGGCATTGTCACCTCATTTGGATAAATCCTAAACAAGAAGACCTAAGAGGCGTTGGCATCGGTAACTTGAGATAAATAATAGCGTCAATATAAGCTGACATGTTTGTTGTTGAGCAGATCCATGATACTCAACCTCCTGGCCTACATGATTGATTAACTGTGGTGCTTGCCTTTTGTTTTAACAGAAGTGCTACCATTTCTTATTCCAACGTTACCGTCTCGAGCATTACACCGTCTCCTCAAATTGGCTTGCTTTGGGCACCGTCATCCTCTTTGGATTTCTCTCTCTCTCTCGCTCAGTGGCTTTATTCAGAGGTTAGTGGCTGGAAGTATTTGTGAGTTTGTGTGCGACAGAAAATTTCTTTCCCCACTCACCAAATGGCGAAATGGGTAAACAGATTCCACCCAGATTTTGTACAATGAGCAGTTCAATGTGATTTTTTTTCTTAAAGTTTCAATTTTGTGATTGCAATTAATTTGAAAGGTGTAAAGGTAAAAGCTTGAAAAAGCTGATTTAAGAAAAACAAATAACTAAATGATCTCAAGTAGTGATCAAAACATGAGTAAAGGATTGGGACCTTGGAAGTGGACAGAATTTAGTTTCCATTAACCTCTTATAATTCGGTCCATATTTTTTATATTTACAATTTCAATGTCTATATTGACATTTCTATGCAAACCTTCTCGGAAAATCTGCCACTTTGTAATTATACCCTCCTGTCCTTGGGAGCACTGGAGTTTATGATATGGGGATGTGCTCATAATAATGCAGATAGCTTCCAGCTCCGTACAGATGAGGTTTCTTCTCTCTGACCCTGAAAACTCTTTAAAAGGTCAGTATTGATGGGACAGCAGTTGGTGTCAATGTGAGCAAATGCATAATGGCTTTCTGGCTTTAAAAAGAGGAATTGCAGCCAGATATGTCTTGTTTCCATTATAATGTGTCAGTTTGGTTTAAGCATTAATGATTCACTGGTGCAGCTTTGGACTTGTAGGGAACATAAGGGCATTCTAATATGCCAAATGTTCTAAAACAGTAAAACATCTAGTTTGTAAGTTGTAATGCTTTTAACCTGTAGTGAATATAGGATCTAGAAACACCTGTTTCCTGCCATTTAGCTAAACGTGTCTATGGTGTTCCATTATTGGTTGTCTATAGACTTTGTCACCATTAACTTATAAGCCATAGCTTCACTGGTTATAATGTATAACATGAATGTAAATTTTCGCACCCCCTTTGGGCAGGTTTTGTAAGTTCATGGTTATCCTGAAGTGCAGTATCAGAAGTATACAAGTGCCAAAATCACAATGGAGGTCAAGATGCAGCTCTGTTTCCAGAATATTTATTGCAGCATCATTTCACAGAAGGCCAAGATGAAACTATGATTTTTAATATATCTCATCCTTGGCTGTGTAGGTAATTAATGCGCTGTAACAATTGGCAGCCTGTTTGGATTCTGTGCTGAGTTAGCTGGGTCCCAGTTGGTAGACCGACCTTGGAGTTCAGTATTCTGATGGCTAACAGTAACAGAAGCTGTGGAGTTATGGGTGTCAAATTAGGACAGACTGAGGCCTAACTGTCGTCTACCAGGCCTCAGAGAACCTGCAGCCATTTATTGACTGGGGTTTATATGAAGAAATGTTTACTGGTGGCCTGTACCAGAGGGCAACTGGAGTCATATAGCAAACATGAAGCAGTTCCATCAATTAGGGAGACAGGAAAAGTCAGCTCTGGGAAATGTGGAAAGATAAATCTGAGACTCTGTTTTGAAACCTTGTATTTGCGAAAATGCCATGTTGTCCTGGTTTGACTGTGCGCATTTTTGTTTTCTGGACAACAAATATATCTGTTTATTTCTTTTTTAAAAAAAATCTCCCAGAACTCACATCAATTGACGTCATGGAAGGAATGTCCATCATGTTGTCTCGCTGTTAATTCACAGGTTACCATACTCCGCTTGACCTATATCCAGAATTTCACAGGATTGCCACAGACCCAAGCATTCATACAGTGCCTGAGGGGAGACTGGTCAATGTTTGTGTTGGAAAGGAATGGCATCGATTTCCCAGTAGCTTTCTCCTACCCGACAAGTAAGTAATTTGGCCCTGAGGCCATCAGTTATGTGATTAGACTTGAAGAATTAGGCTTTACATCAGAGACAGACAGGGGCTGCAGTGAGGTTAGGAAACCAAGCATAGGGTGGGTTTTCTAAGGCCCAAGCAAGTTTGACTGTTAGGTCAGGTCACAGAAGTTTCTAACTCCACTTCCCAGCTGGAGCAAGTCATGTGGGGCAGCTGAATGGCCTTCCCTAATGGCATTGTGGGTCAACCCATAGGAGGTGGGCTGCAGCAGTTCAAGAAGGCAGCTCACCACCACATTCTCAAGGGCAACTCCGGCCGGCAATGAATAAAAACCAAATGAACTGCAGACGCAACAAATCAGAAACAAAAACCAAAAATGCTGGAAAAGCTCAGCAGGTCTGGCAGCATCTGTGGAGAGAAATCAGAGTTAACATTTCGGGCCGAGTGACTCTTCCTCTGAACTGGTGAATTCAGTGTTGTCCAGTCACAGAACCTCATACTGCTCCTAATGAGTCGCAACTTGTGCAACTGAAATCACTTTACTGTCAAAGAAAGATTCAAAGCTTTGTCATTTAGTCCAACATCTGCCTGAAGATCTAGTCTTGCTTTTTGTTTCTCAGCTGGCAGCTCCAGTTCATTGCTTCTGAATTTCGTGGCCAGCTCCCAAAGCCCTATGCGAAAGGACCGAAGGCAACTCAAATCCACCCAATGGACATGAATGACCAAAACGCCGAAGAACCCTCCAGATATGTAAGTGATGGACTTTATTTCTGTGACTGTGAATTTTATATTTATTCAGCTGAGGCATAGTAGCAAAGATGGGGTAAAAGTGAGGATTGCAGATGCTGGAGGTCAGATTCCTGATGAAGAGCTTATGCTCAAAACGTCGACTCTCCTCCTCAGATGCTGCCTGACCAGCCGTGCTTTTCCAGCATCACACTTTATGACTCTGATAGTAACAACGATGGATGGAGTGCTTCCATCGTAAATGTCCAGTATCAGCACTAAAGGCTGCTCGGCAGGAATAAATAGAAACATTTATGTATTCTACAGCAACGATGCTCCTCAAAATTGATCTCAGCACTCTTAATTTTATGTCAATATTGCCAACAAATTGAAGACTGTATCCATTAGTACAATTCATTGTTGTAATTCATTGTGTCTCCAATGAATGCGTTACAGTAAAGGTTTGTTCCCCAATAGCTACTGATGTATTTTGAAACCCAGAGGGAATAGCAAAACCTCAATTTTAAACTCCAATTCATGCATTGGCTGGGCCAGCATTTATTGGACGTCTCTATTTGCCCTGGAGAAGGTGGTGGTGAGCTGCCGTTCTTTTTGAGCCACTGCAGTCGTGGACTGTTGTGTTAATAAGGCAGTTCCAGGATTTTGAAGTTGCTCACTGACATCTCCCCATGCTATGTTCAACCGCCCTCCAGTTTCTCCATTACCTTCCTGTGTAAATCCCATTCTCATTCCCCTTTCCCCACCCTCCTGTCTCACCTGGAGTTATCTCTATAAACCTCAGCTCCTTTCTCCTCCTCTTATAAGCATTCTCAGAAACTATCTTTTTGAACTGGTTTCTGGTTACTGACCCTAATCACTCCCTCCTCACTCATTGTCTGTTCTTCCTCCTGTTGCTGCTGAGCATAAGAACATCAGAAGCAGGATCGATCGAGTCTGCCCCACCATTTAATAAGATAATGTTGATCTTCTCCAGATGTCAACTCTCCTTTCATGTCAGCTCCGTATAGTCCTCAACTGCCCGATATTTCAAAAATTATCTGCCTTCTCTTGAAATATTTTCAGTGATCCAGTATCCACAACTCTTTGGGATAGAGAATTTTGGACATCCTCTACCCTCTGGTTCTGCACTCCAAACTGTTCACACCCTTCCCAAGATACGGTGCCAGGAACTGGATGCAGTACGCCAGTACTGTCAGGTATCTTGGAATTTCTTGAGGATGTTGAAGCCTCTATATGAATGTACATCCTTCCATCTTACAAGCAGTAACTAACTACAGTATTAACTCAGCAGAAGAATTGAGATCATAATTGGGTCTGGAGAGCTGTTTAAAATTGAGTGAAGTGCTTTGGGGAGACCCATGAGAAAGCACTTTTGCCATAGGATTAAGCTGTTGATAATCTGTGACTGTTTTATACATCTTCTCTAACCTCTCCTTTCCCCGTACACTCTCGGTGCGAATATATGTATTGTCATACTGTAGAATTTTTTTTAATGCATCTGTGAACAACTGCAAAAAGAAAGCCAAGCATCGTGAATGCTGGAGTTCTGAAATAGAAACTGGGACCACTGGAGGCGCGGTGGTTCAGTGGTTAGCACCGCTGCCTTGCAACACCAGGGACCTGACGATGTCTATGTGGAGTTTGCACATTCTCCCCGTGTCTGTGTGGGTTTCCTCTGGGTGCTCCCACAATCTAAACCTGTGCAGGTTAGGTGGATTGGCTGTGCTACATTTCCCATAATGTTCAGAGATGTGAAGGCTAGGTGGATTAACCGTGGGATATACAGAGTTACAAGGATGGGAAAGGTTTGGTTTAGAGAGGAGTGCTTTTCAGAGGGTCAGTGAGGACCTGATGGGCCAAATGGTCTGCTTCCTCATAATATGGATTCTGTGGAGGATCTCAGCATGTCTGATATCACCTGTTGGGAGAGAAACCGAGTTAGTGTTTTGAATCCAACATGACTTTTCTTCAGGCTGTTCTTCTGGAAATTACGTATTTCCGAGTCAGAATGGTGAGTGGCTTGGAGGGGAGCTGTAGCTTTTCCATTATCTGATTCCCTTGTCCTTCTATGTGGAAGTGGTCATAGGTCTGGAGATGCTGTCTATGGAGCATTGGTGAACTTCTGCAGTGCATCCTGTAGTTGGTACACACTGCTGCTACTGAGTGGTAGAAGGAGTGGATGCTTATTGATGTGGTGCCAATCAAATGGGCTGCTTTATCTTGAATGGAGTCTAGCTTCTTTTCAGTATTTTTGGTGCTGCACTCATTCAGACAAGTGGGGAGTATTCTATCACACTCTTGATTTGTGCCTTATAGTGGATGGTCAGGAGGGGAGTCGCTATATGCAGGATTCCTAATCTCTGACCTGTTATTGTAGCCAGAGTGTCTATACAATGAGTCCAATTCAACTTCTGGCTAATGATTACCCTTAGGATGTTGTTAGTGGGGAGGATTCAGTGATGGTAATGCCATTAAAACTTCTTGGCATTAATTAGATTCACTCTTGCTAGAACTGGTTATTTCCAGCATTGGTGAAGCACAAATGGTACTTGCCACTTCTCAGCCCAATCCAAAGTGTTGTCCAGGTCTTACTGTATTTGGACATGCATTGATTCAGTGTCTGAGGAATGGCGAATGGTGCTAAAAATGGTTCAAGCATCAGTGAACATTCCCACTCTGACCTTATCACAGAGGGAGGATCTTTATTGATTGCTTACTCAATGTGACTTGAGAACATCAGTGATTTATTCACTATATGTTCATGTCCCACTGTGCCCCTTTAGAATTATGCCTTTAATTTCAATTATCTCGCTGCCTTCTTCAAATCAAAATGAATCACCTCATACTTCCCTGCATTAAATTTATTCTCCCACTTTGCAGTCCATTCACCAACCTGTCTACGTCCTTCTAAAGTTTCAGCCGCATCACAACCCCTCTTTATCAATAATATATCCAGGTTTGAGTGGCTTCCTGTCACCAGATAAGAGAGTTCCTTATTAACATGCAGATGATATTTTGACCAATGATGCATCCACTAACAGCCTTTTCATCTCATTAACCAAAAAAGAAAATATTTTAAATGTTAAACAAATTTTATAAAATGATTTCCTGCTATCAAACATGATTTCCTTTCACAAATGAGAAATGCTGGTTTAATTATGCATTAATCTGTCAGAAAATATGCTCAGACACATCTCAAGAGTTTGCTCTTCCTAAGAGAATGGCTACTGGGCAAAATTAAAGCTTTTTTTTTGTTCTGTGGCAGATTTTTTCTGAGAGTCCTTTACTTGAATGATCCTGGTGAAAATTGTCTTTTTTTAAATTTTGATTTCTCCCCTCTGTTGTTCTATTCCCAAGGCAGTGATGGATAGGAGAAAGTGAGGACTGTGGATGCTGGAGTGTCGGAGTCGGAGTCGAAAAGTGTGGTACTGGAAAAGCACAGCAGTTCAGGCAGCATCCAAGGAGCAGGAGAGTCGATGCTTTGGGCATATGCCCGAAATGTCGGCTCACCTGCTGTTCGAATACTAACTGACCTACTGTGCTTTTCCAGTGCCACACTTTTCACCAGTGATGGATAGGACCTAACACATTTGTAAGCTTTCATTTCAAGATGTACCTCCAAATCCCAACATTGCCCAAGTCTGCTCCTAAATAAAAGAACAAAAGTCTATCCCAGTCCACCACTTGACTACACGTAAACACTTAATTTATACAGTGAATATCTTGTGCTGAATGGGATGAATGTAGCTGGGTACATTACTGCAGCTGGCATTCAAATGGGTGTCATTGGCTGGGCCAGCATTTATTACCTGTCCCCAGTTGCCCTTGAGAAGTTGGTGATGGTGCTGCCTTCTTGAACCTCTGCGGTCCACCTGCTGTGCATTGACCCATTAGGAAGGGAATTTCAGGATTTTGACCCAATGACAGTGAAGGAATGGCTATTATATTTCCAAGTCAGGACAGTGAGTGTCTTGGAGGGGAACTTGCAGGTAATGCTGTTCCCATTATCTGCTGCCCTTGTCCTATCTGGATTGTGAGTTTTGAAGATGCTGGGTGAATTCCTACAGTGCATCTTATAAATGATACACACTGCTGCTACTGAGCACTGGTGGTGGAGGGTGTGGATGTGATGCCAGTCAAGCTTGGATGGTGTCAAGCTGCTTGAATGTTGTTGGAGTAAGTGGGGAATATTCCCTCACAGTCCTGACATGGTGTGCCTTATATGGTGGGCAAGCTTTGGAAGTGAGTTACTCACTGCAGTGTTCCTAGGCTCTAATCTGCTCTTGTAGCCACAGTGTTTATGTGGTGAGTCCAGTTGCGTTTCTGGTCAGTGGTAACCCCAGGATGTTGACAGTAGTTTTCCCCCGATTCCCATTGATTCCAGTTTTGCCCCAGCCCCTTGATGCCACACTCGGTCAAAGCTGCCTTGCTGTCAAGGGCAGTGACTCCCACCTCACCTTGAACCTGAACCTTCTGGCTCAGAGAAAGGGATACTACCATCATCTCCACAAGCCTGTCTATTTCACACCTTTAAGTATACAGTATGTGAAAATGTCTTGCAAAGCTCTCAATTTTCAAGATTAGAAAGATATGCTTGATTTATTATAATTGTCAGCTATTATGCAGGTTATGAATATTCTATGATGCACATGAACAGGCCACAGCCTTTCAGCTTCATTTTGCTCAACCACAATCAATAACATTTACTCCACTCCTGCAGTTGAGGCAATAGTTAGTCATTTGGCTCATAACTTTCAGACAGAATCATATTTTTAGCTCTTGATCTGCCACCAAAAGCTTCAACTATTTTGCAATCCTAAATCCAGGAGTGAGTCAGTCAGACTCCGTCTCACCAAGTGTTTCTTCTTCACGTTAAATGTCCTGACAGTTAAAATCAACTGACATCATCTGGCATCCTGCTGAGGCCAGAAAAGCTTCTGAAAAGCTTCAACTCCCTGAATGAGTCTCTCTCACTGTTAAAGATGTAATGGTGTGAGGCACCAAGTACAGAAGCAGAAAGCATCATGCATATTTACAGGAGTCTCATCACGACCTCAGCTGCCACATTATTCTGTGACAGACACTGAAGCGTTGCCATGACAACTCTTTGGTAAGAAGATTCATTCTAAATACCGATTGCATTTCAAAAAATTCTGTACTATCAGTAAAGCAATCTTTTTATTTCAGTGACTGCATGTGAAATATGAACATCTGTGTACAAAGGTTGAGATTCCAGCTATAAAGACCTTTCTGTGGAAGAGGGGAATTAATTTTAATTTTAGTTTGTCTCTCTCAGCAATTTTCAATAGTATATTTATCACTATTACTTGTCAAGTGATTTCCATAGCATTGCTTTGAAAACTGAAAAGAAACTCACCAAATTGTCGAAAACACTAAGTTTTGGCATTCACGTGTTTTTGTTTTTCAAAAGCCGATCTAACTTCCCCAGATAAACCAAAAGTCAATCAGTCATTCCAAACTTGAGTATTGCTGAAAAAGGAATCATTTTGTCAGAGTTTTTCATCTTGCGCTCATCAGGACAATTCACAAGAATGTCAATATAAAGGGAAGACAGCATTAATACTTCATAAGAGAGTACGGATTGATAAGAGTGGACTCTGATTGGTAGCAGATGCACTGGTTCATGATCATCAATTTAAATGCTCAGCATTGACTAAGTTTTAAACCCGGTAGGTTAATTTTTATTGTTCAAGGCACAGCATTGACAAATGAAGCAGACAACGTCTGTCATCCGTTTTGTTGATTTGACACAGTTACAGTGTGCATGTACAGTTCCTTTGGTCTGCAAAGGACAAGGTTCTGTATATTCATATGTGATGGTATTTCTTAGGAATTGTCCTGATAGATGCAAGTTGAAACGTTTTGACCAAACATGCCTTTTTTTAGACATATTGTTATGTAGTAGCAATCATTGGAAACATGCATACGTGGGAATACCTATTGTACAATAAAAGAAGGCTCACTGGACCCGAAACATTAACTCTGATTTCTTTCCACTGAAGCTGCCAGACCTGCTGAGATTTTACCGCAATTTCAGTTTTTGTATTGTGCAATAGAGTTAGTGTCATTAAAACACAAATACCAGTTGAAGTTAACATTCAATCAGAAGTTGAGAGTGAAGGATGCCTGCAAAGTAGTGTTGGTTGTAAGGGATAAACTTTTGAAAATTGGTGCTCCTTTAACACAGAACTTCAAACTTCTCTTGCATCCAAGCTGGACCCAAGTGCTGTTCCTGGCTCGACATGATGGTCAGGAATTCTGTTCGGATCACTAAGCTTGCATCCATATCTGAACTTCAGGCACTTCAAATTATATAAGGCAAGTGAAGTACAACAATTGAGAGTGTGGTGCTGGAAAAACGCAGCAGGTCAGGCAGCACCCAAGGAACAGGAGAATCGACATTTCGGGCATAATTCCTTCTCCTGCTCCTCCAATGCTGCCTGACCTGCTGTGCTTTTCCAACACCACACTATTGACTCTGATCTCCAGCACCTGCAGTCCTCACTTTCTCCTAAGTGAAGAACAACAGTAAGGAATGTATTGTCCAATCCCAAGTTTCAACCTGCGATTGTGAGTTAGAGGTGGAGAAAATAGTTCTATGGCCCAATCATCTGGGAGTGTGAAATTGCCATATACCTCTGAGTTTCACAGGGTCTTGTGCTAGTTCAGCTGTTGGACAGGGAATGAGGGACAACATGACTGATATTCGTCTGTTAGCTGTGCCCTAGCTAGTAACTTTCTTACCACAAATCTTTTGGAATCAATTCCCATTTGTAGATTTTCGGCATAATAAAAATCTCGACTGACACTCTGGTACAGTCCAGAGGTTGGGGGTTGTACTGTTGGAGGTGCCAGCTTTCAGATGAAACCTTGAATGCAGTGTTGTCTATGATTTATATTGCGGGAGTTTGAGGAGGCTATAATTCCTCATTGCTTTCAATGCCTTTCAGAATCAACTTGCCAACCAATCAGTGTCCATTTCTCTGGTCATATAAATGGTGGTGATGATCTGAAATTTGGCTTTCCTGCATGTGTCCTGATGAGAACAAGGTGCAAAGCTTTGGCGGTGTGTCTCCCTTTTCAGTAATATTGAAGTTCTGCCCTACCAAGTGACTGACTGACTGAATTTGCTCAAACCAGTTAAACTACACACTGAGTGCAAGACTGCTATGATCTGAGGATAAAACAGTTTAGATCTTGTCTGAGATTCAAACATGTGTTTTAAGAGGCCCTGAGTATGGTTAATTATTACATGCCTTAGGATGACATATACGAGGATTCTTTTGGAATCTCTTTAAAGAACAGTTCATGGTTCATGTGCAATATATTTTTGGTTGTTGGCTGAATGCATCCGAGAGGCCAACAGTTGCTCTTCATTTAACCTCAGTTTAAATGAGGTTAGTTTCAAATGCTGGTTTTGGATATGTTCTCTTTCGTGTGTGTACATGTTCACTTGCAAATGCAGTGAACAGCCCACAGAAGCAACCCTTTGATGCAGGGATTTATTCAGAACAGTGAAGCGGTTTGTTGTGTTACTGAATGAAAGGGCACAGAAACCCAAACAGCAAAGACTGATGCTGTGTGTGCTTGTGTTAAAGAAATCTGTGTACGACTGTCTTCATTCAGTAGGGATGGGAGGGTGCAGGGTAAGCAGCAGTTTTCCTTCAAGAAACAGTATTGTGTTACCATTGTAGATTGCAGCCCAATATTCCTGTTATGACATTAAATAAAGAGCAAAAATTATGTTAGGGTGAAATTACAAAATGAAATAAAATTTGGGGGGAATGTGATGAGTTAATTGACTGAACAGATCAATTGCAGTGTGGTATTGAGGTCATTATTCCCCAACGCATGCTGTTTGCTCCATGTTCCCTTGACCACTGTGCTTTGTGTACAACGTAATTGCACTATATTACATTTTTTCTCATAGAGATGAAGCTTAATCTCTCCAGTTATGCTTGCTGGTTCCCAGAGTCTGCAGTTGAGAGAGAGAAAAAGAGAATTACTGTTGTAGGTTTATGGGGAAGATAGTGACACATTGGTTATGTTACTCTATCCCAGGCTAATACTCTTAGGGGCATGTACAAATACAACTATGACAGCTAGTGGAATTTAAATACAATTAACAAATCTGGAATAAAGGGGTGACCATGAAACAATTTTAACTCAGTTGTACAAACCATCTAGTTCATTAATGCCCTTCCTTCAGTGAATGAAATCTGCTGACCTCACCCAGTCCAGCCGACACTGACTCTTCACTGCTCTTGATGGTAACTGGGATGCTGCCTGACCTGCTGTGCTTTCCCAGCACCACACTCTGCGACTCTGATCTCCAGCATCTGCAGTCCTCACTTTCTCCTCCTTGATGGCAACTGGGGGGTTGGCAACAAATGCTGAGACTGCAAGCTGTGCCTGCATCCCATTAAAGGGAAAATAAAGACAAAATTAGCTGCCACTTTCTTGACATTTCAACATTGACTGCATTTTGTTTAGATTAAGTAAGTATGGAAACAGGCCCTTCGGCCTAACAGGTCCACACCGACCCTCCGAAGAGTAACCCACTCAGACCCATTCCCCAACATTTACCCCTAAAGAAAGCACCTAACGATGGACAATTTATCATGGCCAATTCATCTAACCTGCACATCTTTAGATTGTGGGAGGAAACCAGATCTCCCGGAGGATATCCGGGGAGAGTGTGCAAACTCCACACAGTCGCCCAAGGCAGGAATCGAACCTGGGTCCCTGGCACTGTGAGGCAGCAGTGCTAACCACTGAGCCAATTTCTAAAGTATTTCGATGAAACAAAGAACTGTGGATGCTGAAGAGATCCTGCAGTGGAGAGAGAGTGAGAGAGCAGTGTTAACATCTCAAGTCCTGGACCCATCCTCAGAATGGAAGGATCACTGCACTTGAAATGTTGACTCTGCTTTCTGTTCACAGATGCTGCCTGACCTGCTAGGTTTCTTCAATAATTTCTGTTTTTGCTTCAAAGCTACTTAACTGGCTGGAAAATGCTTTGTTACACCTCAGGTCCTGAAAGGTAATAAATAAACTCTATCCTTTAGTTGCGAATTGGATACTACATGGTGACTGTAACAAACCTACAAAGCTATCAAAGATTATAGTCATGATTTGGAGACGCCGGTGTTGGACTGGGGTTGGACTGTGTGATTTTTACCTTTGTACATCAATGATTATATACAACAAAAACCAAAAAACAAACCAACATATAAAGCGCCAATGGCACTGAATAAGGAAACTCACCCCCTGCCCAAAGGGGTCATCTACCCATCCCAAAACCCAACTTCCCAACCCGCTGCCAATAGTGCAGCCAGGGCATTTAAATACCTGAACCGGGCATAAACTGCCTGTAAGTAGGCATCTAGCTATCCCAACTATTTTCTCTCCTCACAGCTTTTCTGCAAACGCAAGCAGAAAAGAAAGAAAATACACCATGAAATAGCAATGTGAACAAAGACATTTTGAAAAAAAGGGTAAGTACCCCACCCATCCTTTGGTATAACTTAACTTAGAAATTGAAAGTATGCATCCCAACCATTGCCAAACATAGTTTAGACCAGATTATTACCAATAAATAACATAGGAAAAGAAAGGCTCGACCAGGCTTCGTTTTTTTTAAAGAAAAGTAGAGACATACCTAAACAACACAACTATTTGGACATATTAAATTGTTCAGATCAACTTAATTTGTCCACAAGATCTCTTGCCTTCTCCAACGTGTCAAAGTGATGGACAGTTCTATCTAAGGTGAACCGGAACACTGACGGATACCTCAGAGAGTACTGAATCCCAAGCTCCCTCAGTCGTCTCTTGACGCTGTCACAAGATTTCCTTTTCTGATTCACTGCGGCTGAGAAATCATGGAAGAACATAATCTTAGAGCCCTTGTAAACTAGGGCCTTCGGATCCTTCCCCTGGGTTCTGGAACCACACCAAAATAGGACCAAGATGTTGGCCCAGACCTGACCTCTGCACCACGACTCGGTGAGCCCTCTAATCTTCAAACCTCTATTCCAGCCTCCAAGTTAAGAAAGTTCAGCAACCAGTCATCAATAGCTTCCACCTGCTGCTCACCTTCCTTACTCTCCAGCAGACAGACGATCTGAATATTTTTTCTCCTGCTCCTGTTCTTGAGATCATCAGCCTGGTCAAGCAAATGACGGACCTCTGTCTCCAGGGCCTGGATCCTATTCTTGGAGGAACCGGTACCAGCTTCCACCACTGTGACTCTGTGTTCTACTTCATCCGTCCTTTTTACCAGCTCTGCCAGCTGCTGTTCATGCTTCTGTAGCATGATAAAGATAAGGGCCAGCTTCTCCTCTATCTGCTTGTCTGACATCTTGCGAGATTTCACGAGCTCCTTCACTAGGACCTGGTAGGAAATCGAGTCTGAGGATCCTCCAAGCTGGGCCACGGGCCTGGCCTCGGAAACTCCTCCTTCCTGCTTCAGCATCCCTGACAGCAAAAACCAAGGAAAGTTGCTCTCCTACAGTTTCCTGGGACTACACAACCTTTCCAGAGTCCCAGGATATTGCAGTGGTCCGGGTAGGACGGGCTAGGACATCATCCCCCTCGCAATATGGTGCGGGCTCTGCAACGTGATCTTCCTAGATCGCCACCATCTTGGATCCCCCATGGTGACTGTAACAACAAGTGGAGTAGACTTCACATTAATAAAAGTTGCCTTGGTCTCTCCAGTTTTGCAGGAAATTGAGGTCTAGCGGTCTCTGGAGCATAATCCACCGTAATAAACATTTATATTGAATATGATACGGTTATGAGTGAGCTCACACGGAAAGAGTGACTTATAATGTTGGTGAAGACAGTCTTGCCCAACGACTCGAGTCAGCAAGAGACCTACGTTGCTCCTTTTCAGGAAGGCCTACTGCTTTAAGTGCCAATCAGCTAATTAACTAGGCAGATTTTATTTAATTTGTTCAAGGCATGAGGGTATCATTGGCTGGGACAGTATTTATTGCCCATCCCTCGAGAAGTTGGTTATCTGCCTTCTTTTGCAGCTGTGGTCCTTGGAGCATAATGAGGACACTCACAGTGCTATTAGGAAGGAGTTATCAGGGTTTGGACCCAGTGATACATTGGCAGGTCATAGATTCATAGAGATGTACAGCATGGAAACAGACCCTTCAGTTCAAGTCATTCATGCTCACCAGATATCCTAACCTAATCTAGCCCATTTGCCAGCACTTGGCCCATATCCCTCTGAACATCCGAGGAGCAGGAAAGTCAACATTTCGGGCAAAAGCCTCCTGACCTGCTGTGCTTTTCCAGCACCACATTCTTGACTCTAATTTCTAGCATCTGCAGTCCTCGCTTTCACCATATCTCTCTGAGCCCTTTCTATTCATTTACCTATCCTGATCCCTTTTAAATGTTGTACCAGCCTCCACCACTTCCTCATTCCACACACTCACCACCCTCCGTGTGAAAACGTTGCCCCTTGGGTTCTTTTTAAATTTTCCCCTCGCACCCTAAACCTCAGCCCACTAGTTCTCCCCCACCCAGGGAAAAAATGTTCCCCTATCGTGCCCTTCATGATTTTATAAACCTCTATAAGGTTTCCCCTTAGCCTCCGATGCTCCAGGGAAAACAGCCCCAGACTATTTAACCTCTTTGTTTAGCTCAAGCCCTCCAAACCTGATAACATCCTTGTAAATCTTTTTTGAATCTTTTCAAGTTTCACAACATCTGGTATTCCCAGGCAACCAGATAATCAAGCATCTGATTAGATTAGATTAGATTAGATTACAGTGTGGAAACAGGCCCTTCGGCCCAACAAGTCCACACCGACCCGCCGAAGCGAAACCCACCCATACCCCTACATTTACCCTTTATCTAACACTACGGGCAATTTAGTACGGCCAATTCACCTGACCCTGCACATCTTTTGGATTGTGGGAGGAAACCGGAGCACCCGGAGGAAACCCATGCAGACACGGGGAGAACGTGCAAACTCCACACAGTCAGTCGCCTGAGGCGGGAATTGAACCCGGGTCTCTGGCGCTGTGAGGCAGCAGTGCTAACCACTGTGCCACCGTGCCGCCCACCCACTGTGCCACCGTGCCGCCCATCTGGGGAGGTTGCCACTGATACTGCACCTACCTAAGGCCCTGGAATACTGAGGGTCCCAGACGTGGGTGAGCAATGGAGAGGTGTTAAGGATGAGCTATTGAAAGATGTTAGCAGCAAATGTTGGAGGCTGATGGTTTTCACTAGGTCCCTTTGAACGAGGTGTCTAGTCTGAGAACCTGCGAGTAATCCCAAGGATTTGCTTTCTGGATTTCCCATGAGTTGAGTTCCCTATCCATCGTAGGGTGAATGCTGGCAGCGTTAGGGCAGGGCCCTGAATTGCCCACTTGAGGGACTTAATTGACAGCGAGACAGGAACGTCTTTCCCTCCCAGACACAATGGGAGCAGAAGCAGGGGAGCAGCAGGTTCCGCACCCAATAAAATATCACTCACCACCACAACATGATACTAGGGAGATATTAAATTGTACCATAAACTTTGACAGGCTGTTCAATGGTGTTGCGCGTTATAACTAAATAGCCTTTGGTGTCACTAACACAAGCTTACTGTTACTGGACAACAATCAGAAATATGAACCCCAGTCATTTTTTCCCCCCTGGACCTCCCCATAATAAGGTTGCATTTATATAGAGCTTGTTGCAATCACTCAGAGTGCTTCACAGTCAACTAAGATATCTTGAAGTCCATTTGCAGTAGTTATGATGCAGAGGTGTCGGTATTGGACTGGGGTGGACAAAGTTAAAAATCACACAACACCAGGTTATAGTCCAACAGGTTTATTTGGAAGTACAAGCTTTTGGAGCACTGCTTCTTCTATCTGACGAAGGAGCTGTGCTCCAAAAGCTTGTTCTTTCGAATAAACTTATTGGACTATGTCCTGGTGTTGTGTGCTTTTTAACTTTGTTCACAGTAGTTGTAATACAGGAAACACTGCATCCAGTTTGTGTGCAGCAAGCTCCCATAATCAGCAATGAGGTAGTAACTAGATAATCAGATTTTGTGATGTTGGTGGTGGAATGAATATTAGCAAGAGGCCAGGTCGAACTTTCCTGTTGTTCTTCAAAGTAGCACTAAGGATCTTCCCCATCTATTCAGGAGGTGTTTGCTTCAAGGTTTCAGCTGCTGCAACAGTGCAGCACTCCCCTCTGTGACTGTCATTCTTGATGTCTATGCTCAAACCCTGGACTTGGACTTGAACACACAACCTTCTAACTTGAAGGTGAGAAAGATACCCATTGAGCCACAGCTGAGAGAAGCCTAGAATAACTCTGTGCAGTATTTTCTGCCCTGGCTGCTGCTGGTCTCTGTAAGCACAGCATAAATCAGAAATAGTTCCTGAGGCCCACAGGATCAGCTTCACACTGATGTTGCTAACTTAATGGTGCATGGAGTGAATCAATCTGCTTTATGTCAGTCAGTATGAGACCCACCACTCTTAGTCTCAATATTTTCTAATCAGCTTGTTCGGAGTTATTAATACACACCTCTGGAGCAGAGGGGACTTGAACCTGGACTTCCTGGTCTAGAGATAGAGATACTACCACAAAGTGCAACACAAGTGCCCTTCAATCTATCCATTTCATGGTCATGCCAGTTATGGGTATTTTAAAATCAGCATGTTCAGAGATGTTATTATATACCTCAGGAGCAGGTAGGGTTTGAGGCTGGGATTCTTGGATCAAAGTCATAAAATAGTGCCACATGGAAACAGACCCTTTGGTCTAACTTGTCCATGCTAACCAGTCCTAAATTAATCTAGTCCCATTTTTCTAGCATTTCGCCCATAATCCCCTGAACCCTTCCTATTCATGTACCCTTCTGGTAGTACATTCTATACACACATCACCTTCTGTGTGAAAATGTAGCCCCTTGGATCCCTTTTAAATCTTTCCCTTCTTACCCTCAACCTTTGTCCTCTAGTTTTGACCCCCCTACACTGGGAAAAAGACCATATCCATGCCCCTCATGATTTTATAAACTTTTATAAGGTCACCCCTGAGTCTCTGATGCCCCAGGGAAAATAGCCCCAGCCTATTCAGCATCTCACTGTAGCTCAAACCCTCCAACCTTGGCAATGTCCTTGTAATTCTTTCCTGAACACTTTAAGTTTAATAACATCTCTCCTACCCTAAAAGTGGCCTAACCAATGTCCTGTATAGCTGCTGCATGATCTCCCAAATACTGTACTTAGTGCACTGACCAATAATGGCAAGTGTGCAAAATGCTTTCTGAAGGGCTTTTGCTCGATTTTTCTGCTCCTCGGATGCTGCCTGACCTGCTGTGCTTTTCCAGCACCACTCTCTTGACTCTAATCTCCAACATCTGCAGTCCTCACTTTTGCCTCCCTCACTAACCTATCTACCTGCAATTCCACTCTCAAGGAACTATGAACCTGCACTTCAAGGTCTCTCACCATATGAGACCCCCCCCCACCCATTCCTTTTGTCTCCATGATCTGTGTAAAACCATTCTGCTCACATCCTTTTAGCTCTGTCTGGCATTGGCACAGTGAATATGAGTCGCCAATTCCCTGTGCAATCAACTTTTGAAGTGGATTGGCTGCTCACATCAAGGAAGAAGGGCTTATGCCCGATACGTCGATTCTCCTGCTCCTTGGATGCTGCCTGACCTGCTGCGCTTTTCCAGCAACACATTTTCAGCTCTGATCTCCAGCATCTGCAGCCCTCACTTTCTCTCAAAGACTTTTGCTCACATCAAGGACCAAGTGATGAATTGTGTCGTGGGCCAGTTGCTTTTGAAGGTGGTTCGCACTGGGTTACCGACTCAATGTTCATGATGTATAATGTCTGCAAATAAAAGCTGGTGAATCTGCCAAATGATTTATTTCCAATACTATACCATTCTCTTACACTCCATGTAACAAAGGGATATCAGTTGTCTTGTGGTTAAGTCAACATGGTGAGGAATAATGAAGAAAGCAGGAAGCAGGTTGTGCCTTTAGACTGTCAAAGAAACAACATTAGTTTGGACACTTTGTTTTAGGCAAACATTTGGTTAGAAAAAATGTGAAGCATACAACCAGTTGAGGCAACTATCATTTAAGGGGAAACTAAACATACTTCTGGTACAGAAAGCAGTGGAAAAATATAGTGATTAGATTGATGAAAAGAATTTGGGGAGAAGACTAATGTACAGCAGAGAGCAGTAGGGCTGGTTTCTTTGCACATTCTGGGTATCTATGTAACGTACTCTGCAGACAACACTCACCTCTCTCTCTCTGGGTAGGTTCCCTCTGCTTGTCTTTTGCAGCATTTCTGGCATTGCTGGCTCACTCTAGCCCACATGCGTGCCCCTCTCTCTAGTTGTCTACCTGAAAGAAGCCAAATGACACTGTGGAATAATTGACAAGTCCAAAATCAAATGCCCTGCCCTCCAGGGGACTGTGATAACTGATGGGCCACTGGTTATTATCTAGGCCAGAGATTCTTTCCCCAAGGCATTTTCACAGCAAAGTGAGGTGGGGGTCTGTTGATATCAAGGTTTAATTTCCTTGTATGTACTGCTTAAATCCTACTTAGTTTTGTCCCTGCGTGGGTCATTATTTTAATAGAAAAGGAAAAGCTTTATACTATCAATAATGCATTAATCAGGATTTAACCATTATGTAAAAAGCAGGAAAAAAAAAATTCTTTTCTTAATTTAATCTGAGGTTATGATGTAGATGTGCGTCAAACTCCTTTTTAATAAGATTATGCAGCATGGAACCCTGCTGATTGGTAAATCTGACTTGTTTTTGCATTAACTGCAGATAAGTCCCAGAATTGATGTTTTACTTGTACTGAGGGATCTCATTTGTATTTTTTTATATTGTAAAATATTTCTCTTTGCTTTGCGTTAATCTAGTGGGTGAAGTAGGAAGCAGGGTTTTCGCATAACATGGGAAAACCAGATGGAAGGTCAAGACCAAAAAACTCTACTGCTTGAAAAATCCAAAGATATAGAGAGATAATTGTAGGCCACTGAAATTCAGGATCTCGTCTGACATTTAAGTCAATCTGCTTCACAAATCTAATTATATTTTTGAGGCCCATATCCCTTGATATATTAACCTGGTAAAATATAATGATCTCAGCCTTGAAACATCCAAGGATCCAACCAACCACAAAAGTTTGGACAAGGGAATTTCGCTCTTTATCCCATTAAGTATTTCTTGAAATGAAAACAAAGAATGCAGAAAAACACTCAGCAGGTCTGGCAGCATCCGTGGAGAGAGAGAAAGAGTTAATGTTTCAAAACATTTTTTTCTTCTTTATTCTTTCTTATGACATGGGCATCACTGACAAAGCCAACATTTGTTGCCCATCCCTAATACCCCTGAGTGGGTCAATTGGCTGTCTCTGAAGGCAGAGTCAAAAAGTGTGGTGCTGAAAAAGCACAGCAAGTCAGGCACAATCTGAGGTACAAAAGAGTCAACATTTCAGGCATAAGCCCTTCATCAGGAATGTGGGGCTTATGCCCAAAGTGTCGACACTCCTGCTCCTCGGATGCTGCCTGACCTGCTGTGTTTGTCCAGCGTCACGCTTTTGACTCTGACTCTCTGGCATCTGCAGTCCTCACTTTCTCTTTGTTTCTGAAAGCAGTTCGGATTCAACCACATTGCCGCTGTGGCTCTGGAAGTACAAATCAGCGAGACCAGTTAAGGATGGTAAATTGCTTTCTCTGAATGCATTAAAGTGTTTCCTCATTTCACTCTGTGAAATGTGTAGATTATATACGGTTGCAGTTGATTGTGGTCTTGTGTGAAATACGGAGAATAGCATGGTTCAAGAGTCAAGTGTGGCCATCCGGTCTAGTGGTCTGGATGACCATGGATGACCATGGTAGTGAACTGTTAACTTGTAAAAGGTGATTCTGGGGGAGATTAGTTTACACTGTGACTCGATCACTTCGCTGTTCCTGCAGCTTCAAAAAGGCATGTAATAAGGAGGACTATAATGTGTCCTGGTGGTCCTTTAACTCCTCACTCGCATTGCACTGGTCCGTGGGTCAGCCCATGAGGGTTCAGTTTGAGAAGTGCAATCCAATCTTAATTGACTTATTTTTATTTGATAGTTTGTCTTTAATTTTACCAAGTACAGAAAATGGGAAAATGTAATTGTGGACTTCTACTGCACACTGAATTGGAGCCTCTTAATTTTAATGAAGACCCAGCTTTGAAATGGTCTAGAAGCATTGTATCATTGGCAATGCTCACAATCCTGGAAGCATAAGAGGAAGTGACTGTTCCTGATTGGGCCAGTTGGATTAATGAGATCAGTTACAAAAGCAAGGACCTAGTGATTATTTCAGAAAAACGTCCTTGTCACTCCCCCTTTGGTGACTGAAACGTCCGTGTTTGTTTCAATTGGGCATGTTGTACAAGACGGAAGTTGTGCAACTATTTAATCAATATTCCCCTTAACAAGTGTAACTTGGTCCTGATGATTGTTTCATTCCAATATTGAGAGTCTTCAGAATTCTGATCTTATTTGAGAAAATTGTAGATCAATTCAAAGAAGAGTAGTGACCATAACAAAATGTTTGAGTTAGGTATTTGTCCTTTTGATACTCATGCCATTGGCTGTTTCCTGCCTGAGAACACAAATCAGCAATCAGCTATCTAGCTTCTGAAATATATCCAATTATTATTTTAAATTTTCTTCTTTTTTTGGTTAAAAACTTTGACATTTGTAGGAAAATAACAGCTTGGGGTGCCAGCACACTGTTGTCCAAACTCCTTTCCATTTGCTCAATGCCAAAGTTAATTATTGTTTGATTTCTTTACCCAAAGATGCAATCAAACCCAAATTGTTCTGTCGTTGGGGTACTTCCTAGGACATGTCACTGCCGCAAGAAGGATGTTCCTGATGACTGAGTGTCCCGAATCAGGGAAAATAGTTGAGAGAGTTGAATAGAAACAGATAATACAAGCAGGAATGTGCAATTCAACCATTGAAGCCTGCTCCGTCATTCAAAATAATCCTGGCTATTAAACCAACTCAGTCCCCTGCTCCTGCTTTCACTCCGTACCCTGTGATCCCTTTAGCCCTAAGCACTATATTTAACTCCAACTTGAAAAAATTCAATGTTTTGGCTGGAGGTGCTTTCTGTGGCAGCAATTTCTACAGCGGCACGGTGACTCAGTGGTTAGCACTGCTGCCTCACAGCACCAGGGTCAATTCCAGCCTTGGGCGACTGCCTGTGTGCAATTTGCACATTCTCTCTGTGTCTGCGTGGGTTTCCTCCGGGTGCTCCAGTTTCCTCCCACAGCCCAAAGATGTGCAGGTTAGGTGAATTGGCCATGCTAAATTGCCCATAGTGATAGGTGCATTAGTCAGAGACGGGTGGGTTACTCTTCGGAGGGTCAGTGTGGACTGGTTGGGCCGAAGGGCCTGTTTCTACGCTGTAGGGAATCTAATCTAATCTAAAAACCTGGATAAAGAAATTTCTCCTCAGTCCTACCTCGTAACCATAAACTGTGGCCCCTGGTCCTGGACTCCCCAGTCATTGGAAACATCCTTCCTGCATTTACCCTGTCTAGTCTTGTTAGAATGTTATAGGTTTCTGTGAAATCCCCTGATTTTTCTAAACTCCAGTGAATATGGTCCTAACCGATCCAGTTTCTCTTCATAAACCAGTCCTGTCATGTCAGAATTAAACCTTCGTTGCATTCCCTCCCTGGCCAGAATATCATCCTAGATAAGGAGACTAAAACTACACACAATGCTCTAGGAGTCATTTCGCCAAGACTGCAACACATCCCTGCTCCTGTAATCGATTCCTCTCGCTATGAAGGCCATCATATCATTTGCCTTCTTTACCGCCTACTGCACCTGCATGCCTGAATGTTCCATCAATGCACACGATACACACACACAACCACATATACCACATTACACATGCCACACACACTGCACTGCACTATGAAAACAACGCACCAGAAAACACAATGCACCACACACACACACTGCACATTCATTACACTACACGCACACTATATATGCATTGCTGCAGACACACTACGTGCTCATATTTGCTTACAAACGCACTATACACGGGCACACTCACTATACTTCCCAAGACTACAAGAAACTACAGTGAGTGGTGAACACAGCCCAGACTATCACGTAAACCAGCCTCCCATCCACTGATTTCGTCTAGACTTCCCACTGCCTCGGGAAAACAACCAACATAATCAAAGACCCCCTCCCACCCCCTAATATACCCCCTCCCATCCTCCTCTGTTAGGCAGAAGATAAAGAGGTTTGATTACACATACAAATAGATAAGCACAGCTTCTTCCCTGCTGTTATCAGACTTTTGAACAGACTGTCTTGAATGTTAATGTCTATCTCCCTCTTTGCACCTTCTCTGCGGCTCTAACACTGTGTTCTGCACTCTGTTCTAATATCCTGATGCACTTTGTATGTAATGATCTGCTTGTATAGCATGCAAAACTACACTTTTCACTATACCTCAGTACGTGACAACAATAAATCAATCAATACACACACACTGTCTCACCCTTACTCTCACTCCCACTCCCTCCGAAACTAGACTCCCTCCTAAAGAGACCCAACAACAACTTGAATTTGTATAAGTCCTTTAGTCTACTAAAATGGTCCAAGGTACCTCATTGAAATGAAATCCAAAAAGAAATGGTTGCCAAGCCAAAGAAGAAAATATTGGGAAGGGGTGAGCAAACTGTGATTGAAAAGAAAGCTTTAAAGATAGAGGGGTTAAGGGAGAGAATTCTAAACATGGAACCTATTCAGCTGCTAGCGCTAGAAGGAAGGAATGGGAGAGGGAACCTCAAGAAGCCACAGGAGTTGAAGAAAATGAGGTTGTTGACAGGTGAGAAACCAGGAGGGAAAGTTCAGCCAATGTCTGTGACCGCTTCAAATCACACAGCAAATTAAAAAACAACACCTAGTACACAAAGGGAAGAAAAGACTCTTAGCTTCTACGTGGAATGGCCTTTTGTAGCAATGGTTTTATTTTCCTTAGTGATGTCTTTCCATTCACATTGACATCAATGCTGACAGCCCATCATCTTTAAATGCAGCAAACACTAATAATGTCCTGAATTCCAGTGACAAAACTATTTTATGCCATTTGTTCTTCTACTCCGAGGATGTGATGGTATGTTTTTGTTTGTGTTCAAATCTAGTTTCCACAACTCCTTGCCTTTCTTGGCTTGCTTCATCTGTGGTCATTGTGTACTTTGTTCCAAATGTCAGCAAATGAACACAAAAGAGAAACAGTTAGAGTTCCAGTATATGTAAGATAAGAGCTCAGTGGGCAGCGGGATATGTGGAAGTAATTGAAGTAATTGAATCTGATACTTCTAGTGACGTCCTTCATTGTAACTCAAGAAGTTCAGAAACATTTAATACTCTGATTGGATTACTCACTTAAACTTCATTTCACCTATTTGTTAATCTCCATGGAACATATGGAGCAACTTAACTGTTTATTTAGGGTGCGACTGTTTCAAACATTTGCAAAACATTATTTAATAAATAATAAGAAGAGAAAAAAATGGAAGTGAGTTCACACTTTTTCCTTGACATTTGGAACCGAGAATTTACACGCATCTGTCAGTCTGCATATAGTTATTGTCAGCAACAAGTGTCACTTCATTGATTTCAGGTTCTGCCTAAGAAATAATCAAGCTTGTCATGTTCTCACTTACTCGTGTGTCCTGACTGTTCATTTATTTTTCATTCTACTGTGTCAAATGGTGCAAGAGTCACTTTCTTTACTTTTGTTATATAAAATAACAGTTCTGAAAGAATTAATTTTAGATTTTGCATTAGTTTCCACCTAGTCTGATGATGAGTGAGGAATGGGGAGTCCACCTCTTAAACCTCATAGGGTCAGACATGTCATCAATGGTTCCTGATTGTATTTATTGTTGTGTCTAACTAGCTGATGTAACTTGTGTCTGTTGCTTCCATGAAACGTGCTACATCTTGCTGTTATATGGGTCCTCTTGTTAACACCCAGAATGGTTCATCTTTGACCACTGTTAATCTAACAGGCCTTTAGACTCACTATAGAAAGGGTGAGTTAGGGACCTTATTGGTGCAGTGGGTAGTGAGCCTCCCTCTGGCCTGCAAATCCTAATTCAAGTCCTAATGCCTCAGATGTGTACTGTAAAATGTCCAACTAGATTGATAGGACTCTTGTGGTAGTGGTTATGTCCATATTTCTAGAATAGGTGGCCCTGGTTCAGGTCCCACCTGTTCCAGGGGTGTGTGGTAACAACTATGAATGGGTTGATTAAAAATACCTAGAAAGGAGGATTGGTGGCAACATTATCCCCCCAATGATGAGCTGCCAGTTGTTGGTTTCACAGACATACATATAATGACTTGTTCCACTGCAGTAGTTAAGTGACTGCTCCATACCAATGCCAGCACTTGTCAAAGTTATGCATTGGCTGAGATCACCCAAAGTTCTCTCACTGGGAAGATCTTCAACCCACATGCCAAGTGGTGAAAATCCCTGAATAATTTATAGTGCTACCAAATCCCTCATTCGTAATTATTTTAAATTTACATTAGTTTGCTACTGCAGCAAAAAGCCTTTGGGTTTTTGTTTCAGCTCTTAATCTATTTACAGTCCGACAGCTTTGTGTGTTGTTTGTTGGTGTATTCAGTTCTGTATTGTTGCAGATTTGTGAATGTCAGTTTACGTACCACCCAGCTTATTTGCTTTTTAAACCCGTGTTACTATCAGTGAACCAGTTCATCCCTTGCTGTAATGTTACTGCTCACATAAATGCTTCCGTGGTCACATTGTACCTAAGAACTGTGCCTACGTGATAATTAAAGTTTTAAATTCCCATGAAATAAAAGCAGCACTGCAGTTTCTTCCTTTGTTGCCCTGGATTGAAGTATCCACACTTACCTACAGTTGGTGGTGCGCTGGAAAGCAGCCTGTTTCTTCTTTTCCTTGTGGTACTTGCAATACAGTAATCAGGTTTAAACCCCTTTGCACAGCATTGAGAGTGCTATTTGGGGTAGTGCAAGTCCCAAAGAAAAGCACTAAACCTGCCAGAATTCTCATCTCCTCCAAACATGAGCGGGCGTTTGCAATTATTCACAGGAAAATAGTGTCACACTGAGTCCCACACTGAGTGTCGACATTTCAATATCCAATGAGCAGTAAGTTGTAGTTATTTAAATCAACCTGTCGGACACATTATGACGCATCTCCAGAGCAAGTGGGACTTGAACCCAGATGTTCTGACCTAGAGATAGGGATGCTACCACTGTGCTACACAATCTAAGTAGCAGGTTGAATGCTTCATCAAAGCTCATCCAAATTCAACCTGCAACTTGCCTGTGTAAGGAAATGTCCAAATTTGAATGTGGGTCAGAAGTAGGCCATTCAGACCATTGAATCTGCTCTACTATGCCATGGGCTGATCTGTCAATCCTTAACTTCACTTTTCTGCCTTTCCCCATAACCCTTGGCTCCTTTACTGATTAAAATCTACCTTAACCTGAATATACTCAATGACGCAGCCGCAACATCACACTTTGTTAAAGAATTCCACGCATTTATCGCCCTTGGAGAGAAACAAATTCCTCCTCATCTCTGTCTTAAATGGCGACCCCTCATTCTGAGATTATGCCCTCTGGTCCTAGATTGTCCCACAACAGGAAATAAGAATCCTATATGTTTTAATAAGGTCCCTACTCATTCTTCTAAATGCCAAAGAAATACAGGCCCAACATACTCCACCACCCCTCAGAAGAATTTCCCTCATTATCCAGAAACAACCGAGTGAAAACTTTCTGAACTGCCTTTAATGCCAGTATCTTTGTTTAGGTGAGGGAATCAAAAGTTGTTGACAGGTCTGGTCTAACTAGTGCTTTGTAAGATTTGAACAAGACATCTTTATCTTCATACTCCCTTTGAAATAAAGTCAAAGAATCCATTTGCTTTCCATATTACCCAATGAAATAGTATACCAACTATTTGTTATTTATGTACAAGGATTTCCAAATCCCTCTGTGCTGTGCTTTCTGCAGTCTTTCTCCATTTAAATAACACTCAGCTCTTCTATTCTTCCTGTAAAAGCACATAACCTCATATTATATTCCATCTACCAAGTTCCTGCCCCTCAAGGTGTCTCTGTCCCTCTGTCGACTTTTTGTGACTCCCGATTTGGATTCCTGATATGATATTGTTGCAATTATCAGGCCAGTTTAACCATGGACAGTGTGAACATCAACAATGAGTTTGATATCTGATGTTGTGAGCTTACTTAGGGGTGGTACAGCGGCTCAGTTTTTAGCACTGCTGCCTCACAGCGCCAGCGACCCGGGTTCAATTCCACCCTCGAGCAACTGTCTGCTTGGAGTTTACACATTCTCCCCTGTGTCTGCATGGGTTTCCTCCGAGTGCTCTGATTTCCTCCCACAGTCCAAAGATGTACAGGTTAGGTGAATTGGCTAAACTAAGTTGCCCATAGTGTTCAGGGATGTGTAGGTTAAATGTGTCAGGGTAAACGTAGAGTGATAGGGGAATGGGTCTGGGGAGGATAGTCTTCGGATGGTCAGTATGGACTTGTTGGGCCAAATGGCCTGTTTCCACACTGTAGGGAGTCTATGATTTCTACTCTGACTGCTGAGGTATAGACTTAGAATGTTTGTTATTACCAATCAACCTGTTCAGAGACATCACTGTTCACCTCTGGAGCAGGTAGTACCTGAACCTGGGACTCCTGGCTCAGAGGTAGACACACTTACCCTATGCTACAAGAGCATCTAACAATCCAACTGACCTTTCATCTTGGATATTTTCTAATCGTCCTGTTCAGAGATATTATTATTGGAACATGTGGAACATGAATCCAGGCATCCCGGTTCAGAGTAAGGATATTACCACTGTGCCACAAGAGCCTTTGATTTAGAATTTTATTTTAAGGCTTTTCTCCTCTTATTGAACTTTGCTTGTGATAATTCAATGACAAAGCTGAGTGGATTACTCACTGAACCAGACTTGGCCTCAAAGTTTCTTACCCTGAAGTTTCTCCCGCAGAGTTGATTTGCAGATTCAGAACAGTTTACTTGTTACTTCATTGCAGTAAATGATGTGCTTGCAGTTTAGACAATGATTGTTTCAGTATAAACTCACAGTGAACTGCAATGCCTAATGTACCTTGACAAAATACTGCATCAGAATGAAAGTTTGACAATGGCAGACTGCGTTTTGTTAAAGAATACACAAGGAAAGGATTGTAAATACATTTGGTTTTGGATCTATGCCATTGTGTGGTTGATTATAAATGGTTATGGAAATATTTGATTAAGGACATCCTGGGAAGTGTCTTGTTTGCCTCTATGCATAGCTCCAATATTGTTCTGTTTGATCCATCATTAAACATTCTGAAGAGCATTCTACATTGGAAACCTTTGCTGAACTGCAATGAACTGTTGTCTAAGCCATTCAGAAGCTACCTAACTTGAACCTGAATACATGTAAAATGTGATTAGTTCCTCCTAGAACCCAAAAACACAAGAAATAGGGGCAGGAGTAGGCCATTCAGTTGAACAGGTTATTTTAACCAAGAATAAGGACAAAAAGTTTCCAAATCTCAGCAGCTCAGATAGTGTCTGTGGAGAGAGTAACTCACAATACCTTCCTGCTTGATAACTTTGATGAAAAGTATATAACATATGTTATCGTCATTTTTGGAATTTGCATGTTTCAGGAGTAGAGACAAAAACAATTTGGCCAGTTTTTGGAAGCTTATTTTTTAAAAAGATCAGAAAGTAAATTGTTCAGAGACTTAAAAGTGCATCAGTTCCAAGAAGACATTTGGCTGCAGTCAAGAGTGAGGTGGATCCTTGTGGTTTTAATGGGGAAGATGGTCATACTGTCTGGTTCATGACAGGCAATTAAATACATTTAAGGCAATTAGTATTGATTTGTCTTCAGAATAGATGGTTCCATGTTTGCAGTCCAGAAAAACCCAGAGTTCAATTCAGAAAGGAGAATTGTATCCCTGAGTAGGAGTATTGTCAACTGGAAGCATAACAATTACAGTGAGGCAATGGCCTAGTGGTATTAAAGTTGGACTGTAAATCCAGAGACCCAGGTAATGTTCTGGGGGGCTGGGTTCAAACCCTGCCATGGCAGATGGCGGAATTTGAATTCAATACATCAATTGTCAAGAAAAACCATCTGGTTCACTAATGTCCTTTAGAGAAGGAAACAGCCACCCTTACCTGGTCTAGCCTACATGTGACTCCAGACCCACAGCAATGTGATTGGCTCTTAACTGTTAGGGATAGCCAGTAAATGCTAGCCTAGCCAGCAATGCCGTCATCCCGTGAATGAATTTTAAAAAACTACATCAAATTTAACTATCTTTATTGTTTTATTAATTTTAACAATAAAGCATGTTATTGATCACAGTGTGGCATTGACCCACGAAGTTGTAATGTGAAATCTAGAGTAGAACTAGAGATCACTGGAAATGCATGAAGAGTCAGCCAGCATCTGACAACTTGAAGCAGGTTAACTCTTCAGACTGGAATCTTGCTGTTTTAGCTCCCTGTGCATTGCTTGCTTCTCTCAGAAATCTTGTACTATGAGTTGCCCACTCTGTGCAAACATTCAGCTTGGTCCAGTTATTAGGATGCAAAAAGCTTTTGAGTTCCTGCCAAACTTGGTCTTTGTTCTGTGATGGGGAAAACAAAAGTAGGCTGGCACCACGCAGGAATCGGCTTTATGCCCGAATTAAGCAATGCAGCCACTTTGGAGCCAGTTAATACATGGCTCTATGTTTGGCCCCCTCCTTTCCTGCAGTGCTGGGAGATGTGCCATTTTAACAGTCACCTCTTCTTTCAATTTGAAACTGGCTATTTGTACAGTTAATCACAGGCCTGCTTTCGCAGATGGCTTGACCAGCAAAGCAAGGGGAAAGTGTCAAAAAAATCAGTGCAAGCATGATAAACGATGCAGATTGAAATAAAGACCAGGCTGGCTCCAGAGCCTGTGTTGTGGTTAATTCATTTGTTAAACTCTGCAATGATTTTTGGAGGTCTGCCAGTGGAATTGTAACCATGTGGAAATGATGCAAAGGAATTATGGTTTTCCTAAAGCCATTTAAGACAATCCTGAGAGAACATAGCTACAGGGAAGCCTCATCTTTGTCTAACCTGTTTTGAAATAACTTCGGCCGGTGCTTCCATAAAACATTGAGTAAAAGAGCCACCACTGTCAGGAACTTTTTTTGTTGACCCACTGCCTTGTCAACAAGCCAAGGTTTGTCTTGGTATTTAAGTAGTTTTACCTCCCATCCAATTTTGTTTCTGTACATGTTGTGAGAAACAAAGCTCACTGCCAAATAATTTTAGACCGAGTCAAAGTCCGAAGCAGTCTTTATTTATACATTCTAGCAAGAGCGGGTGACCACAAAGTAGGCGCTGAATAATATTAGTGCACATTTATACAGTTTCTATGAATCTCCCTTTTACCTCATATGTGACAGTTGTATTGCTCTATGCAGCTGCTAATCTAATTGGTTTACCACATCTATCTGTGGCCTGTTGTTAGCGTGCAATCCCCCTTGATAGCTGAGTCTCATTACTTTTGCTGACGCAACACTGAGTCTTATCACTTCGGCACACTGAGTCTTTATGACTTCTGAGTACCTGACTTCTGCAAAAACAACACTTAGACACATTTTCCACAATTCCCCCTTTTCTTTTTGGCTAATATTTGTTGTCTTCTGCATATCCCTCATAGGCCACCTCCAAGTTTGTCAGCAGCATCCCTGAGACCTCATCTATCTTGGAAACTTAATCAAGATCATTCATCCCCTCATTGTTCAACAGGTAGAGTTCCTCTCGCTGACTACCTGTTAGGGCATTTGTTTAGTCAGGGCTGTTTCAATTAGCCGCTGGGTTAGTCCCCGTGCACAAGGTACGATGCAACATCCTATAGCGATCAGTACTCCAGCAACCACTATCAAAGAGTTGAGTATGGAGACCACTATACCTTTCCATTTCCCAAGCCATGAATCCAGCCACCCAGTGAGCGATTTGTCTACCCCTGAATTCTCAGCCAGCTCCTCTGCTAAGGTAGTCAACCCCCGCAGGGCTCGAGTGATTAACCCATGGGGTGCTGTGTTATTTGAAATAAAGGTACAAAAGCTCCCTCCTAACATCACGCATACACCGTCTTTCTCAGCTAGGATCATGTCCAAGGCCATTCTGTTCTCCCAAGCCATTCTGCTGGTTGCATTGAGCTGCTCTGCTATACCTAAACTGCATCCCTAGTGTAGTTAATGAACCTCTGCTGATTATAGAAAATATAGTTTATCTAATCCACATTCTTGTTGACCGTTACCCACCAGAAGAGAGCCGACTCCAAAGCCTGCTGCAATCTGGTTGCGAGCCTTGAACTCATCCGGCACCCCACTAGGAACTCCTATAGAGTCTAGATATATCCAATTATTAAAAGAGGTATCCAATAATGATCTTTTACTCCGACTCCCTTTTGTCACAATCCTTTTCTTTTCAAATGCCAAGGTGAGTGGGTTTGCCAATTGCACATATGCCTCCCCAATCTGGAGGTAGGGTGGGTGGGTCTGAGTATTCTCCCTCCACAGTGCCACCACAGATCTGCTCGGGGAACCTGCAGCACTGAGTAGTTCCCTCCCTTGTCCGTTCCAGTCACCTTTTCAATTTCGATACTTGATTTCAGCTCCCCCAAATCTCTGAACTGATTTAGACCTTGTCTGCTAACACACGATGTGTGATTTCCGACCGTGGCCAAAAACGTGGGGGGGATTTTTAAATCTTTCTTCTCCAAGGGAGGGAACATTAGTGATAGGGAAGTACAATTCCCATTATTCCATGCAGTCTTATCCTGATACAGGGCTTTCATATATTCCATGCCCTTCCTGTCTCGCTGCCACCCAAGCGGAAAGGGAACTACCCGGGCCACGGGCCTACCGGAGGCACATGCATAGCAATTGTTTTTGTTCAGACTTTCCACAGTGTACTTTACCCATTCAAGCCAGGCATTTGTATCCCCGTAGCCAGTTTCTATTTCGGTGTTCTGTTTTAAGTCCTTTACCTTTATAATTTTTACCACCTTAGGGTCGTTGGGAGGGGCGAAAGGATATACCTGTGACATCTGAGCGCTCTTTTCAGCCACTCCCCTTTGCCCACCTGTATTCGGAAACAACAGCCTGAGAAATCCTTCCGGTTTGCTTTCATCTCTATCCCAAATGTTTCATTTAATTGGACCTGATAGGTGTCCCCTCCCAGAACCGCTTCGTGCCATGTGGTTTTCTTTATCGTTAAATATATTGGGTTACACTTCTTATCGGGACACTCGAGCTGGCCAGAAGGGGCCCCAGTGTACTGTGATGAGTGGATTAATCCAAGTACCACCTCTAAGGCCATCCCCGTAGGACTTAAGGTGTATCTCTGAGTAGCTGTACTGCCTCTGATTTTCTACATTTCCACAATCAACTAGGCTGCAGGCATCGGTATCTATTACTTGCGGATTAGCACTCTTGGGGACTGTTAGTACCAAGTAAGAGGACCACACCAAGGTTCGACGAAATCCTAAGACTAGGAGAGCTAAGATCATACACCTAAGTATCCACTTCATTCCAAAGATAGTGCTGAAGTACTGAGAGACTTAATATACAATCTTATAGAAATAATCCCGTGCTCGCGTCGCCACTGTATAATCAGTCACTCAAAGTCTTTTTAGCCTGAGTTTCAATGGTTCTTTAGTTGATTTGGCTGTCCAGACTTCTTTCTTAACCGGAGACTCCACTGGTCCCTTAACTCTGGTGTAGTGAGTCCAACCTTTCTCCGCCGTCCTTACCGCCGTTTCGGTAGTCAAAAGAGCCTGGTACGGTCCTTCCCAATCCAGTTGTAATTTAGTCTCTGTCCATGACTTCACAAGGACCCAATCTCCCGGCCGGATTGGATGAATGGCAAAATCGAGAGGTGGAGTCTGTGCGAGTAAACCCTGTCTCCTGAGAAAAGACAAATAGGAGGACAGGCCCAGTATATACTTTCTTAAGAACAAGTCCTTAGTCTCGGGGATCGGCAGTCCCCCTGTCGGTCCCAAGTATGGCAGCCCAAACAATATTTCATAAGGGGACAGACCCAAATCTTTCCTTGGAGCTGTTCGCACTCGTAGGAGTGCTAGCAGCAAACATCAGGTCCAGGGGAGTCTGGTCTCTAATACCAACTTGGACAACTGTCTTTTAAGAGTTTGGTTCATCCACTCGACCCTCCCTAAAGACGGAGGGTGCCGGGGGTGTGAAAATCCCAGGAGATTTTCAAACTTTGCATTATTCCCTGGAGCAATTTAGAGGTGAAGTGGCTTCCCTGGTCTGAGTCTATACGCTTCACTATCCCATACTGGGGAACTATCTGCTCAAGAATTATCTTAGACACCCCACTTGCTGTTGCTGCGGCCAAGGGGTATGCTTCCACCCAACCAGATAAATGGTCTACTATAACCAACATGTATTTTAGCCTTCCTACCCGGGGCAATTCAGTGTAATCCACCTGTATGCTCTGGAATGGTCTTAGCCCAGGGTCTCTCCCACCTGGGACCTGTTTCCTTTGTACCTTCTTGTTTATCATCTTACATGTTATACAGCCTTCACATATCTGTTTGGCAATCGTGTATATCCCTTTACCTCCATATTTCCTAAGACCCAAATCACACATTGCCTGCACTCCCC
>NC_057744.1:10685579-10695907 GCF_004010195.1 Chiloscyllium plagiosum | reverse complement strand
CCCTCCTCCCTACCTTTTATCTTAGCCTGCTGGACACACT
Organism: Chiloscyllium plagiosum; assembly: GCF_004010195.1. Classification (NCBI taxonomy): domain Eukaryota; kingdom Metazoa; phylum Chordata; class Chondrichthyes; order Orectolobiformes; family Hemiscylliidae; genus Chiloscyllium; species Chiloscyllium plagiosum. Next base: position 10,695,867 of record NC_057744.1, on the reverse strand, counting down.
TTCCTCATTCCTGAAGAAGGGCTTATGCCCGAAACGTCGATTCTCCTGTTCCCTGGATGCTGCCTGACCTGCTGCGCTTTTCCAGCAACACATTTTCAGCTCTGATCTCCAGCATCTGCCGACCTCACTTTCTCCCCTTATCAACGATGGCAAACAAGTGAAAGGGCTTATCTAGGGAAGGCAACGCAAGGACAGGGGCATGGATCAAACTTTTCTTCAATTTTTCTACTAATTCTTTTTCTTCCTCTGTCCACTTCAACAGCTGTGGTTCTTCTTCCAGCAATTTAAGGTATAATTTCTTTGTCTTTTGAGCGTACAACTACAGTATCTACAGTATCCTGTTAGCCCTAGAAATTTCCTCAATTCCCGTTTAGTCTGAGGGAATGGCATTCCCACTATCCCTTCAATCCTTTCAGGACTTATTTTCCTTTTCCCTTCACTGACCAGGTGTCCCAAGTATTTTACTTCCCTTTCTACATATTGTAATTTATTCCTCGAGACCGTCAATCCCTGTTGTCCCAGAAAATTTAGCAATTGGTTAGTTGCTTCCGTTGTTCCTTTCTCATCTTCTCCCGTGACCAGTTGGTCATCTACATATTGCAGCAAATTTGTCCCTTGGGGACTTATAAACTTTTCCAAAATTTGTTTTAAAACCAGGCCAACCAAGTTCGGGGACTCAGTGAATCCCTGAGGAAGCACTGTCCATCTATATTGCTGTTTCAGCCCCGTTCTTGGGTCTTCCTAATCGAAAGCGAACATGTTTCTGCTTTCTTCTGCCAGGGGGCATGCCCAAAAGGAGTCCTTTAGGTCCACCACACTGAACCATTTGTGGTCATGTGGGAATTTACTCAAGAGGGTATAAGGATTAGGGACTACCGGGTGTCGAGTCTGTACTATCCTGTTAAGCGCCCTTAAATCTTGTACCAGACGATAAGTACCATCTGTTTCTTTCACTGGCAAAATGGGGGTATTACAGGGGGACATGCAGGGTTCCAGCAGGCCGTCCCTAATTAATCCCTCAATCACAGGTTGTAGCTCCCTTCTTCCTTCTGTCGAAATCGGGTATTGTCTCTCACATACCATCTCCCCCACCGGTTTCAAGCTGATCTGCAAAGAGGGAATCTGCAATCCCCCTCAATTGCCTTCCCGTGCCCATACCGTGGAGTCTATTTGTTTTTCCTTTCCCTCGGTCAAAAGGGCCATTTTTACTACTAGTTGTTGGTCGCTCACCCCGATTCCTCGTCCTAATAGTATAATTAAGTGTCTACCTAACAAACTACTTCCTATGTCCGGAATGTATAACAATTGACCCTCAATTTTTCCTTCATTACTTTCAGTCGTCATAGGTTCAAATACAGGGACTGTAAATCCTTCCCCCTTCACACCGGACACCGTTATCTGTTATTTTGTTAATTGTACTCCTTTGGGTATAAAATTTAAAGATGATCGTGCGGCCACCGTATCTATTAAGAAAACTGTATCCTCTTTATGAGGTCTCGCCTTTAAATTTATCAAGGGTTCCCGGTGCGTTCCCGGGGGCAGGAATCCCTGACTCCCCTATTCTTCTTCAAAATTCATAAGCGGTTATCACCCCCCTTCCCTTTTCAGATCGGACACTCTCACTTAAAGTGACCTGTCTTTCCACAGTAGTAACATCCCGCCTGTGGGTGTTTCCACCTTGATCTTTGTCCTTGTTGACTGGACCCCCTAACGGGTCCTCCTTGTTCTCTTCCCCTACCTCTACTTTCAACATACTGCCAGCCATCACTCCGGTTGCTTACTACCGGTTCCATTCTTTTCTTGACTACCTCATCAACCGTGGCTATCATCATTTTCACCTTCTGTTTTTGCTTCTCATCCTCTCTCTTTACAAACACTTTCTGTGCCTCTCTCAATAATTCATCCAATGATTTCTCACTCCATCCCTCAATTTTTTGTATTTTCTTTTGGATAACCGGCCATGTACTTTAAGGAGGCCCTGAGATACTGAATCCTCAGGATTCATACCTGAATACTTTCTCATTGAGTCCCGCAGCCTCAGTAAAAATGCTGAGGGAGTCTCGTCTTTCTCTTGTCGGACCTCGAACGCGTTTGTTAAATTCTGGGATTTAGGGACTGCCTCTCTGATTCCTTTTATTATTAAGTCCTTGAGGTCCTTCATCTGGGTTTGGTCATCTGCCTCGTTGTTCCCCCAGCCTGGGTCTGTATTGGGAAACTTCTGTTCAGCTGACATAACTCCCTCCCCGGGGGGGTGTTCTCGTTCCAACAACCTCATAGCTGCTTTTCTGAACATCCCTCTCTCTTCCCCAGTGAAGAGAATATTTAAAATAGACATCAACTCCGTCCAAGTGTACAAGTTGGGACCTAGGAATTGATCTACTTGCTCAGATAGACCCACAGGATCTTCAATAAGAAGTTTAATCTCCTTCTTAAAGGTCCTGACTTCGCTGCTTGTTAGAGGGGCATTTACGAAGCCAATTATTCCCTGCCCTATGGGAACTTCCCTGAGAGGGTATACATTTGTCTCTGGGTGTCGTTCCTTGAATTTCGGGAACAGATATTCCTCAACATCCTTTTCTAATTGCTTTACTTCCTTCATCAGTCCTCCTTACGGGACTTTTGACCTCACAACCTTCACCCGTTCCTCATCTCTTTTCTACCCCCCCCCCTTGTTCGCCACCAGCCGACACCCCTAACCCAGCGCCATCGGCTTGTAGATCGTCAGGTTCATTTTGGGGGAGGGATCATATGGCGGGGGCAAATGGTCAAGAACTTCCCAAGGGGGAGGGCTGCCGAGGGCAACATTTCATCCTTCCCTGTCATAGTTTTCATGCTATATAAACGCGCGTCTCGACTGCCCTGCCAGCAGGAGGCATAGTCAGATTCCTCTTAACAGAAAGATTATTTTTCATTAAGATATGGCTTCAACAATTGACAGACCCAATCCTCGTCTGACCCATATTTCAGCCAAAAGACCAATGGTGGATGAATACTCTCTTTGGTCCAAACAAAATAATAATATTTTATCATAATTTTCTTATCCTTCTCCCTTGTACAAGAATTATTTTTCCAATTTTTCAACATCTGTCCCAAGGGACCTTCTGGAGGGATGTCTTCTGGGACTTTTTTACCCTTTCTCCCAGGCGCCTCATTTTTGCTTCCTTTACCTCGCATAGTGGTCAACCTGCCAGTCCCTTAATTTGACAGGTATCACACTCCCAGTCACCAAGGCAATTCTAACTCAAACCCCAATCAAACCCAGGGGACTCTAACCCCAATCAAACCCAGGGGATTCTAACTCCAATCAAACCCAGGGGACTCTAACCCCAATCAAACCCAGGGGATTCTAACTCCAATCAAACCCAGGGGACTCGAACCCCAATCAAATCTAGGGGACTCTAACCCCAATCAAACCCAGGGGACCATCCCTCCCAAAGGACTTTCTGGAGGGATGTTTTTCTGGGACTTCTCTATCCATTTTCCCAGGCATCTTATTTTACTTCTCCTGAGGCTCACTGCCTCCTGGGGTGTTCAACCCGCCAGTCCCTCAATTCGACAGGTATCACACCCCCCCTCCAGTCACCAAGGTAAAACTTAAAACTTTCTTTTCTTACCTTGGTCCGTGGACGGAGTTGCCTGACTGCAGCTGTGCCTACTATTCCACACCTGCCTTATTTTCCAGCCCTGGTTCGGAATGACCCCCCTAGAATCCTCATCAGTCGACCAGTTGGGCCACTCACCGATGAAAGACACAGGACCGTCCTAAGAGGAACGGGACGTGTCTTCCCAGTCGTCAACAGTGACCACTCTGCCGGTGATGACAGTATCCCGGAAGACGAGCCCCCAGGTGTGAGAAACGAAGCTCACTGCCAAATAATTTTAGTCCGAGTCAAATTCCGAAGCAGTCTTTATTCATATGTTCTTGCAAGCCCGGGTGACCACAGAGTAGGAACACTCCTGAATAATATCAGTGCACATTTATACAGCTTCTATGAGTCTCTCTGTACTTCCCCTTTTACCTCATATGTGACAGTTCTATTGCTCTGTGCACTGCTAATCTAATCAGTTTACCACATCTGTCTGTGGCCTGTTGTTAGCGTGCAACCCCCCCTTGATAGCTGAGTCTTATTACTTTTGCTGACGCAACACTGGGTCTTATCACTTCGGCACACTGAGTCTTTATGACTTCTGAATACCTGATTTCTGCAGAAGCAACACTTAGACACATTTTCCACAACGTTCCAATGTTAATCACCTGAAACAAAAAACAAAAATCTGAATTTATATAGTGCCTTTCACAACTATTGGGCATCCCAAAGCACTTTGCAGCCAATTAAGTACTTTTAAAGTGTAAGCCAATTAGCGCAAAGCCAGCTCTTAGGATGAAGAACAATAAAGAAAGCTGGAAAATCTCAGCTGGTCAGACAGCATCTGTAAAGGGAAGCGGAGATAACCTTTCTGGTTCATGATCTATACTCAGAACTTGCGATGAGGTAATCGACCTGAAAAGTCAACCCTGCTTCACTCCACAGACGCTTCCTGACCTGTGAGTTTACTCAGCTGTTTTAAATTTACACCATATGCAGCATTTTACTTTGATAGTAAACTCTCTGGAAGATTTAGCTGCAGTGTTCAGTGAGTAAATACTGAATTGCCTGTCTGCAAGCTGGGGATGTGTGAATGCTGGAAATTGGCTTATTGTAGCACCTAAGGAGGGGGGAGGGGAAGTTTAGCTTGGATACCACCAAGACAGTTGGCATGGAAACAAATTGGGATAATACCCCTGACTGTGTGCCATCTGCATATTGACAGTTTGCAAGCCTTTCCTATGACAGTAGACATGTGTTTTGCATTTTTATAAAATCTTTTTGTGGGATGAAACTGTTGCTGGCAAGACAAGCATTTACTGTCCGTCCGTAATGTCCTTTAGGGAAGGAAACTGCCATCTTTACCTGGTCTGACCTACACGTGACTCCAGACCCACAGCAATGTGGTTGACTCTTACCTGCCCTGTGGGCAATTAGGGATGGGCAATAAATTCTGTCTAGCTCCCGTGAATGAATTTTTAAAAAATAATTTCCTCTTGAGATGGTAGGTGGTGAATCACCTTCTCGAACTGTTGCCATCTGTCAGGTGTAGGCATCCACATTGCTGTTAAAGGATTTCCAGGATCTTAATCACTGGGTGCAGGGAAATCAGCCATTCTTAGGATTTACAGTTATTCAGAAAAAAACAATTAGATCTGGTTCTCCTATCACTGAGGGTATGTAAGGAAAATGATGCATTGATGTGACTTGTACAAACATGGCCTGAGAAATGGATTCAGACATTGTTAGCTTAAACAAAGCCCGCTGTTGTTCCAAAGAGAGGTCCAGTACTGGCCATGCTTAATTGATAAGAATCTGACACTCCAAACTTCCCAATGCTTTACACATATATTGATCTCTGAAAATGGACCCTCTCCAACTAACTGGATTGAGCAGTTTCCAGAAAACAGTACATGTTCAACTGGTCGATAAATCTAATGCAACATCGTGTAAGCTGTCAATGACGCTTTGCTTTCAACAGTTGAGCATGCTCTGATAATCCCACTGGTGATAATACTAACCATTATCTGCCATTTCATGCCCTGTGCTGTCATTTGCTCCAGGATGCAAAGACAGAATTTTTGAAAAGTAGAGGGATTGAACATCTTAAAAAGGCTTTCCTTTGTACTGAAGCATTTCAGTTAGCTCAGTTGGCTGGACAGCTGGTTTGCAATGCAGAATGACACAAACCGAAGGATTTTTATTTCCGCACTAGGTGAGATTACCTTCTCATCCTGCCATCACCAGTCGTCATTTCTAACGAGAGCGTAGCCCTGTGGTATTCTCAGAACATGGCGAATTTACCTTACATACAGACAGAATGGACAATGCCCTCATATGAACATCATTGACCTGAACAAGTAAGGGCCTTATCACATTGAAACAGGAAAACAGTCCTTAAATTTTATTGCTCTCCCATTTTTCTTCCCAACATTCTCATTTATTCTTCTCCTACACTCTTCCTTGAAAGTTCTAGATCCCCACTGGGGAGTGGAAAGTCAGAAAATGAGGAGAAACACTGGACAATATCTAGGAAGAGAAAAGGAAATGGACAGTGTCACTGATGATGGCTTGTACTATTGTTAGCTATTGTTAAATATAGTTTTACATGTATTTCCATCTTGTAGGTTTTTCTGTACAATTTGAGAGAGAGGTAAATGGTGCTTCACACATTAATTTTTTTTTTCTGTTGTGTGGTGCAACCAAAATTGATAAACCATCACCTTCAGATGATCAATGCATGGTGAAACTGTGGCAATTATCTGATTATATAGAATCACAGAATGGTTACAGCACAGCTGCAGGCCACTGAGTCTGTTCAATCCATTGTCAACTTCCCGCAAGAACAACACAGCTAGTCCCACCCCTGTTTCTTTTCCCTGTAGCCCTACTGGTCTCTTCTCTTTGGATAGTTATCGATCCTGGTTTGAAAAGCATGATTAACCATGCCCACCCCATACAGTCATAGAGTCATGCTGCACAGAAACAGACCCTTCAGTCCAGCTCATCCACGCTGACCAAAGTAAACTTTCCTGCTTTTGGCCCATCTCCCTCCAAATCTTTCCTATTCATGTACCTATCCAATGTCTTCTAAGCATCGTAACTGTACCTGCATCCGCCATTTCTTCTGGCAAGTTATTTCACACATTCCTGTGTGAAAAACTTGCCGCTCAGATCCCCTTTAAATCTTTCTCCTCTTGTCTTAAAAATACGCCCCTTAATTTTAAACTCCCCCGCCGTACAGAAAAGATCTTTGTTATTCAGCTCATGATTTTAGAAACCTCCATAAGATCACGACTCAAACTCCTATGCTTCAGTGAAAAAAGTCCCAGCCTATCCAGCCTCTCGTTATAACTCAGACCCTCCCAGCAACATCCTGGTAAATCTTTTCTGAGCCCTCTCCAATTTAATAATATCCTTCCTCTGGTAGGGCAACCAAAATTGCATACAGTACTCCAAAAGTGGCCTCACCAATGTCCTGAAGATTCCTGAAGAAGGGCTCATGCCCGAAACGTTGATTCTCCTGCTCCTTGGATGCTGCCTGACCTGCTGCGCTTTTCCAGCAACACATTTTCAGCTCTGATCTCCAGCATCTGCAGTCCTCACTTTCTCCTCATCAATGTCCTGTACAACCTCAACATGAGGTCTCAACTCCCACACTCTGAGCAAGGAAGGCAAGTGTGCTGAATACCTTCTTAACCACCCTGCCTACCTGTGACACAACGTTCAAAGAATCATGTACCTGAACCCTTGGTTTGTCTGTTTGACAACACCACTCAGGGTCAAGATTAGAATTATGCTGGAAAAGCACAGCAGATCAGGCAGCATCCGAGGGGCAGGAAAATCGGTGTTTTGGGAAAAAGCCCTTCCATCAGGAATTTCCTGTTCCTTGGATGCTGCCTGACCTGCTGTGCTTTTCCAGCACCACTCTAATCTTGACTCTAATCTCCAGCATCTGCAGTACCCACTTCCACCTAGTTGAACACTACTCAGGGACCTACTATAAACTGTATAAGTCCTGCCCTTCTTCATTTTTACAAAATGCTATACCTCACATTTATCCCAAATTAAACTCCATCTGTCAATCCTTAGCCCATTGGCCCAATTGATCATGTCTCTTTCTAATCTTAGATAACTTTCTTCACTTTTGACTATACCACTAATTTTGGTGTTATCCACAAACTTACTAACCATGCCTTTTAAATTCTCATCCAAATCCTTTATATAAATTACAAACAACAATAGACCCAGCACTGATGCCTGTGGAACACTGCTGGTCACAGGCCTCCAGTCTAAAAACAATCTTCCACCACCACCCTGTGTCTTCGACTGTCATGCCAATTTTGTATCCAATTGGCAAACGCTCCCTGAATCGCATGTGATCGAACTTTACTAGCCAGTCTACCATGCAGAACCTTGTCAAAGACTAAAGTCCACCGCTCTGTCCTCATCAATCTTTTTGATTATATCCTCAAAAAAATCAAGTTTGTGAGACATGATTTCTCATGCACAAAGCCAAGCTGACTATCATTAATCAGTCCTTACCTCTCCAAATGCACGTAAATATTATCTCTCAGAATCCCCTCCAACAACTTACCCACTACTGATGCCAGATTCACAGGTCTATACTTCCCAGGCTTCCCCCTACAGCCTTTCTTAGACAAAGGCACAATATTAGCCATCCTCCAGTCCTTTGGTACCTCACCCGTGACTGTAAATGATACAAATATCTCTGCTAGAGGGCTCGCAATTTCTTCCTTAGCTTCCCACAAAGTCCTGGGATACACTTGATCAGATCCCAGAGATTTACCTAACTTTACGTTTTTTTCTAGGCAGTGCATTCTGAACCCTAACCATTCACTGCTTTAAAAAAAGGGAAGATTATCAGAAATTGCAGCAGGACCTTGATCAGCTGGGAAAGATCAGCAGAAGATGGGCAGCACAGTGGCTCAGTGGTTAGCACTGCTGCATCACAGCAGTAGGGACCCTGGTTCGATTCCATCCTCGGGCAACTGTCTGTGTTGAGTTTGTGCATTCTCCCCATGTCTGCATGGGTTTCCTCTGTGTGCCCCAGTTTCCTGCCACAATCCAAAGATGTGCACGTTAGGTGAATTGGCCATGCTAAATTCCTGAAGTATCAGTTAGGCGCATTAGTCAGGGTAGGGGAATCCGTCTGGGTGGGTTACTCTTTGGAGAGTCGATGTGGACCTGTTGGGTCAAATGGCCTGTTTCCACACTGTAGGGTTTCTATGATGAAGAAATTTACAAGAATGTTACCACGACTCAAGGATCCGTGTTATAGGGAGAGGTTAGACACGATAGAACCTTTTTCTTTAGAGCATAGGAGACTGAGGGGGGTCTTATAGATCCTGAGAGGCATGGATGGGGTGAATGCATTCAATCTTTTTCCCAGAATTAGGTAATCAAGGACTAGAGGGCTTCAGTTTAAGTTTGGAGGGGAAAGAATAAAAGGGAACCTGAGATGCAACATTTTTAAACAAAGGGTAGGATGGATATGGACTGAGCTGCCAGTGGAAGTGGTTGAGGCGGGTACATAAACAACATTTAAAAGGCATTTGGACAGATACATGGATAGGAAAGGATCAAAAGGATATGGGCCAAGTGCAGGGAAATGGGGTTAGTGTGGATGGTTATTTTGGTCGGCATGGACCAGTTTGGGCCAAAGGGCCTGTCTCCGTGCTGTAGGACTCTCTGACTCTAAGTGCTTTACTGCATGTCATCATTGCTTCTTTTGCCAGTCACCTTACGCCAGTGCCCTCAGGTTCCCAACCTTTCCACAAATAGGAACAATTTCTTTCTAGACTACTCATGGTTTTGAATAACTCTTTGTTCTTTTTTTTTGCAAGGGGAGCAGTCCAAGCTTCTCTGGTCTATCTATGTAAATGCTGATAAAATCTGTGAAATTCCGTGCTGATATAGTCAATTGAAATTTCTCAATTTCATCCTGGCTTCAAGATCTGTATTCATGTGTATCTAGCAATCTCAACAGCATCAACTTCCAAACTTCCATCTGTGTTGCACTTTGTTTGTAATAAAATATTCCAAGATATTTCACAGAGGAATTACCAGACAATATTTGTCACCAAGCCATAAAATACGCTTTGGTTTATTGTGCATTCAGAAAACGTCATCTTTGTCAATGCACTGTTTCAAAGAGTTGGTCTTGAGTATATGCTCAAGTTCTTGTTGGATCTGGAATCTGAAGTGCTTTGGGGTTCAGGCGTTATGGTGAAAAGGCTGGAGAATGGGGTTGAGAAACATATCAGCCATGATTGAATGGCAGAGCAGACTCGATGGGCCGAATGGCCCAATTCTGCTCCTATATGATTTGGTCTTGTGGACTTGAGTTCAAAGTGTTATTTGCTGATGTGGTTCTGTTCGCCGAGCTGGAAGTTTTTGTTGCAAACGTTTCGTCCCCTGTCTAGGTGACATCCTCAGTGCTTGGGAGCCTCCTGTGAAGCGCTTCTGTGGTGTTTCCTCCGGCATTTATAGTGGCCTGTCCCTGCCGCTTCCGGTTGTCAGTTTCAGCTGTCCGCTGTAGTGGCCGGTATATTGGGTCCAGGTCGATGTGTTTGTTGATGGAGTTTGTGGATGAGTGCCATGCTTCTAGGAATTCCCTGGCTGTTCTCTGTTTCGCTTGCCCTATAATGGTAGTGTTAGATTAGATTAGATTAGATTAC
>NC_057744.1:10658202-10683594 GCF_004010195.1 Chiloscyllium plagiosum | reverse complement strand
CGGGTGCTCCGGTTTCCTCCCACAGTCCAAAGATGTGCAGGTCAGGTGAATTGGCCATGCTAAATTGCCCGTAGTGTTAGGTAAGGGGTAAATGTAGGGGTATGGGTGGGTTGCGCTTCGGCGGGTCGGTGTGGACTTGTTGGGCCGAAGGGCCTGTTTCCACACTGTAGGTAATCTAATCTAATCTAATCTAACACTACCATTATAGGGCAAGCGAAACAGAGAACAGCCAGGGAATTCCTAGAAGCATGGCACTCATCCACAAATTCTATCAACAAACACATCGACCTGGACCCAATATACCGGCCACTACAGCGGACAGCTGAAACTGACAACCGGAAGCGGCAGGGACAGGCCACTATAAATGCCGGAGGAAACACCACAGAAGCGCTTCACAGGAGGCTCCCAAGCACTGAGAATGTCACCTAGACAGGGGACGAAACGTTTGCAACAAAAACTTCCAGCTCGGCGAACAGAACCACAGCAACGAGCACCCGAGCTACAAATCTTCTCACAAACTTTGTTATTTACTGAATATAACTTATGATGTAACAAGTGGAGCTGGTGGTGCAGTAGTAATGTCACTGGGCTAGTATTGCAAAGGTCTTGTCTAATGCTCTGGGGTCATGTGTTCAAATCCATCATGGCAGCTGATGGAATTTAACTTCATTCAATAAATCTGGAGCAGAAAGCTGATCTCTATCTTTGACTTGTAAAAATCCATCAATTCACAAAAATCCTTTAGGGGGAAAAAAATCTGCTGTTCTCACCGAGTGTAACTTATAGGTGACTCCAGACCCACAGCAATGTAGTTGGCTCTTAACTGTCCTCTCAAATGGCCTAGACAGTGATTTAGTTTGATGATGGTTAGAGATGGACCATAAATGCAGGCATTGCTAGTGACACCCACATCCCATGCAAGAATAAAACAAAAGTAATTAATTTCATTTTTTAAAGTAAGTTGTAATAAAATGGAATTAGAGTCGTAAATGTAATACTTTATCTTACCAATGTTACGAGCAAGTTCATTAATGGGCTTTCAGCTGCAGAAGGGTGAGAGATAGATGTAAAACAGCATATCACGGATTCTCTAGGCTTCCCTTTAACTGTGGCACAGAGCTGGGATCAAGCGAGAATTACATTTTTCTATTAACCATTGCAAGATCATAAAACTTATTAAAGTGTATTTTAACTTGATCTTCTCAGGTTGACATCAAACAGTGTAATTATTTGGTCGACCTTGATAGAGAAGTAGAGACGCCTCGTGAGCCAAGGTATTCTGCGAATAAAGAAGACTGGATGATCATAGCTTACAAACCATTCTTAGATGTCACAAGGTAAGCTGCGAGTCTTTTAAACAATGCAACAGTTTTGCTAATGGACGTCTTAACGGTGGAATTTTGAGTCTAATAACTGATTTTCAGTGTCAGTGGCAACTATTATCTTCACAGCATAAGTAAAATTTTGATAAGTAGGGCAAGTAATTAGACTTGACATCATGTGAGAATTGGCTTGGTTTCCTACATTTGTGCATACCGTGCAAACTGCTGTCCAAGTAACACAGAATTTGAACAATAAACCTCAGAGGCAGTGAAAAGGCCAGTTTCTGATCAGTACCAGATCGCCCCTCCTAATCCTAAGCAATAAAAATGCATTGTGGTTTCCAAGTCTCCCGTTATTAGATATACTGTCTGTGTTTTAGTGCATTCAATGGACTTTAAGCCTGTCAACTGTTTCTAATTGTCATCGTCTCAAACCAAGTTAACCATAGATTTAGGTGAATATTGCTTTGACATGCTTCATTGTTGGTAACCCTGATTGGTTTCAAGCGATTGTTTCTAATTTACTGTTGAATAAATCTGTTCTCTATTACATAAACACTTCTGTGGCATATTCTCTCAGTTGACTAATATTTTGCTATATTTGCACCGGCAACAGGATGCCACAGCAAAAATAATCTTTCTTTTGTTGTAAGGGTGTTTACCTCAATAATGGGCTAACCAGGTATTGTCTTCAGGGTGTTTTAATCCAATGAAATGTCTCATCCATTATATCTCATGAGGTAATGTTGATTTTAACTGTGTTGTATTGGAGATTGGCAATCTCATTGAGGCCTGATCTTAAATTTGCTAGCCTTCTCCATCCGGAGGAACAGGGGAGGAGGTGGAATGAGAGGGTGAAGCACTTTGCTCCAGCTTCTCTAACTCCCAGTGAAATTTGGACAGGTGAGAGATGAAAGAGAGGCTGGTGACAATGTTTGAACAGATTGAATAGCTCCGGTGGGGAATTGTAACAGGAGCAACAAATGGTTAAGGGAACCTTAAAGACTGGAAACTTAACAAATCAAAATAACCTTGTTTGGGGTGACAGTGCACCCCAACCCCTCCAATGCCCACCAGTCTCTAAAGTAGACAAGTAGGAGGCTGGAAGAACACAGCAAGCATCAGGAGAAGTCAACATTTTGGGTGTAACCCTTCTTCAGGACCAGGATGGGAGTAGAGGGAGCTGCAGATAAGGGGGTGGGGAGATGGGTGGGTTTGAGAGGTAGTGCTAGGTGAACACAGGTAGGGTATGACCTGGTTGGTCGATGGGAGGAAAGAATCCGGTTGGTAGCTGGAAGGAAGGGTTGGTCAGAGGAATGGAATGGAAGGGAGGGGGAGGGACTGGGAAGGGATTCAGGGGGATGGGAAGGGAGGCTATTTGGAATTAGAGAACTCAATGTTGAGTCCTCCGGGAGATTTCTAAAGGCTGATATCTTTCTGGTGGACACACAGGATTCTGTCAACAGATACAGAAATGTGGATGTAATGGTGAGGAAGGACAACAGTCAGACACTATGACCCCCTGCACAGCCCACTGCCTGAACCTATTAAATGGCTATAGGCTGCCCATGGATTGAGAACGTGGGGCCGCGAGGAGAGCTGGTTACACAGAGGGCCCTTGGCTGTACTCTGAGCCCTGCTACATCAAGCTCAATCTGCACCAGAATGGAGAAAGCAGCAGGCTGCTTTAAAAGGAAGTGATGCAAATCCCCATCACAATGGAGGGGCCAACTTCCTGAGATTGTAAATCAGTTAGAACCATGGTGCAATTTACAGAGCCTGAGACCTTGTTGCTAGAGTTTGCAATGTCCTTGTACTAAATACCTGCAGGAAATTTAGCCACAGCCACGATGTACTGATTTCCGATGCATATTTTAAGCAATGCAGTCGAAGAAATCTTGCTGATGTGATGCAAAATTAAGCATTTCTTCCTTGAAGTGTAATCCGGTTATGTTGCTGGGTGCTTAGTGGGAAACAGCGATGTTGTAAAACTTAACTCAAAAATGCTCATCCATTTCAATGGGAAATTGAAGTCCAGGAAGGAATGAAGGTGACAATAATTATATTCCAGGCATTCACAATCCTCACTGGTATATATACTGACTCCTGCTGGGATCCAAATGAAATTGTAATCCTTGTTGACTGCGACCATTGATTCTCTTAATCTCTTTCTCTTGAGCTAATGCCTCTCCTACTGTTCCATGTTTGCAATCCCCACTCTCAGTCCAACTTTAGATCAAAAGCAATAACATTTACATTTGTATGGTGCCAGTCGTGATCTTAAAGCATTTCTAAGCAATTAACCACCTATTGAAGTCTAGTAACTGTTGTAGAAAATGCAGCAACACATTTTCAGTCAACAAGGAATGTGATCAAAAATGTCTCTTAGTCATGTTGGCCAGGACACAGGGCAATGGGATCTTCAACATTGACCTGAGGGCAGACAGGACCTTGGTTTGACAGTCTCAGAATTGTCACGGTGCAGAAAGAGGACTTTCAGTCCATTGTGTCTGCATGGGCTCTTTGAGCATTTTAACTTCGTGCCAACCTCCTGCCCTTTCCCATAACGCTGCAACTTGTTTCTATAACATCGATGTCAAAGGGTAGCACATCCAACAATGTGCAGCACTCCCACTGTATTGATCTGGAGTGTCAACCTAGGATTTGTGCTCAAGTTATTGGAACCTTCCTATTGCTCTGCCATCTCACATGACTGTTCCCCAGTACTACCGCCAACCTGTCCTTTGCCTTTTCCTTTGATGACTATTCCAGTTCTTTTGGTGCCATCACCATGAATGGCAAACAGGATTGGAAAGGCAGTCAAGTCTTTCTGAAACTCCATACTGGTCAATCAGAGTGTCATGTAAAATTGCAGTGTAAATGGTAAATGCTGGTATTCCCAGCACAGATGAAAGCATTCCTGTTTAATGCTAAACTTCAGACTCGATAATTAAGTGGTTGTCAAGTGTAAACCAGCTGTTTTATTCTGTTTGTAGACTTTCCATTTAATTCCCTTGTACTCACTCATCAAGCAAAACATTCAGCAAGAAGCACTGCACAAGAGGCTTCAGTAAGAGTGTCCTTGAGGGAAGTAAAAATGGAGTGCCTTTTTCAACCTGAGTGGAATATCCCAGGTAGCAACCTAGGCCCTCAGAGGCAGAAGCTTTGTTAAAGCATCCCTTTGGTCTCTCAACATATTGCCTGTTTACCTTTTTTCTTACTCTCGGTAACATTTACAATTAGCTTTCTATAATTGTCCCTGATAAATTCAGCGGACTGAGTTTGACAAGGAAAACAGTAATTTCCATACATCATTTTTTTTCCCCTTTGGGACAGCAGGAACCTCTCTTTTGGAAATATTTGAACTGTCTATTTTCCCTGATGTCCTTTTTTTGTCCATTCTTGGAATGTGGGTGTCACTAAGTACACCAGGAATTGTTTTCTCCTTTCTAGTTTCCCTAAGGAAGGTGGTGGTAAACTGCTTCCTTGAACATTTGGAGTTTATGAGGTGAGGAGACACACTTCTCTTAGGGAGGAACTTCTGGGAGCTTGACCCAGCAGCAATGAAGGAATGATGACATATCTCCACAGCTGGACTGTTTGTGACTGTGGTGCTGGTGGTGGTGCTGCTGGGAGTGGGGGCCTTGCAAATGTCAATGTTCCCATGCTGTCCTTGTCCTTCTTGGTGGTGGGGGAAGTCATGGATTGGGAGGGAGCTGTTGAAGAGCGTGTTCTTGCACCAGTTGGCTGTAAACTCCTCCAAGACATTAAGGGAGAATTCTACACCAGCTCTCAAGTCTTGCAAGTCTCCAGATTTTGCCTCCTGTGTTCTAATTCACACCAGGTCATGTTAAACTGTGCTCATTGATCAGCAACACAGTAGTTTTTGAATTTTCAAGCACTTCTCGCTCATCCTTTCAGTTTTATCTTAAAACCAACATGTTTTACTTACCTGTCTTAATATGTCTGTTTGTGAATAGATAATTAAAGGGTCGAGGGGAATAATTGTAACAAAAAAAGAGACTGCTGAAGAGACAGGCATTAAATGTGAGTTTTGAGAAGATTTCTAGCTCAGGTTGAGGTTCTGGATGTAGGTTTGCTCATTGAGCTGGAAGGTTCATGTCACCCTACTAGGTAACATCTTCAGTGAGCCTCTGGGCAAAGCACTGTTGATAATTCCTGCTTTCTATTTATATGTTTGAGTGTCTTTGGGTTGGTGATGTCATTTCATGTTGTGGTATCATTTCCTGTGGTGATGTCATTTCCTGTTCTTTTTCTCAGGGGGTGGTAGATGGGGTCTAACTCGATGTGTTTGTTGATAGAGTTCCGTTTGGAATGCCATGCTTCTAGGAATTCTTGTGCGTGTCTCTGTTTGGCTTGTCCTAGAATGGATGTGTTGTCCCAGTCGAAGTGGTGTCCTTCCTCATCCATATGTAAGGATACTCGTGAGAGAGGGTCATGTTGTTTTGTGGCTAGTTGATGTTCATGTATCCTGGTGGCTAGTTTTCTGCTTGTTTGTCCAATGTAGTGTTTGTTACAGTCCTTGCATGGTATTTTGTAAATGACATTAGTTTTGCTGGTTGTCTGTATAGGGTCTTTCCAGTTCATTAGCTGCTGTTTTAGAGTGTTGGTGGGTTTGTGGGCTACCATGATGCCCCTTGTAAGCGCATTAATGCTTCGCCACACTTCACTGCAATGGTCTGAGTGGTGCTCCAGTATTTCTGTAAAATGTTTGCAAGGCTTTATAAGTTCCCCTCATTCCTTTATAAGGATGAATGTTTTTTTTTTCTTTAAATGTTATTTTAAAAAGTAAAATCTGCTGACCAGAAAAGGAACTTTTTCTGCAGTAATAGTAAATACTGAGCTCTTCCTTCACCAGCTTTGTAAAAGTTTGACAAAAAGGTTTTTTTTTCTAAAGTGTTTCCTGTGTTTTCTGGGTGAAGGGGCAGCCAGCCTTGCTACTATACATTATAATTGAGGAAGTGAAAGTCACCATAGTCCCAGAGGACTCATTAAACCAAGGGTCACCACCCCTAAAGCACATTTGAGAAGCTGGGGTCTTCCTGAATTACTTCAGCCGGTTTGAGAATCGAACTCACAGAGTTGGTGTCACTCTGCATTGCAAAGCAGCCACCCAGTCACCCAGGAAGATCATGATCACAATGGAGCAGGTACGAGGACCACAGAGAAATTGATTGCATCCAGCTACCTAGGTCCTGAGCTCTAAATCCCCTCTCCAAATTTCTCAGCTTCTCTTAACCTTCAAAACGTGCCTTAAAATCTACTTATTTGACTAAGCTTTTGGATGGCTTGTTCTAACTCCTCTTTATAAGATTTCATGATGAACTTTATTTGGTAATCAGTCCTTTGAAGAGGCCCAAGATTTACAAGTTATATTGCATGTGATCCTTGTAATTGTTGGTAGAGAGCCGCAAACAAATTTTCTTCTGTTGTGATGTGTTGTGAATATAGCTTTCAGGGGTCATGTTTTAAATTGCTGTCAATTAATATTACCTATGACAGAGGGTTCATGTGTTAACCCTATCATTTGTAGCTGATCTACAAGCAGAAGGTTAGAGATTTGGTTTAAACTACTTGGCCTTCTGGTGAACATTATCTGTATATCGCAATATTTTCACATAAGGAAAATTTGTCAGAATTCATTCATTCATCAGTATAGAGCTCCATGTAGACTGTCAAGTTCCATCCTTTCTACTTTTATAAGTTTGAACATTTATATATTGTCCTGTTCACAGTTGATAACATTTTTCATTCCCAAATCCTTATGTATTATTGATATATTTACAAAGAAAACAATCAAAACAAAACATTTTTCTGCCACCTATTTGATGCACAACATGATGTTAAACTGTTTGTCTTTCTGTGAGAAAAGATGGCAACTATTAGCCATGAATTATATTAATCAGCAGGAAAAACCTGATCTGCAGTTCATTAGGTTGTGATAGTTAAAGGTGCTTGCAATGATTGAACTCCGAAAGTGAGAGTTTAAATCTTACCATTACAACTTGTGACATTACACTGATGTCATTGAAATCAAAGCTGCTACGAGTTTGGTTCACTAACTCAGAAAACGGAAGCTGTAAATCCTGCCTGATGGCTAATGCCTTCTGATATAGTTCACCAATCCACACGAGCAATCGCTAGAAATCTTGCTGCTATATCTGCAGCACCAGAGAGGGAAAGGCAAGGTTAACTTGCCAACATTGTCCAAATGTTGATGTTGGGTCAAAAAGAATTAAAGTATGTTTGTAAAAAGAACAGAGAAAGGTTTTGTGGTTTGTGTCAAACAATTTCTAGCGCTTCCTGTTTTATAATTTTAAGTGTTTATAAATTTTCCTGTTCATAGACTGTAAAGTTTCAATATGCATTGGTCAAATGTGACTAATCTGAACTCTCTCTGAAAAGAGTACTATAGTAGTCAGAGGGAAATGCAAGCAGTTCAGTGCATTAACCTGTCTTAATGGAGCACAGAGTCATCAAGGTTCAAAAAAGCTGAAAGCAATGTCTGCTCCAGTTCCTCGTGGCAGTACAGTCAGCTAAAACCATCTGTGCCTTACTCGAACCACAGCACAGCTATCTGATGTGCCGGAAGGTGTTTGATGCAGCAGAACTCCAGCACAAGCCTGACTGCCTTATTTGGTGACGTCATTCAGCTTTTGCAGTCACTTGCCAGATCACTAAGTGTGGATGCACGTCATGAATTGCTTGATGCTAATTTAGCACATTTCCATCAACACGCATTAAAAAGCACAGTTTTAAAGTTAATGCATCCATTGGACGTCAGCAAAGTTTATTGATCCACAAGACATTCTCAACTTGTTTCGCCTCAGCTCTGATTAACTGTGGTGAACTCCAGACTGATTGTCTCCTCTTGTACTGTAATCAGTTACACTCTCAAACTAATTCCAGTGAACCCAGTTCCATTTGAATGAGGGAATAATATTGAACATATCCTTTTACCCAAGCTGCAATGTTAACCACATTCGGCAAATGCTGCATTAGCTGTAAAGCACTTTGGGGCATTCTAACATTACAAAAGGTGTTCCATGAGAACGTATGAACATGAGAAATAGGAACAGGAATAGCCTGTTCCACCAATCAGTGTGAACATGGCTCATCCAATATGCACCCAATTCCTGCCTCCCCGACTCACCTACCATTCACCACCATCGATTTCCTTGTCAATCAAAATTTTGTCTAATTCAGCCTTGAATATATTCAGTTTGAGCTGTTCACTGGGTAAAAGAATTCCAAGCTCTGTGTAGTTCTGGTGGCCCTGCTTTTGGACGGATATTATTAAACTGGAGAGGGTTCAGAAATGATTTACCAGGATACTGCCAGAAATGGAGGGTTCGAGTTATTAAAATCGGCTGGTTAGACTGGGACTTTCACTACAAGATAGAAGGTGGAGGTGTGATCTTATAGAGGCCATAAAATTGTGAGGGGCATAGATAATGTAAATAGCGAGTGTCTTTTTCCCAGTGTGGGAGAGTTCAAAATGGAGGACATATTTTTAAGATGAGAGGAGAAAGTTTTAAAAAGGACATATGGGGCAACTGTTTTTTTTACAGAATGTGGTTCATGTGTGGAATGAACTGCCTGAGGAATTGGTTGATACAGGTGCAGTCACAACATTTAAAAGACATTTTGATAAGTAAATGAATAGGAAAGGTTTGGAGGGATATGGGCCAAATGCAGACAAGTGGGGCTAGTTTAGTTTGAGGACATGGTCAGTGTAGA
The DNA here is from genome assembly GCF_004010195.1 of Chiloscyllium plagiosum. NCBI lineage: Eukaryota > Metazoa > Chordata > Chondrichthyes > Orectolobiformes > Hemiscylliidae > Chiloscyllium > Chiloscyllium plagiosum. The sequence continues at coordinate 10,674,511 of NC_057744.1, read as the reverse complement.
CTAGTTGGACCAACAGGTCTGTTTCCATGCTGTATGACTCTATGGCACTCTAGAGAGCAGAAAGGCCTCCTCATTCCTGTCTTAAAGGGAAAACCCCTTTCTTTGAAAATATGCCCTTCCCCCACCCCACCCAGTTCCAAATACCTACCACAAGGGAATACAGCATCTTCCTTGTCAATATCAGCAAGAATGTTCGACAGTAAGTTTGTGAGCTTTGTGCATATTCCGTTGCACTGTTCTACTTGGGCAGGTTGGGGGTGCAGAGACTAGTGAGGCAGGGTTTGGTGGGGTGAAAAGGATAGATTGGGGCTGTTTGTTGCTCGAACCATGTTTAATGTCATAATGCATGTGTAACTGTCCCCTGTCAGCATCCAAACTTTAGAAGCACCCAAGGCAGTCAGATCACAATGAGAGTCTTGATGCCACAAACAGCATTGGGTATATTTAGTTTGTTTCCATTGGTTAGGTCTCATTATAAACCTCTTTGAACTAGTATTTAACATGTTTGATGCCAATCTTCAGTGGTTGTTGTCCCTCTCCATTTTGCTTTGATCAGTTTAAAAGGGCACTTACCTAGTCACATTGTCGCATCTGTCACAACAGGAGCCAGCCTACTAATGCGGTTTTCTAATGTTGACAAGTCTGTTGTGCGTTTCTGCTTCAGGTACGGGACTCTTTACTTTCCCACATATTGTCTTCCTCCTACAATTTAAAGGCTTTTATAACCCAAGCCTGGCAGCATGACCTATTCATGCTTCTAGTTTTCTTTCACATGATTCTTTTGGGTTTCAAGTTGCCCTGCAGGTTGGACCAGAGCCCTGCATCTAAGTTTTTCAAAAAAATGGGGATGCACCCCAGTAATCTCGTTTGCACATGACTTTCAAGATGCATTGGTATCTCTATAATCAATATAAACATCTGCAGTCATGGAGTTTTTTTTTCCATTGTTTAGACCGGAAATTAAATTGATATCCTTAAGCAAATTGATAGCCTTAAGCAACTCCATTGCTCTTCAAAAACGGATATTGGAGTATGGTTACCAACTTTACAGCATTGTCCCGGAGGCTCCAAGTATTAAGATTCAATATCTAGGACAGTGCTGCAAGCAAATGGGGAGAAAAGTCCCAGCTGCATTTAAAGAATTATGCATTTGTGTTCATTCCCTGATGAGAGGGCATGGATACACAGAGATGGTGCAAAGAAGGTTATTCATTTGGCAAGTAGTTACAGTATGGGATGCATTGCCTGGAAAAATGGTAGAGGCAGATTCAAGGGAGACACTATTGGTTTTTTTGCCGAATAGAAATAGTATGCAGGGATATGGGGAAAAGCCAGGCAACAGTCACTAGATAATATAGCTTGTGCAGTCACGATCGACCGAATGACCTCCTCCTGCACCATAATAAATCTACAATTCTGTGATTCTCTTTGAACATTTATTTGGAATAAGAATATTGGAGATTCATGGAGAAGAGAATCGCTATTAAACTGGGAGAGGCATTGAAGGCAGATCATACGACAACTCCAAGAAGACGTGTCCATCCAGTGCTGGTAACCGTATCACTGAGACATGGGGGATGCTAGTTTCCTCACAAGGACAGGTCAACTTCAGACAGTCGACAAGCGAAGGAAATGATATTAATACAGTGTTCATGCGCCAAACCAGATGTGTGTGTGTGTTCCACCACCGGAAAGAAAAGTAACACCCAAGTGGCCAGTGACAAACAGTGTCCTTATTGGACCAGTTCTAACCAAGTATTCTTCATTCACTGGAAATGCTGGTGTTTCAGATCTTTTGTTTTAAAGTTAGCAAGTCAACCAAAAAGAAATTGTTTCCAAAGTCAGGTCATAAAATGCGCTGCTACATTTCTTTTTAACCTGGTCATTTATTCTGCAATGTAATGGCAATTGCACAGTGCAGAAATAAATTAATTGCTGATTAAGGATTGCTTTGAAGTGAAAAGTTTATCAACAGTTTCGGACTGTTTTAAGTCCAATTTCTCGATCACTCAGCCAAGCCACATGGTTTTTTTTGTCTGTCATCAGATACACTGAGATTATTTTTGTGTTTGAGTTTGAATTTCATCATTGAACTGCATTTTAACCTATAGTTCATATCCATTACCACTGTAAGAAGTATATATCTGCAAACTTTTTTTTCTGGTTTTGTTTGGGGTTCAATTTACTTAGTGCTGAGCAGCAATTGAAATCGGAATCTGGAACTCTAGGAGTTTCCAACCCAGCCTCCAGTTTATAATCACCCTCTAACCAAAAGGCAGAGGACAATGTTGTACTTGTTTTACTCTGAGCTGTCTCAAATGTTGAAAAATTTATGACGTTGGTACAGAACATTTGTCATCATTTTTGCTAGGTAATTAAATTGAAGGTAATTAAAATACTTGGATTTCATCAGTTGAGTATTTTGGTGAAACATGATCGTTGGTGAAAGGGTTGACGGAGCCAAAGAGGATTGCTGAAGTTACAAGAATAGGAATTGAGAGATACAAAAGGACCAAGAAACATCTATTTACCTTCTGCCATCTGGTAGTTGTGTAATGCAATAATTAAAAAGATAAAGGTAAAGTTGCCATTGTCCTGCCAGACTGTCTGTTGGACAGAGATGACTGGTGGTGGTTTAGCCTGAGGGTCACCACACCTCAGGCAAGGAGGAGAGGTTCAGCTGGTGTAGGGAATGAACCCATGATGTTGCATCATTCTACATCACAAACCAGCCATCCTGTCAAATGAGCTAACTGATCTCCGGGTGCAATAATTAAGTTGCTGATTAATTATAGCAATGAATCTCTAACAGTGAATTTAAGAGATTATTACCAGGAAAACCCCAGTGGTGAAGAGCTTTGGGAACCATTGTGCTTTTATTTCTTATAGATGCTTTGTTTATCATGTTATTAGTGAATCTCAGAACAATAACTTGCAGTGAATGCTAGCCTGCATCAGGTCTCCATATCTCACCCAGTCACAAGATCCTGAGGCTTCTGCTTTAAATCCTGGAAATTGCAAATAAGATGTAATAACAGGATTCACATGAGCTGTTTTATCATCATTGTGTTATCATCTTAGATCAATGAGCTTCCAGAACGTTTGTTGCCTTTTCTGTCAAAGTTTACATCGGCTGTTCTACAGCCTTGTACGTACCTATACCCCGAGTGATTTGGATTGCATGTTATCATTTACAAATGCAAAGTTTCCAACTACAAAAGAAAATTAACTCAAGTGAAAGTGGAACGCTGTTGTGGCAATTCACAGAAAAAGAAAAATAATGATGGGCTAGTGAGAATTCGCTGGTGCAATTCTGAATTACACAGGCTGGAAGGTCCCAGTGATTCACTGACTTTGCAGAGTTATCTGGTTTCAAATGGGATGTTAATTGAAGACCCTTTTTCCTCTGAAGTAGAGGTAAAAAATCTCATGGCACTGTTTGGGTGAAGAGCCGAGGAGTTAACCCAATGGCCTTTTTTTTGCTCATAGGGAATAGGCAGGGCCAGTGTGTATTACTCATCCCTAATAACCTCCCTGGCAAACATAGGGAAACTACCCTAGCCAGTTTCTGAGGTCCTTATGGTGTAGTGACACTCTCAGTGCTGTTAGGGAGGGAGTTCCACCACTTTGACTCAGCGACAATTCAGAAATTCACAATGTTACACCACAAAATATGATGCATGGCTTAGAGGGGCATTTGCAGGTGATGGTGTGTCCATTGTATCTGCTGCCCTGGACCTTCTAAATGATAGGGGATCATGTGTTTTGTGGGTCCTATCTGAGAAGCCTTTGTGAGTGACTGCATTGCACCTTGTAGATGGTACACACTGCTGTTACTGAGTGACGGTGGTAAAGGGAGTGAATGTTGAAAGTGACAAATGAGATATCAATCAAGCAGTCTGTTTTGTTCTGGACGGTGTCAAGATTTTTTTGTGTTGTTGGAGCAGCACCCATCCAGGCAAATGAGGAGTATTGCATCATTCTGTTGACTTGTGCCTTGTAGATGTTGGACAAGATTTGGTGGGGTCAGGAGGTGAGTTATTCATTGCCGTATTCCTAGCCTCTGACCTGTTTCTCTAGCCATACTTTTTATTTGGTGGGTCTAGTTCACTTTCTGATCAATGGTAACCCTCAGGATGTTGATCGTGGGGATTCAATGATGGTAACACCATTGAATGTCATGAATGATGGGCAGATATTCTCTAGTTGGAAATGGTCATTGCCTGGCACTTGTTACTTGCCATTTATCAGCCCAAAACCTGGATATTGGGCAAACCGCTGTATTTGGACATGGACTGCTTCAGTATCTGTGATGTGGTGAATGGTACTGAACATTGAATAACCATTAGTCAACATTCCACTTCTGATCTCATAGTAGAAGATGGACATTGATGAAGCAGCTGAAGATGGTTGGTTGTAGGACACTGCCCTGTGGGAACTCTTCCAGAGATATCCTGGAGCTAAGACAATAGAATTTCACCATCACAACCATTTTCTATAGTGCTGAATTTGACTCCATCAAGCAGAGAGCTTTCCTCTGATCTCCATTGCCTCCTGTTTTACTAAGACATTTGTCCCTCAAATCAACATCCCAAAAACTGATCACTTGGTTATTATGTTGCTGTTGTAGGAGCTTGCTCTGCACAAATTAGCTGTCACGTTGTCAACACTTCAAACGTGATGACTCTACAGAAAGGTCTTAATTGGCTGTAAATTGCATTGTGACTGCTGTGATTGTAAAAGGTGTTCTGTTAATCTTTCATCTGGATTGCTGCATGTGCCTCCACCTCCAAGCTAGGGAGGAGTAATTTTAGCTTGCTCTTGATCATTGCATAGTGATTCCCCCTGTTGGAATGCATGCAAAGGAACTGAATTATGGAGGAGGAGGTGTGGAATCAGGATTGGAAAAAATGTTTACGTAAACTAATTGAACAGTCTTTCAATTTTCTCTGCGATCACCAACCAAAATTTGATCCAATTATAAGCCCATTGCAAATTGACGTTTTTACGTTATAGAGCACTCCATTGAATGGAGCATCAATGGCAATGCAGAAATATCACTTGTCTAGTAAATGAGAACCATGTTTAATAATATAGTGACTTGGGTTCAAATCCCACCAAGGAAGATGATGAAATTTGAATTCAATAAAATAAATCTGGGATTTATAAAAAAAGCTAACCTAACAGTAACCACGCCCCCTGTAAATTGTCCTAAAAACAGACCTGGATTACTCATCTCTTTAGGGACAGAAATCCGCTTTCCTTACCTGGTCTGACTTAAATGTGGTACAGATACCTACAGCAATGTGGCTGAATCTGAACCTGAGCAGTTTGCGATTGCCTAGGCAGTGACACCCATATCCCATTAAAAGAGAGCTCCCTGAGCATGTACAAAACAACTCAGCAAGAGGAATCCAGATGGAACCACCTAATCTTTTAATCATTCCAGCAGTTCCTTTTCTCCTCTCGTAGTGGCCCAGAGCACCATATAGGCCTTATGGACATCTTTCACCTCTCAAATACCCTTGTTGAATTGGACCTCCCAGCTGAGAGCAGATGTTCAGAATCAGACAGGTGTTCAGAATTAGACAGATGTTCAACTGAACAATAGGCATCAACTTAAAATGCTCTTGGCTGATTAACAGATGGTGGGATTAAAGAGAACTCTCAATTCTGTACCAATCTCTTGTTGATATTGCTGTATCGCTTTCACAGATGGTGCACATAAAGACTGCTGCAGCCCTTTAAAGGGTTAAATCACTGCCTTAACTTTCCGTCCACTAATGGCCGTTGTGACATTGCTCATTTGTTTTGCAGTGTTGTGCTAGAAAAGCACAGCCGGTCAGGCAGCATCTGAGGAGCAGGACAATAGACGTTTCGAGCAAAAGCTCTTCATCAGCTCTTCCTGACGAAGAGCTTATGCTCAAAACATCAATTCTCCTGCTCCTCGGATGCTGCCTGACCGGATGTGCTTTTCCAGCACCACACTCTTCGACTCTGATCTCCAGCATCTGCAGTGTTCACTTTCTCCTAATTTGTTTGACAGATGTATTTGATGTGTGTAATAAAATGCTAGCTCCTTCGAGTTTTGTGTACTGTCCTGCATTATACTCAAGTCAGTTCCTTTGTTTTCCCTTTGCTCAATGGGCATCATTACAACCTGGATGTGATAAACAGCCATTCAGTGAATTTTGAATTGAAAATAAATGTACAAATGTTTTTTTTCCCTACTCATTCATGAGACAAGGGCATTGCTGGCTAGGCTAGCATTTATTACCCATCCCTAATTGCCCAGAGGGCAGTTAAGTATCAACTGCACTGCTGTGGGTCTGGAGTCATGTGAAGGCCAGAAAAAGTAAGGATGGCAGTTTCCGTCCCTAAAGGACATTAGTGTGAACCAAATTTTTCCAACAATCGACAATGATTTCTTGTTCATCAATAGACTTTTAATTCCAGATTTTTATTCAATACACATTCCACCATCTGCCATGGCAGGATTTGAACCTGAGCCTCCAGAACATTACCTGGGTCTTTGGATTAAAAGTCCAGCGATAATGCCATGATGGAAAGTCAAGAGTGAAGCATCCCTCTGTGGGTGCCCAGTTAGAATCAGGACGTGTATAATGTGCACAATTACACACAGATATACCATGACGTGGTCTGCCAAACAACACAGAGTTGGTGCCTCACTTGTTCATCACTGTTTGGTCTTTAGAATCAGATATATATCGATAGATAATCTACACTCGTAACCCCGGGATTTCACAGCAATGGAGCTGCTGGCTGCTGGGAATGTAGCTGCTCATGGATTTTGAGGGTTGGGGCTGGAAGAAAGAAAACCATGTGTAGAATCTTTACATTGTTAGTGATAATGAAAACACATCTGAGTTTGATCAAAGCTGTTTCTAAGTTGGCTGCTTTGTGTGTAATGAGTTTCAGGATATGCAGCAGGGACCTCACTCAAGATTAAAAATCCAATATTCTGCTCCTGGTTGTGGATTGTAGAAGCACAAATCTTGCCGCAGAAATTGCATACAGAGCAGGTAAATTAGATACCTTCCAAATTGGAAGTTTGATGGCTCAATTCTGTAATCTGAGACTGACAGATGCTGCCAATATTGTTAGTCACTATTTCTTTGTCCCTACAAGGTCATGTTGCAGCTGTCCAGGACATTGGTTAGGCCATTTTTGGAATATTGTGTGCAATTCTGGTCTCTCTCCAATAAGAAAGGATGTTGTGAAACTTGTAAGGGTTCAGAAAAGATGTACAAGGATGTTGCCAGGATTGGGGGATTTGAGCTACAGACAGAGGCTGAATGGTTGGGGCTATTTTCTCTGGAACATTGGAGGCTGAGGGGTGACCTTATAGAAGTTTATAAAATTTTGAGGGGCATGGATAGGGTAAATAGACAAGGTCTTTTTCCTGGGGTGGGGGAGTCCAGAACTAGTGGGCATAGGTTTAGGGTGCGAGAGGAAGGATTTAGCAGGGAGCTAAGGGTTAACTTTTTCACACAGAGAGTGATGCGTGTAAGGAATGAGCTGCCAGAGGCAGTGGTCAAGGCTGGTACAATTAAACATTTTACAAGGCATCTGAGTGTGTAAATGAATAAGGAAGGGTTTAGAGGGATATGGGCCAAGTGATGGCAAATGGGACTATATTAGGTTGGGATATCTGGTCGGCATGGACAAGTTGGACCGAAGGGTCTGTTTCCGTGTTCTACATCTCTATGACTCTATGTCACAGTTGCCTGCACCAATGTCTTGTTAGTGCTATTGTCTGTTTTGAAATCTAGACTGCAGTCATCCTAGAAGAGGCTTTTGGGAATTCTGTAGCTCACTCAAAACTGACTCACTTATAGCACTAAAATCAGGTCCAACAAGTCTGGACCTACAGAGCTGGACCTTTTTGGTTGTGTCCTCGGGGTATTACCTGATTGCCACGCCTGTCATCTCATGGTGTCTGCCACCTCTGCCAGTATGTGGTTCAGAGAAAAGGTTGTTTGAAATAGCTTGGGTAACACCAATCCTTCTTTGTCTCAGGCTTGTCTGACTATCACTGATTTAGGATGCACCACTGTCGAGTCTCCACAGAAGAGGCACTGTCATTAGTTAACAAGGTGAATTATTGCATGAGAGCATTAATTACAAATACATTACTAGCCAGGCATAGTTGCTAGGATTTTCAGGAGCTGTACAGAATACATACGCTCCATACAAAGGCTAGTGTAGAACTTGCTTTCTCCACAGGCGCATGTGAGACATTAACAGACCATAAGATATTGGAGCAGAATTGGGCCATTTCAGCCCATTGATCTTCCAAATGATCATTCATTATACGTTTCTCCAACCTATTCTCCTGCCTTCTCCCCATAACCCTTGATCCTCTTACCAATCCCTAACCTATCTCTCACTGTCTTAAAGACACTCTGTGACTTAGCCTCATCAGCATTCCACAGATTCACCACCCTCTGGCTGAAGAAATTCCTCCTCACTTCAGTTCAATAGGGTCATCCCTTCACTGTAAGGCTGTCTCTCATCCTAGTGGAAACATCTTCACCATGTCCACTCTATGCAGTTGTCTCAGTATTCTGTAGGTTTCAATCAGATCCCCCCATATCCTTCTGAACTCCATCATGTATAGACCCAGAGTCCCCAATTCTCCTTTATATGACAAGCTGTTCATTCTGGGATCATTCTTGTACCTGCCCCTGGATCCGTCCAGGCCAGCATATCTTTCTTTAGATGTGAAGCTCAGAACTGCTCACAATATTCCAAATATGGTCTGACCACAGCCTCAGCAGCACATCTCTGCTCTTATATTCTAGTCGTCTTGAAACAATGCTAAGATTGCATTTAACTTCCTAACTGCCAACTAAATCTGAATGTGAACCTTAAGGGAATCCTGAACAAGGACTCCTAAAACCCTTTGTACTTCAGATTTTTGAAGTCTTTCCCCATTTTAAAAAAAACACTCTATGCCTCTCTTCTTCCTACAAAATGCATCGTCACACACATTGTAAGCCATCTTTTTTTAAAATTCATTCACGGGATGACAGCATTGCTGGATTGGTCAGCCCTAGTTTACCATGCTCTTCCAAGTTCTCCGTAATCTCATTCTTCATAGTGGACTCTTATAAATCTCACCAATGACCAATTACCCATCATTAATTAGCAAAAGGGCAGTTAAAAGTCAACCACATTGCTGTGGGTCTGATGTCACTTGTGGGCTAGACCAGGTAAGGATGGCAGTTTCCTTCCCTAAAGGACATTAATGAACCTGATGGGTTTTTCCAACAATCAACAATGGATTCCTGATCATTTCACTCTTAATTGCAGAATTTTAAAATTGAATTAAAATTCCACCATCTGCCATGGTGGGATTTGAACCCAGGTTCCCAGATCATTGGCTGGGTCTCTTGTTTAACAGCCCAGCGATAATAACATTGTGCCATCCCATTCCTTGGAAGGGTTGGCCTAGTGCCACTTCTCTGTCCATTCTCCTAGCCTATCAATGTCCTCCATAGCCTCCCTGCATCCTCAACACTACCTATCACTCTGCCTACCTTTGTGTCATCTGCAAACTTAGCAACAATGCCCTTAGTTCCTTTGTCACAATCTTTAATATATGCATGAATTGTTGTGGTCTCTACATTAGCCTGTGGCTTGAGTCTGTAGAACTCCACTAGTCACCGGCTGTCATCCTGAAAAAAACCCTTTATCCCCTATTTTCTGCTTTCTGCCAGTCAACGAATTCTGTCTCCATGCTACTACCTTGCCTCTAACACCATTGACTCTAACCTTATTTAACAGCTTACTGTGCAGTACCTTATCCAAATAGATCAGATCCAATGGCTATCCTTTGTCTAATTTGCTCTTAACCTCCTCAGAGAATTCTAACTGATTTATCAGACATGACCTGCTCTTCACGAAGCGATGCTGACTCAGCCCTCGTTTACCACGTTGTTCCAAGCACTCCGCGATTTCACCCTTCCTAGTGGACTCTTCAAAATCTTATCAATGAGCAAAGTCATTCTAACTGGCCTGTAGTTTCCTGTCTTCTGTCTCCCTCCCTTCTTGAACAGTGGTGTTACATTAACCATTTTTCAGTCCCCTGGGACTCTTCCTGACTCCAGTGATTCCTGAAAGATCATCGTCAATGCCTCTACAATTTCCTCAGCTATCTCATTCAGAACTCTGGGATGTGGTCCAGGTGATTTATCCACCTTCAAACATCTTCTTAGTGATGGCCACTGCACTCCCCAATGTGCCCTGACTCTGTTGAAGTTCTGATATGCTTCTGATGCCTTCCCCTGTGAAAGCTGATGCAAAGCACCTCTTCAGTTCCTCTGCCGTTCCTTTGTTTCCCATTACTACTTCTCCAGCCTCATTTTCCAATGGTCCAATATCCACTGTTGCCTCTCTCTCTACCTTTTGGATATCTTCTAAAAAGCTCTTGCAATCTTCTTTCATATTACTAGCTAGATAACTCTCATATTTCATTTTCTCCCCTCCACCTCCATTACAGATAATTCTGCTATAACGTTCATTTTGGCAACGTGATTTGGCTATAACGTGATTGAAGAATTTAGACCGTTATTTGCAGAACGCGAGCTTTCTTCACTTGTATTGACTATAACGTGATTCCACCCCTATTACTTTAAATGTGTGGTTATTGCACAATTTTCTTTTCATTTGAGATCTCACAGGAACGAGACTGTCACATTATATCCGAAACGACCTTCCTTTTTTAGTTATCGTCTGCATGTTTTTAAAAGCTTCCCAATCCTCTGGCTCCCCACTAATCTCCAACACCTTGTCTGCTTTCTCTTTTGCTTTTATGCTGTCCCTGATTTCCCTGGTCAGTCCTGGTTGCTTCATCCTCCCCTTGGTATGTTTCTTCTTCCTTGGGATGAATTTCTGCTGTCCCTCCCGAATTACTCCCAGAAAATCCTGCCATTGCGGCTCCACCATCTTCCCTGCTCGGTTCCCCTTGCAATCAGCTCTGGCCAACTCCTCCCTCATGTCTTTCAGGTTAACTATACTAAGTCTAATACCGTTACATCTGATTCCAGTTTCTCCGTTTCAAGCTGCAGGATAATTTCTATCATACTATTGTCACTCCTTTCCTGGGGGTTCCTTCCCAATCAAGTCTGCCTCATCATATATCACCAAATCCAGAAATGCCTGCTACTTAGTGGGCTGTGTCATAGCTGCTCCAAAAAACATCTTGTAGACATTCCACAAATTCCTTGCGTTCTGTGAAGAATCTGTTTTTCAAAGTCCACCTGCATATTGAGGTCCCCCAGGTTTATTGTAATCATGCCTTATTTACATGCTTTTCCAGTTCCTGATTTATTTTCTTCCCCACATCCTAATGACTGAGGGCAGGCCTGTGCACACCTCCCATCAGGCTCTTCTTTCCTTTGCAGTTCCTCAACTCCATCCCCACAGCTTCTTTATCTTCTGACTCTAAATCACTTCTTGCAATCGATTTAATTTAATTTCTCACTAACAAGGCAACCTTACTCCCTCAGCCTATTTGCCTGTCCTTTCAATAGGATGTGTATCCTTTGATATTTAGTTCTCAGCCCTGATCCCCTTGCAGCCACATTTCTGTGATAGCCACATCATATCTGCCGATTTCAATCTGTGCTACAAGCTTGTTTACCTTGTTTTGTATACTGCATGCATCTCAATAGAACACCGTTATTCCTGCATTGTCAATGAAATATGCACATTAATTCTTCCTGAACCATTACCTCCTACAAAGCTTTAGTTGCAGGTATTTGCAGTGATCCAAGGTACGAATGTTGGGCAACAATCCAGTCACTTGGTTCCTTGGACAGTACAATTGGAAATGACCAAATCTCTTTGATGTGATGTAACAACATTACATGCCATGGTCCATATCATACAGAGATGAAGACAATAGTTTGATTTGTAAAGTCTTTTGTAGGCAGAATCCTCATACCTGCCTGAAAATCTTTTTCATTTTTTTACAGTTTTTATAAATGGACGAAGGGACCAAAGGTATTCTTGCTAAATTTGTTGATGACATAAAGACAGGTAGAAAACTAAATTGTAAAGACAATGTAAGGAGGCTACAAAAGAATTTAGATAGGTGACGTGAGTGGGAAAATATCCGAAAAATGGTGTATCATGTAGGAAAATGTGCAATAGTTTGTTTTGGCAGGAGAATTTAGAAAAGGCATATTATTTGAACGATGAGAGATTGTGGAGCTCTCAAAGGCAGAGGACTCTGGATGTCTAAATGCATGAATCATAAAAGGCTAGGCTGAAGTAGCAGCAAGTAATGAGGAAAGTTAATAGAATGTTTTTGCTTATTGCAAAGGGAATTGAAGACAAAAATGAGGCGGTTATGCTTCAGTTATACAAGGCATTGATGAAGTCACGCCAGGAATAATGTGTGCAGTTTTGGATTATTCTCTACAATATTGGTCATATCTGGAAAACTGTGCACAGTCTCCTCATTTAATTTTAAAATATTGAAAGCAATTCAGAGAAGTTTTACTGGACTAATAGCTGGAATAAATGGATTTCCTGATGAAGAAAGACTAGGCTTGTGTCTGCTGGAGTTTAGAAGAAGCAACTTCATTGAAATATGCAAGATCCTAAGGAGACTTGACAAGTTGAAGCAATGTTTTTTCTCTGAGGGTTGTGTGTCTTTGGAACTCTCTGCCTCAAGAGGTGGTCAAAGCAAAGTCTTTGAGTATTTTTAAGGCAAAGGTGAATAGATCTTTAGAAAGCAAAGGAGTGATTGATTATCAGGTATGGGAGGGACTGTGGATTTGAGGTTACAGTCAGGCCAACTGTGATCTTTTTCAAATAAAGGTACACACTCAAGGGGCCAAATGGCCTACTCCTGCTCCTAACTTGTATGTTTGTGTATAATGGCAGGGTTGGTCTGGCCAATTCTGTAAAGGGGTATTGTCTTTGATTATGGAATCCTGCTGTCATGGTAGCAGAGTTGATCCATGGCCTGTTTGAGTACAGGAACAAGGATGTCTTGCTGCAGTTTTACGGGAAATTGGGGAGACTACACCCGGAGTAACGTGCATTTTTGGTCTCCCTATCTGAGGGTGACTGCTCTTGCTATAGAGGGAGGGCAGCAAAAGTTTTCCAAGTTGATTCCTGAGATGGCAGGACTGACCTAAGAGAAGAGATTGAGTTGGTTAAGATTGTATTCATTGGAAGTTAGAAGAATGAGGGGCAATCTCATAGAAATCTATAAAATTCCAATAGCACTGTAGACAGGTGAGATGCAGGAAGAATGTTCCTGATGGTGGGAAAGGCCAGAACCATGCTTTAAGGATGAGGGATAAACCTTTTAGAGAGTGGTGAGCTTGTGGAATTCAGTACCACAGGAAGTGTTTTTCAAGGAGGAGTTCGACATAGCTCCTGTAGTGGCATGAGGGAGGGTGTGATTAGTGCATTGAGCTCGATGATCAGCCATGGTCATGCTGAATGGAGGAGCAGGGTAAAAGGATTGAATGGCTTCATCCTGTTCCTATCTTGGACATTTCAGTTATTGATTTTAAAGACAGTTAGTGTGATTCGATAATCAGATATAACCTCAAGCATAAAATTGCAGTATCCTCATGTGAATGGAAGAGAGTCACATGGAGTGAGGGAGAGAAGGTTTTGGGGTGTGAGGAATTGAGTGAATCCTCTAACAAGGAGCAAAGTAACAGAGAAAAGAAGACATTATTCTTACCTATTCTGTCCAGGTTAGGTCCTGAGAAAATAATGTAAGAACTAGGAACGGGAGTAGACCATTCAATCCACTGAGTATACTCCATCATTCAGTATAATCAAAGAAGCTCTTGGGCTGAAAATCCACTTTCCAACCTGCTCTCTCTATATCTCTTTATTTTTTGAAATTGTAGCACTTGCAGCACCAAATCCACACACAACAAAGGTGATGCTAAAGGTATAGACTTTTTCAATTATAGAGTCATAGAGATGTACAGCATGAAAACAGACCCTTCGGTCCAACCCATCCACGCCTACCAGATATCCCAACCCAATTTAGTCCCAACTCCTATTCCATTCCTTTGTTCTATCTATATATCCTGTGAGCAGGATATCCTCACTTGTCCAGAAATGCTCCATGGTTGACTCACTAAATAGTGATGCTCGCTAAGCTTGAGTCATGTAGAAGCCAAGAAGTCCCAATCACAACAAAAAAAAACTTTACAGACAGTGAAAATACAACTCACTTTAAGAAAGGAAATCAGAAGGTGCTGGAGAAACTAAGCAGGCCTGGTATTTTCAAGCTGTGGAAATTGTGGCTAAGCCAGCACTGCAGGTGTACCTGCTCCCCTCCCCCATGGATTGCAGCAGCTCACCACCACCTTCTCTTGGACAACTGGAGATAGTTGACAAAGGCGAGCCCAGCACATGATGCTTAAACATCCCTAAATAAATAATTATTTAAATAATTAAAATGTCAATTCAAATACGTCATTGACCCAAAACACTAATCTTGGTTCCCTCCATTCAAGGAGCTTTAGAAATCAAATTTGGAAGTCAAAATTCAAAATAATTATGTCCATTTGGGACAGAGATAAGGAGCAATTTCTTTACTCAAAGGTTTGTGAATCATTGAAATTCTCTATTTCAAAAAGTTGTGAATGCTCAGATGTTGGATAAATTCATCATAAAATTATGTGAATTTTATGGCATTAATGCATATGGGGATGCTGCATCAAGGTGTTTAGGGAGAAGTCTATGATGATCATATGGAATGGTGGAGCAAATGGCCTATTCCTACTTCTATTTCTTATGCTCATGGATTCTATTATTGGGTGTTTGATTGAAGTAGGATAATAAAAAGTTGATCCTTTATCTAAGGGGTAACCATGACATCCTTATCAATGGGATCTGACTAGAATGTCTTTCCTCTTGACCAGTTATTAATATTCCCCATACACTGGAAAGAATTGTCTCAAAAATTGCAATATATTTCTCAGTCCAGTGTTAGGCTTGTGTAGGAATATATGAACAGGAGTAGGCCATTCACTGCCTCAAACCTATTCCACCTTTCAACTGACCTGTACCCAAATTCCATCTACTCATCTTGCAAATCAAGAGGAATTAAAAAGCATGTCTCCCTTCCCCTTCACCCAGTTGAATGCCTTCCCTCGACCCCTGAAGGTCTTAACTCAACAGTACCAGGCAGTGCTTGCCATCTCATGCAGGTGACTGAATATTTGGGAAATCACAACGTGGGCAGCAATCCCACATGAAAGGACGTCACAGCTAAGTGCAGTCCTGTTGTTACCCAACATCGATATTTCCAATAAGTGAAATACTACAGATGCCAGAAATCTGAAGAGACCATCAAATGCTGGAAGTAGTCTGTCCTTTAATGTTGGGATTGCCAGGACTGCCAATACATGTGCATATTGGCTACCACTATCTTTCTTATTGGTAGTAGTCTAGTCTACTGATACCAAGAAGGGAAGGGTGTCCACATGATGTCTTCAGCAGAAAATGGGTTCAGACTTTATATACAGGAGAGGTTTATTACCTAATGCATAATGGCTAGTTCCCAGGTTAGGGGAGTCCACAATTAGAGGGTATAGGTTTAAGGTGAGAGGAGAAAGATTTTAAAAAGGGACCTAAGGTGCAACTTTTTCACACAGAGGGTGGTACGTGTATGGAATGAGTTGCCAATGGAAGTGGTGGAGGCTGATGCAATAACAACATTTAAAAGGCATCTGGATGGGCATGAATAGAAAGAGTTTGGAGCAATATGGGCCAAAGGCTGGCAAATGGAACTAGATCAGTTTAGGGTATCTGGTCGATGTAAATGAATTAGACTGAAGGGTCTGTTTCCGTGCTGTATAACTCTGTGATTACATTCATGATCATCTCTCATGAGACATCAGTCCCAACTTTAGAGTCTGCATGCATCTTAGAACTAGAACATTCATATTGTACTTTGGGCACAACCCTGGCAAATTGGTTATCTTTTCCTGAGAACAGTGCTTTATAATCTGAAGGTGGAGCTTATCCTGTGATATCAATTAATCCTTTCAGGTACAAACTGCCTTATACGACACTCAGCAGTTTTGATAGCAAATGTGGAGTGAGAAACTGAGTTGAAAATGTGTTGCTGGAAAAGCACAGAAGGTCAGGCAGCATCCAAGGAACAGGAGAATCGACGTTTCGGGCATAAGCCCTTCTTCAGGAATGAGGAAAGTGTGTCCAGCAGGCTAAGATAAAAGGTAGGGAGGAGGGACTTGGGGGAGGGGCTTTGGAAATGCGATAGGTGGAGGGAGGT
>NC_057744.1:10604921-10657770 GCF_004010195.1 Chiloscyllium plagiosum | reverse complement strand
GGAAATGACGGCAGATGATACGCTGTACATGGAGGTTGGTGGGGTGGTAGGTGAGGACCAGTGGGGTTCTGTCCTGGTGGCGGTTGGGGGGGCGGGGCTCAAGGGTGGAGGAGCGGGAAGTGGAAGAGATATGGTGGAGGGCATCGTCGACCAGTTCCAAATCCGTATTTATCAACACCTTCCACCCCGACCTCAAATTCACCTGGACCGTCTCAGACTCCTCCCTCCCCTTCCTAGACATTTCCATTTCTATCTCGGGCAACCGAATCAACACGGACATTCACTATAAACCGACCGACTCCCACAGCTACCTAGACCAGACCTCCTCCCACCCTGCCCCCTGTAAAAACGCCATCCCATATTCCCAATTCCTTCGTCACCGCCGCATCTGCTCCCAGGAGGACCAGTTCCAAATCCATACAACAAATGAGAAACTGAGTTAACAATTCAGGTTGGTGGCATTTCAGAGTGCTGATGAATGGTCACACACGAGATGTACTGCCTGTACTGGTTAAAGTTGTGCATAATGTTGAGCAGGAATCTTTGCTGTTTTTCTCTACTACCTAACCCAACAAGACCAATTGTAACACTCTGCCATGCCCTGGCTAACACAGCACAGATATAGGATCTGAACCCTTTCTGCTTGACTCAGCTACTCAGCATCTACCCAGTCTATCAGTGAGAAGTGATGTGTGTTTTAATGCTGGAAAAGCTTGGCAGGTCTGGCAGTATCTTTGGAGAGAAATCAGAGGTAACATTTCGGGTCGAGTATCCCTTCCTCAGAACTGATGGTACCAAAGAAAATGTTGGTTTTTATCCAGAAGATAGGGTGGGGAGAGGGATTAAGAAGTAAACGATAGGTGGAGATGGAGCACAAAGAGAGAGAGAGAAGAAGAGATGGACAGGCAATGGAGTGGATAATGATCTGGCTAGGTGGGTGGATAGTTATTAATGGGGACTGTCAGAGGCTAACAGTAGGTCTTATGTAATAGCTGACTATATGTTAACAAGACCTGGTGTGTGGGATTGGGATAAAGACATGGGAGAACTCAAGCCCGAAGGTTGTTGAGCTCAATATTGATTCCTGAAGGCTGTAGAATTCCCAAATGGAAAATGTGGTGGTGGTCTTCCAGCTTGTGCTGAGCTTCACTGCATTATTGCAGCAAGCCTGAGACAGAGATGTTGGACAGGGAACAGGGTGGGGTGTTGAAGTGGCAGGCAACTGGAAGCTCAGGGAATTTTTTGTGGACAGAACACAGGTGTCACCCAGTCTATGCTTCATTTCCCCATTGTAGCGGAGACCACATTGTGAGCAGTGAATGCAGCAAACTAGATTGAGTGAAGTGCTTCACCTGAACTCGCCTTCCAACATTTTTCCTATCATAACTGAGTCTGGGAGATATATTTTGCAACTTTGATTGGTGATTAAATTGTGTGTGATTGGTCCTGTGGAAAATGCAACTAAAGGTAATTTTATCGTGCACTTATTCTGATGAAACACTCGTGGCATCCAGAGATGGAACTGTTGTCAGCGCATTGTACACAACTTCAATGAGTGAGAGAAACATACTGGCTAACTGATAGCCTGCTTGGACTATGTGGCTGTCAAGTTCATTACAGTGCTATCTAACTGGGTGTCAGGGCTTAAGCAAAGGCAAATCCCTCTGGAGCAAAGGCTTCATAGTGGGAGCAAGTTGTGTGGCTGCCAATATACTCACTGCATCCAACTTGTTGCTGTTAAGTAAATAGTACAGTGTATGAAGAATAAATCAGTGCCTGAGCAATATTGCAATGGTCAGGGTGAATTACTGTATGTCCTTGACATATCAGTCTGCCCTCGGGTATTTTATCAAGTTTCAATTTGTTCCTGATTTAAAATGCAGCCATACCTACTTTTCTGACATACAGTGGCCAATGAGTGGAAATGCACTTCCAATTATGTATTGGGAAAATTGAAACCCTTGTCTTCAGGCACTGCCTCGGGCCCTGCTCCCTAGCCACTCTGAGGCTGATCTTCACTTCTCAATATCATGGTGTCATGTTTGACCCCAAAATGAACTTTCAACTACAGAGGCGAATGGTATTTTCACGAAACGATTAATCCAGAGACCCACGCAATGTCTGGGCACCTAGGTTTGAATCCTAACATGGCAGATGGTGGAATTTGAATCCAATAAAAATCTGGAATTAAGGGTCTATTGATGACCATTAATTTATTGTCTATTGTCGGAAAAACCCATCTAGTTCGGTAATGTCCTTTAGTGAAGGAACCTGCCTGGTCTGGCATAAATGTGATTTCAGATGCATGGGGCAATGCGGTTTACTCTTAACAGACCTCTGAGCAATTAGGGATAGCAATAAACATTGACTTAGCCAATGATGCCAACATCCCATAAATGAATGGTTTAGAAATTCACTCCGTACAAAGATTGCTTATTTCCAAAGTACAAAACAAAGAACTGGGGATGCTGGAAATCTGAAACAAAAACAGAAGTTTCTCCTAGTTACAATGAAATTGTGTGTTGTGGGATGGCGTGAAACTATATTTTTAGCCTATAGTGAGCATATGTTAATGTCATTAGAAAGATAAACGATTTGTACTGATAAAGAATCTTTTAAGGCCTTAGATTGTGTTGAAGTACTTCATAGCCTGAAAGGCAGTCTTGAAGTGTAATCATTGTTGTACTGGAGGGACTACTTGTTGTAACCAGCACAGAGTTACACTACCATTCACCACCCCTCCCAATGCAATTCCTGATTTCAATTGTCACTCATTTTCATAAACGGCCCAGACAGCTATCAGGAGAAAGTGATGGGGGAATATCCTAGTTGAGACCAATCTCGCTGCCCTCTGATGAACTCACTTTTGGAGGAGTCCCTACACATTGATCAAATCTGGCTAAGTTTATTTTTCATACAAATTAACTAATAAGAACGTAAGTAGACCATCTGACCTCTTGAGCCTGCCCCATCATTCAATAAAATCAGAGTTGATCTATTTGTATTTTAAATTCCACATTCGTATCCATCTACCTTTGATTCCCTTATCTGACCAGAATCTATCTCTGCCTTAAAAATATTCAATGACCCACCTCCACCACCTTTTGTGGCAGAGAATTCCAAAATCTCTAAACCCTCAGAGAGAAAAAAAGTTCTCAACATGTTCTAAAAGATCAACTCCTAATTTTAAAACTGTGCCCCCTAGTTCTGGATTCCTCGTCGTCCTTCCACACTGTTAGGACTATTCAGGATCTTACAGGCTTCAGTAGAGTTACTTGTCAGTCTTCTAAATTCCAGTGGGAACAAGCCTCAGTCAATCCAGTGTATCATCTGTAAGGCAGGGTATCGTCTATGAAGTTCAAGATATAAATCTAGTTAACCTCCTCTTTAAAACTTCCAATGTATTCACATCTTTCCTTAAATAAGGAGACCAAAACTGCACATGTTATTGAAGATGTGGTCAGAATAACTGATGATGTGAAGCTACTGGTGTTGGACTGGGATGGACAAAGTCAGAGGTCACACAACTTCTCTTCACTTCACCTGATGAAAAGCTTGTGATTTCAAATGAACCTGTCAGGATAACTGAAGCATAACATCCTTACGTTTACATTCGATTCATCTTGTGACATTACATCCCCTTAGCCACCTTGATTACCTACTGTAACTGCACATGTTTTGTGATTCGCGCACTGGAGCACGTAAATGCTCTGCACTTCAGAAGTCGAGAGTTGTATTCCATATGAGTTATACTCTGCATTTTTATTCTTCCTGGGCAAAGTGAATAACTTCAGATTTTCCCATGTTACACCCCCATCTGTCAGACTTTTGGCCATTCGTTCAACCATCTGCAACCTCCTTATATCTTCTTAACACGCTCTACCACCTATCTTGATGTAATTTCTGAACTTAGGTACCATGCCTTCACTCGCCTCATCTAACACATTGTCATAAAGTGTAAAAATTTTGAGAATTCAACACAGATTCAGGAGTAGAGGAAACGGCGTTGCGGTAGAAGTCCAGGTCACAACCCTGCACCAGGTCACATTCATGGTAGATCCATGCTAGTTCAGGCATCTGGAAATCCTCAAATGCATTGATATGGAAACAGAAGCTGATGTTATTAAGCAAGAAAATCAAGATTTAAACTCCGTCTGAAAGCAAGAAAGCAAGCATATGAAAGATGAGAATAAAAAGGTGATATAGATCCAGCACCGACAGTAGAAATGAAAACTGGAGATTCACAACTTATTTAGTCAATTGCAGCTGTCTGTTAGTTCATAAGGACAGTACAATAAATCCATAAGTCACATTCCTTTAGGCATAACTGGTGTGAAACTGACTAGTTATTCCCATATCAGCAGCCCAGAGTTAGATGAAGTTATTGTTGAGGTGGAATGTGATGATATTAGCCATTACTTCATTATCCACACTATTTCCCATAACTTGCCATTTATTAGTGTGAGAACAATATCTCACTGATAGGAAGAAATTTACTTCATAAAATTTAGTTAAACATGGTCAAGTTATATACAGTAGGAATCAGTAAGAGTATATCTGACATTGAGAAAGTGCTAAGAAGCATAAAATAGTGATTGAGCAAGGAGAACCAAATGATAACATTAGGCCTCTCAAGATTGAATTCAAGATAAAGGATAATATCTTGCTGATGTTTTGCATACTACGCAATTGTACATATTTAGGATTAGCAAGTAAAGGGCTGGCTAGGTGGGGAAAAGCTTGGTTAAGCACAAGAAAAGTACAGGAATGAGTAGATGTTGATTTCCCTGAAGTGGAAGGGAAAGTGAACCATATTTTCATTGATAGCCACGTCAAATGCATAAATGTTAAGTCTATTCCCAATATCACAGGTGCCAAACTATTGAAGTTTTGAGAAGTTGTTTTAAAATTTATGGATTATCGGATAATGGCACATAGTTTACGTCAGAAGAGTGTGAACTATTTCTGAGTAAGAATTAAGTTGATTACACTTTAATACTATGACATCATCCATTGAATGTTGCTGCAGCTGGACGTATGCAGATTGTGGTGGGGTCTTTGCCACAGTACGAGTTAGGCTGTAATTTCTATGTTTTCTTTGACATAGGCTGGACAATTTCTGTTTTCATACAGAATAAGTCCAGAACAGGTTATTCACATTGTGAGTTAGTGTGTAAATGTACTTCCAAGTCAAGAGTTTGTTTCGTTATGCCTGAGCTAAATAGTAGAGTAAGACAAAAGCAGAACACAACAGGCCTGAAACTCAAAGAATTCAGTGCTGGTCAGAAGATTATGGTAAAATATAATCAGGGTCATAAACAGAATCATGTGAGTGCCGTTGTTATAAAGAGATTAGGTGCACATAAATATCTAGTGAATATTGGAGAAAGACTGTCAGTATCATGTGGATCATTGAAATTGGACAAGGAATGAGCATGATAAATTTCTGAAATGCCTCCTGCAGTGCACAGTGAAAAAAAATATGAAAGTCAAAATTAATAGAAAGCTTACCAGTTATATAGAATCCACTGGTAGAGCAAAGTGAGTTAGGGAATTTGGCTAAGATAAATCAATCAGTGTCACAGAAATAATAATTGGAGTTGGTCATCAAAGTTCAAGATTGACACAGAAATGTTGAGAGAGCAGAGTCAAGATAAAAAAAATTAGAGAGAATACCCAGAGAGCAAGAGACAGAAAGCAGATATGTTGTTTGGAAATATGTAGAGAAAGAAGGAGAAAAATATTATTTCTTGTCAAATGCTGAAATGTTTGTTATCACACACTGATGTTCAGGAAATTCATTTTTCACATGTGCATGGATGTTTTAGTTGTGGTTACTATAAAACCCAACCTGTTAAATTTCAGTCAGTATTGATGTTGGTTTACTCACATCATATTTTTAACTTGACCTTTATTCCAGGAAATTGTGTATTTAGACATTTAACATTTTAATATATGCACTTCTAAGTGGGGAAGGGAGGATCGTTCTTAGGCCTCTTTACTGCCCCCTCTGTTGGGGAAGTTTAAATGATAGTTCAGTCATGGCTGCCTGCCATTAAGCATGTGTTAATCTGGGTCAGTGCAATGTGTACCAAGGATGAATAAATTAATCTTTGAAATAGAGTGGTCATTGCCGTGTGGGCATTGCTGGCTGACCAGGGAATTCCAGGATTTAACCCGACGACAACGAAGGAACAGCGATATATTTCCAAGCCAGGATAGTGAGTGTCTTGGAGGGGAACTCGATGGTGCTGGAGTTCCCACATATCTGCTGCCCTTGTTCTTCCAGATGGAAGTGCTTGAGGGCTTGGAAAGTGATGTCTAAGGATCTTTGGTGAATTTCTGAATTCTGGTGAATTGAATGGAGAAATATTGGCCACAGCACCTGGAAAACTTTGTTGTTCTTGCTCCTGTTTCTCATGGCACCAAGTATATTACAATTGTAAACCAATTATTTAGAAACAAATATGTACTTACGTTAGTATGGAGTGCAAACTCAATGCCCTGTAGTCCTGTCCCTTCCTCTAGTTATTAACATCTTAGTGAAGAAGTAGATGGGTTTGTAATTTAAAATCTAAGATAAAGGATGCCACCTCAACAATGCAGCTCGTGCTTGGCATTGCAACAGGGCATCAGCATAATGAGGTCCCAACCCAAGCAAACCGACAATCTCTGACACAGAGGTAAGATAGTTACCTACCAACAGAGCCAACCTGCTGCAGACTTTGTTTCAATGTGTGTTTGCAGGAAGTAGGCTAAAGTGTTAGTTAGACAGTAAAATTAAAATTTAAGCAGAGAAAGCACATTAAAACCTCAAACTGTTAAGATTAATTAGCTCGAGGTTGAATTCCTGCAATAGCTTTAGAGAATTGTCCAACACCAGCAAGAATAACATCAAGAAAATGAATAAGGATCTTTGTGATTGTAATGTAACTCAGTGCTGTAGCAGTTCCTGTGTTGTATAGTTTGCAAAATGAAGAGAATTTCTCAGTTTTAAAGATCAGGAAAGAGCAAGAACTAGAACTCAATTAGTCATAACAATTTTCAATTTCAAATGCATTTCATTTCCAATAATGTATAATACTGTATCTTCCTGGGATTTGGAACTGACAAGCTCGTAACTTTGGGCAGCAGAGCCGAAGTTGAATTACTGACGCAAGTTGTGAAGAAATAAAGCAGGTACTCATATCGTGAACTAAACAAAGCATATCTATGTTCACTTTGCTTTTTCCAGAGTAAAATTTTAACCCTTAAACTGCAGGTTGTAACACGTGTTGCACTAACTTTGCTGAACTCTGTCAATTTTATCAAACTGGATGTATTAGGCTTGGTGCCCCAGTTGCAATTGTGCGAGCGCGTGTACACACACACACACACACCTCCACGCATGTGTAAACTGACAGACACACACACACATGCAAACTGACAGACAAACACGTGCGCACACACACAAAACGTGCAGACTGACAGACACTGGCGCCATCACCCACCCACCCCCCCCCCCCCCACGCACGCATACAGACCCTCAGACACAGAGACACAAATACCCCCATTTACCCATGCATAGATGCACACATATGCAGCCAGACAGACACACACACACACACAAACATGCGCCTCTTATGTCCCTGGTTTTGGTTGGGTTGCTGCTATTAATCAAGTGTGTGGTTTGTTTGCTCAGCAAATTAAAGTGAGTCACTACAGCATCACTGATGCAATCCATCTAATGACAATGCCACAATGGTGAGTTGACAGAGGTCTGAAAATCAGCTGTCTTCATCCACTTCTGAAGAAGAGTCTTACTGGATGAGAAACATTCACTCTATTCCCCTCTCTACAGCTGCTGTCAGACCTGCTGAGTTTCTCCATCAGTTTCTGTTTCTGTTATGGCTTATCCTCACCTCCCACACTACACACCATTTCTATTATAAAAAGAATGAAGTGGTACCTGTACAGATACTTCTCCATTTCAGCTCTTGAACTGACCATAGGGAGTTGTTCAAGAATATCCTGGATACACATGGTCCTCCCAGATGCGAGAGACTGGACCGTTTGCCCTGTGGGAAATGGGAGAGTGAAACATTAGTCTGGCCATTTCCTCCAGCATTTTTCTTTCTGCGACTAAAATCACCTTTCGATATCTTGCTCAGGTGGCCATTATTTATATGTGAGCCTCAATAATGAAGACAAATCAGGCATTTGTGATTGAAGAAGCAGTGCTCATGTAAGTGTGACTTGGGAGATCAATTGAGCCCCTATACCTCAAACAGATGGGGATACCTCATCAGGTTTTTCCTGCTTTAATCCTTGACACTGAAGACAATCCTTATCCCCTCACCAACACCCTGACTTGAGACCAGCCAATTTAGCCCAGACCAGGGATTCAGCCTGACTAACGCCATCACGACCTCAATAGTCCTTATGTTGATTGAGTGTCAGTTAGCTCAGTTGGTTGGATGGCTGATGTGTGATGCCAGCAGAGTGAGTTCAGTTCCTGCACTGGCTGAGGTGATTGTGAAGGACACTCCTTTTCACCCTCTCCCCTTGCCTGAGGTGTGGTGACCCTCAGGTTAAATGACCAGAAGCCATCTCTTTCAGGCGACACGGTGGCTCAGTTGTTAGCACTGCTGCCTCAAGTGCCAGGGGCCCAGGTTCGATTCCAGCCTCGGGCGACTGCCTGTGTGGAATTTGCACATTCTCCCCATGTCTGCGTGGGTCTCCTCCGAGTGCTCCAGTTTCCTCCCACAATCCAGAGATAGGTGAATTGGCCATGCTAAATTGCCCATAGTGTTAGGTGCATTATTCAGGGGTAAATATGGGGAATGGGTCTCAATGGGTTACTCTTCAGAAAGTCAGTATGGACTTGTTGGGCTGAAGGGCCTGTTTCCATACTATGAGGAATTTAATATCTCTCTCTCTCTCTCTCTCTCTCTCTCTCTCTCTCTCTCTCTAATGAGAGAGGAGCCTGATGGTCACCTGGGACATGGCAACCTTACATTTATTGATTGGGCAGACTCATTGGTCTACCATCAGACTCCTACAAAGCTCTTTCAAATAGGAGATCCCAACAATTCTTCATATTGTCTGCTCCATCTGATTTTAATTAATCTCTGGCCTAAGCCAATGCTGCCTGCATACTGCTACCCCAGCAAATACAGATAATACCGTTATAGGAAGTGGATTTAGGATTTAAAGAAGACCTTTTTACTGTTCCCATATGTCCGTTTAAAAGATCATTCCTAAACCTCTTGCTGTATGCGTCACCAAAGCTGATCTCATATTGGTGATCCATACTACACTTTAATTTAAACCTACAGTGGTCAGCTTGCAACATGAAGCCTAACTGCAGAGTAGCATTGCAAGAATCATTTACCTTAATTTTATTTCCTTGTGCTGTCTAGGACAGCAATATCTATTAACCTTAAACCACTTGGGCCCTACTCCAGCCTTTCTTATTTGTCAAGTATGTAGAATTTCAAATATTGTTGGGATCCAGTTCTATGGCTCATTTGGATGTTATCCTGAACATTTAATGGCTTGTAGAAGGAGATCGTATCTGACAACTGATCAGCAAGCTGTGACTCTGTGGTTGCACCCTTACAGGTCAAGCTGTTTACTGATAGAGAAGCAATTGACCAAGTGTGTTGCACAATGAGTAAAGGCAAGATTCATTTTGACTTCCTCTCTGGTTCTCTAGGACATGTCTACCTGTGGCAAAGGGACAGTCAGATGACTTTCTCTCAGGCTGCGCTCAAAATAGAGCAACATCAACCAGTAGGTAACCACTGTGCTTGGGAACCAAACATTGGTGGCTTATAATCAGGGTAGAATGCTGCCGCTTATATTTACAAGTCTATGGGCCTTTGCCGTAGGCTGTGGAAAAGGATGGACCAAGCACCTCAATAGCAACTGGTGACAGCCCTGTTGCTGATTTTCCTTCTTTTCCTTTTTTGCTCTCGGTGAAGAAAGTATTCCCAAAGTTCATGATTCTCCAATTGCAATAATATTAGAGCAATACCAAACCAGAGGCAAAGGCCTAATTCTGAATCTGCTAGGCATTAGCAGTCAGGCTCTCAGGTACTATCACCTGGAATTTCCTCCCTAAACCACCCTACCTGTCTCTCTGAGTAGACATTTGGAGATGTCGGTGTTAGACTGGGGTGTACAAAGTTTTTGACATTTTTTAAGGCCTTATATTTTTAGGTTTTTGGTCCACCCCATTCTTGTGTCTCCTCCTGTGGCTTGGTGTTAATTTATATGAGAAGTACAGATGTTGGCATTCCCGGAAGGCTGTTCAGTGAGGTGAGGAGCTCTGTAATTGAGTTGGGGGTCATGAAGCTAACTCATGCAGGACAGTGATGTGACTCAGGGCAATCCAAGCACATACAGCATTCAGAGGATTCCACTGTTCGAAAGTCTGAGATTCCACTTTTAAAGAGTCTGTTGGGGGAATGGTGGTATTGTTAGTCAAGGACAGTATTATGGTGGCAGAAAGGATATTTGAGGACTCATCTACTGAGGTCGTATTGGCTGAGATTAGAACCAGGAAAGGAGAGGTCACCCTGCTCGGAATTTTCTATAGGTCTCCAAATAGTTCCTGAGATGTAGAGATAGGATAGCAAAGATGATCTTCGATAGGAGCGAGAGTGACAGGGTAGTTGTGATGGGGGTCTTTAACTTTCCAAATATTGACTGGGAATACTATAGTCCAAATACTTTAGATGAGTCAGTTGTTCACTGTGTGCAGGAATGATTCCTGACACAGTATGTAGACAGGCCAACAAGAACCCAGTGGATTTGGTACTGGGTAATGAACCCAGCCAGGTGTTAGATTTGGAAGTGGGTGAGCACTTTGGTGATAGTGACCACAATTTGATTTTGTTTACTTCAGCGATGGAAAGGGATAGGTATATACCGAAGGGCAAGAGTTAGAGCTGGGGAAAAGGCCATTACGATGCAATCTGGCAAGATTTAAGATGCATAGGATGGGAAAGGAAACTGCAGGGGATGGGCACAATTGAAATGTGGAGCGTGTTCAAGGAACAGCTGCTGCAGGCCCTTGATAAGTATGTACCGGTCAGGCAGGGAGGAAGTTGTTGAGCATGAGAACTGAGGTTTACTAAGGAAGTTGAATCTCTTGTCAAGAGGAAGAAGGCTTATGTTAGGATGAGATGTGAAGGCTCAGTTAGAGCGCTCAGTTACAGATTAGCCAGGAAAGACCTAAAGAAAGAGTTAAGAAGAGCCAGGAGGGAACTTGAGAAGTCATTGGTGAATAGGATCAAGGAAAACCCTAAGGCTTTCTATAGGTATATCAGGAATAAAAGAATGATTAGGGCCAATCAAGGATAATAGTGGGAAGTTGTGCTTGGAGTCAAAGGAGATAGGGGAAGCGTTAAATGAATATTTTTCATCAGTATTCACACTAGAAAAAGACAATGTTGTGGAGGAGAATATTGAGATACAGACTACTAGACTAGATGGGTTTGAGGTTCACAAGGAGGAGGCGTTAGCAATTCTGGAAAGTGTGAAGATAGATAAGTCCCCTGGGCCGGATGGGATTTATCCGAGGATTCTCTGGGAAGCCAAGGAGGAGATTGCGAAGCCTTTGGCTTTGATCTTTATGTCGTCATTGTCTATGGAATAGTACAAAAAGACTGGAGGATAGCAAATGTTGTTTCCTTGTTTAAGAAGAAGAGTCGAGACAACCCTGGTAATTATAGACCAGTGAGCCATACTTCGATTGTGGGTAAAGTGTTGGAAAAGGTTATAAGAGATTGAATTTATAATCATCTAGAAAGGAATAAGTTGATTAGGAATAGTCAACACTGTTTTGTGAAGGATAGGTCATGCCTCACAAACCGTATTGAGTTCTCTGAGAAGGTGACCAAATAGGTGGATGAGAGTAAAGCAGTTGAGGTAGTGTATATGGATTTCAGTAAAGTGTTTGATAAGGTTCCCCATGGTAGGCTATTGCAGAAAATACAGAGGCATGGGATTGAGGGTAATTTAGCAGATGGCTAGCTGAAAGGAGACAGAGGGTGGTGGTTGATAGGAAATGTTCGTCCTGGAGTTCATTTACTAGTGGTATATGCAAGGATCTGTTTTGGGTCCAGTACTGTTTGTCATTTTTATAAACGACCTGTGTGAGAGAGTAGAAGGTTGGGTTAGTAAATTTGCAAATGACACTAAGGTCAGTAGAGTTGTGGATAGTGCAGAAAGATGTTGTAGGTACAGAGGGACATAGTTAAGCTGCAGAGCTGGGCTGAGAGGTGGCAAATGGAGTTTAATGTGGAAAAGTGTGAGGTGATTCACTTTGGAAGGAGCAACAGGAATGCAGTGTACTGAGCTAATGGTAAGATTCTTGGTAGTGCAAATGAGCAGAGGGATCTCGGTGTCCAGGTACATAGATCCCTGAAAGTTGCCAACCAGGTTGATTGGGTTGTTAAGAAAGCATAAGGTGTGTTAGCTTTTATTAGTAGAGGAATTGAGTTTCAGAACCATGAGGTCATGCTGCAGCTGTACAAAACTCTGGTGTGGCCGCATTTGGAGTATTGCATACAGTTCTGGTCACCGCATTATAGGAAGGATGTGGAAGCTTTAGAAAGGGTTCAGAGAAGATTTACCAGGATGTTGCCTGGTATGGAGGGAAGGTCTAACGAGGAAAGGCTTATGAGGGACTTGAGGCTGTTTTGTTGGAGAAGAAGATTGAAAGGTGACTTAGTTGAACATATAAGATAATCAGAGGCTTAGATAGGGTGGACAGTGAGAGCCTTTTTCTTCAGATAGTGATGGTTAGCACAAGGGGACATAACTTTAAATTGAGGGGTGATAGATATAGGACAGATGATAGAGGTAGTTTCTTTACTCAGAGAGTAGTAGTGGTGTGGAACGTACTGCCTGCAACAGTAGTAGACTCGCCAACTTTAAGGGCATTTAAATGGTCATTGGATAGACATGTGGACGAAAATGGAATAGTGTAGGTTAGATGGACTTCAGATTGGTTTCACAGGTAGACGCAACATTGAGGGCCAAAGGGCCTATACGATGCTGTAATGTTCTATGTTCCATTAGACATAAAGTGCTCTGTTTGTGAACAATCTCTGTTGGTATTAGCTTCAGTGCTGGATTTGAGTCTAAAAGCATTTGTGTTTCCTTCAGTAAACATTGTAATTTACCCTCCTATTATGCTTTGTTCATCAATGCATGATGAAATGATGTTTTTTGTAAGCTGCTCCAGTTAGGAACATGCAAAGTGAGAGTCAGATTTGGCACCGAAAGCGTTACGTGTGAGTTTGAACCATGGCAACCACTTTATCTGTGTTTCCCCTGGTACCAAGACAACATTAACCAGCAAATTGAGCTGCCTAAATTGCTTTTGATTGACAGGTTGGAAGTCATTTTAGTCTGCAGAAAGCATTAACCTTTTGACAGTGATTGCAGAACTCCACCAAGAACTGAGCCAGTATCAGTTAATTAGAAACATATACAGGAATAGAGCAGATTCCAGGACTGTGTATATTCCTTCCACTATATTTTGGAAATATGTGTCGACTTACTGTATAACCATTCTGCATTGATGGATGGCCCAGTATGGAAATGTATGACCTCTTATTTAGTGACACAGATCAGAAGGTCCGAGGTTCTAGTTAGCTAATGTCAGGCAACTACTGCAGTTGGCCTTCGGATCCAAGTCTTGCAAATAATGGGGGTGGTGAAATGCTATTTGTAGCTGCTTCTGCAAGTTCTGAATACAAGGCTTTGGGTACTGGTGGATTGGCTTATGTTGGAGGCTCCTATTGTCACCAGTCATATATGGCATGCTGACCACACACTGTAGTACTGACGATGGTCACTATCAGAGGATCTGGTCCTGTGTGAGAAAAGGGGCTAAAAACCAGTTTTCTAGGACAGTGTGGATCTATACAGCAAAAATGTTTAGAAAAGTCAAAACAACAGCAGTTTTAAAAGGGAGAAGAACAGACAAAGGAAGCACATGATCAGTGCAGGAGAGAGAGAGAAAGAAACTGACACAGCAGGGAACCTGCACAGTTACTGCCTTTGCTATTTGAATTCACGTATCGCTGGACATCGGAGTGCGTTTGGGAAAATTAACAAATAGTGAAATTCACAACTATTATTGGAGGAACTGTTGGGCGAAGTTCCCAGCACAGAAGCAGGTAAGTGTATTGTTTTTAAGTGGAACCTACACAAAGTCTGCAGTAGTGAGTAGAGTGGGTTCTTTCTTGATTTTATGTTTTTTGAGATAAGTCTCTTGATAAAACTTAAAATATAAGCCATAACTATTAATTTAACCTGGGGCAGTGTTTTGTAGAGGAATAAGACGGTGTTATTTTCTGGGTCTGTAGATTGTGAAGGAGCAAAAATGGCCTTTAATAGAGTGATATGTACTTCTTGTCAGATGTGGGAGTTTAAAGAGAGTTTAAGGGTTACTGCAGATTATATCTGCCATAAATGCTGTTGGCTGTGAATCTTATCAGATCAAATGGATCGGCTGGAGAGACAATTAGAAGCAATGTGGAATTTGCAACAGCAACAGTATGTGATGGATGACAGTTATAGAAAGGGGGGAAAGTCTCAGATACAGTCATATAGATGGGTTACCTCCAGAAAAGGTAAGAGAGGTAGGCAGGTAGAGCAGGATCCTTCTGTGGCTATACCCATTTCAAACAGAAATGTTTTGGAAACTGTAGGGGTGATGGATTCTCAGGGGAATGTAGCACGAACAGCCAAGTTTCTGGTATTGAAACTGGCTCTAATTCAATGAGGAGTACATCGGGTTCCAAGAGATCAATTGTGTTAGGGGACTCTCTAGTCCGAGGTACAGACAGACGTTTCTGTGGCCAGCAGCAAGAAATCAGAATGGCGTGCTGCTTCCCTGGTGCCAGGATCAAGGATGTCTCAGAGAGGGTGCACAATGTTCTCTTGGGGGAGAGGGGCCAGCAAGAGGTCATTGTCCACATTGGAACCAATGACATAGCAGGGGAAAAGATTGAGATTCTGAAGGGAGATTACAGAGAGTTAGGCAGGAATTTAAAAATGAGGTCCTCAAGAGTAGTAATATCTGGATTACTCCTGGTGCTATGAGCTAGTGAGGGCAGGAATAGGAGGATTGAGCAGATGAATGCATGGCTGAGGAGCTGGTGTATGGGAGAAGGATTCACATTTTTGGTCCATTGGAATCTCTTTTGGGATAGAAGTGACCTGTACAAGAAGGACAGATTGCACTTAAATTGGAAGGGGACTAATATACTGACAGGGAGGTTTGCTAGAACTGCTCTGGAGGATTTAAACTAGTAAGGTGGGGGTGGGGGGGGGGGGGGGGTATCCAGGGAGATAGTGAGGAAAGAGATCAATCTGAAACTGGTACAGTTGAGAACAGAAGCGAGTCAAACAGTCAGGGCAGGCAGGGACAAGATACGACGAATAAATTAAACTGCATTTTTTTCAATGCAAGAGGCAGGGAAGACAGATGAACTCAAGAGCATGGTTAGGAACATGGGACTGGGATATCATAGCAATTACAAAAACATGGCTCAAGGATGGGCAGGACTGGCAGCTTAATGTTCCAGGATACAAATGCTACAGGAAGGATAGTGGCGTTTTTGTTAAGGGATAGCATTACAGCTGTGCTGAGGGAGAATATTCCTGGAAATACATCCAGGCAAGTTATTTGGGTAGAACTGAAAAATAAGAAAGGGATGATCACCTTATTGGGATTGTATTATAATCCCCCGAATAATCAGAGGGAAATTGAGAAACAAGCTTGTAAGGAGATCTCAGCTATCTGTAAGAATAATAGGGTGGGTATGGTAGGGGATTTTAACTTTCCAAACATAGACTGGGATTGCCATAGTGTTAAGGGTTTAGATGGAGAGGAATTTGTTAAGTGTGTACAAGACAATTTTCTGATTCAGTATGTGGATGTACCTACTGGAGAAGGTGCAAAACTTGACCTACTCTTGGGAAATAAGGCAGGGCAGGTGGCTGAGGTGTCAGTGGGGGAGCACATTGGGGCCAGCGACCATAATTCTATTAGATTTAAAACAGTGATGGAACAGGATAGACCAGATCTAAAAGTTGAAGTTTTAAATTGGAGAAAGGCCAATTTTAACAGTA
Organism: Chiloscyllium plagiosum; assembly: GCF_004010195.1. Lineage (NCBI taxonomy): Eukaryota > Metazoa > Chordata > Chondrichthyes > Orectolobiformes > Hemiscylliidae > Chiloscyllium > Chiloscyllium plagiosum. The sequence goes on along the minus strand of NC_057744.1, from coordinate 10,641,633 downwards.
TTAGGCAAGAACTTTCAAAAGCTGACTGGGGGCAGATGTTTGCAGGTAAACTGATGGCTGGAAAATGGGAAGCCTTCAGAATTGAGATGAGAATCCAGAGAAAGTATATTCCTGTCAGGGTGAAAGGAAAGGCTGGTAGGTATAAGGAATGCAAGATGACTAAAGAAATTGAGGGTTTGGTTCAGAAAAAGAAGGAAGCATATGTAAGGTATAGACAGGATAGATCGAGTGAATCCTTAAAAGAGTATAAAGGCAGTAGGAGTATTTTTTAAGAGGGAAATCAGGAGGGCAAAAAGGGGATGTGAAATAGCTTCGGCAAATAGAGTTAAGGAGAATCCAAAGAGATTTTACAAATACATTAAGGACAAAAGGGTAACTAGAAAGAAAATAGGGCCCCTCAAAGATCAGCAAGGTGGCCTTTGTGTGGAGCCGCAGAAAATAGGAGAGATACTAAATGAGTATTCTGCATCAGTATTTACTGTGGAAAAGAAAAGAATATGGAAGATATAGAAAGTAGCGAAATAGATAGTGACACCTTGCAAAATGTCTATATTACAGAGAGGAAGTGCTAGATGTCTTGAAATACATAAGGTGAATAAATCCCCAGCACCTGATCAGGTGTACCCGAGAACTCTGTGGGAAGCTAGAGAAGTGATTGCAGGGCCTCTTGCTGAGATAATTGTATCATCGATAGTCACAGGTGAGGTGCCGGAAGCCTGGAGGTTGGCAAATTTGGTGCTACTGTTTAAGAAGGGCGGTAAGGACAAGCCAGGGAACTATAGACCAGTGAGTCTGACGTTGGTGTCTGGTCAAGTTGTTGGAGGGAATCCTGAGGGACAGGATATACATGTATTTGGTAAGGCAAGGACTGATTCAGGATAGTCAACATGGCTTTGTGCATGGGAAATCATGTCTCACAAACTTGATTGAGTTTTTTGAAGAAGTAACAAAGAGGATTGATGAGGGCAGAGCAGTAGATGTGACCTTTATGGACTTCAGTAAGGTGTTCGATAAGGTTCCACATGGGAGACTGATTAGCAAGGTTAGATCTCACGGAATACATGGAGAACTAGCCGTTTGGATGCAGAACTGGCTCAAAGGTAGAAGACAGAGGGTGGTGGTGGAGGGTTGTTTTTCAGACTGGAGGCCTGTGACCAGTGGAGTGCCACAAGGATCGGTGTTGGGTCCACTGCTTTTCATCATTTACGTAAATGCTTTTGATCTGAGCATAAGAGGTACAGTTAGTAAGTTTGCAGATGATACCAAAATTGGAGATGTAGTGGACAGCGAAGATGGTTACCTCAGATTACAACAGGATCTGGACCAGATGGACCAATGGGCTGAGATGTGGCAGATGGAGTTTAATTCAGATAAATGCGAGGCGCTGCATTTTGGGAAAGCAAATCTTAGCAGGACATATGCTCTCAATGGGAAGGTCCTCGGGAGTGTTGCTGAACAAAGAGACCTTGGAGTGCAGATTCATAGCTCCTTGAAAGTAGAGTTGCAGGTAGATAGGATACTGGTATGCTTTCCTTTATTGGTCAGAGTATTGAGTACAGGAGTAGGGAGGTCATGTTGCAGCTGTACAGGACATTGGTTAGGCCACTGTTGGAATATTGCGTGCAATTCTGGTCTCCTTCCTATTGGAAAGATGTTGTGAAACTTGAAAGGGTTCAGAAAAGATTTACAAGGATGTTGCCAGGGTTGGAGGATTTGAGCTATAGGGAGAGGCTGAACAGGCTGGGGTTGTTTTCCCTGGAGCGTCGGAGGCTGAGGAGTGACCTTATAGAGGTTTATAAAATTATGAGGGGCATGGATAGGATAAATAGACAAAGTCTTTTCCCTGAGGTCGGGGAGTCCAGAACTAGAGGGCATAGGTTTAGGGTGAGAGGGGAAAGATATAAAAGGGACCTAACTGGCAACTGGCAATGCAGAGGGTGGTACGTGTATGGAATGAGCTGCCGGAGGAAGTGGTGGAGGCTGGTACAATTGCAATATTTAAGAGGCATTTGGATGGGTATGTGAATAGGAAGGGTTTGGAGGGATATGGGCCAGGTGCTGGCAGGTGGGACTAGATTGCGTTGGGATATCTGGTCGGCATGGACGAGTTGGACCGGAGGGTCTGTTTCCATGCTGTACATCTCTATGACTCTATGAAGTGTTACTATGTTCATCTTCCTCGAGTTAGTATGTTTAGAATGTCAGAGTAGAGAGTGTTGTGCTGGAAAAGCACAGCAGGTCAAGCAGCATTCGAGGAGCTGTAGAATTGATGTTTCAGGCAAAAGCCCTTCATAAGGAACATCAATTCTCCTGCTGTTCGGATGCTGCCTGATCTGCTGTCCTTTTCCAGCACCACACTCTCCACTCCAATCTCCAACATCTGCAATCTTCACTTTCTTCTATGTTCAGGATGTTGCCAGGGTTGGAGGGTTTGAGCTATCGGGAGAGGCTGAATAGGGTGGGACTGTTTTCCCTGGAACAGGGGAGGCTGAGGGATGTCTTTATAGGGGTTTATAAAATAACAAGGGACGTGAAGAGCCAAGTCTTTTCCCAGGGGTAGGGGAGTCCAAAACTAGAGACATAGATTTAAGGTGAGAGGGGAAAAGTTTAAAAGAGATCTAAGGGGCAACTTTTTCACACAGAAGGTAGTGCATGTATGGAATGAGCTGCCAGAGGAAGTGGAGGCTGGAACAATTGCAGTATTTAAAAGGTTGGGTATTTGAAGAAGAAGGATTTAGAGGGCTATGGGCCAAATGTTGACAAATTTAGGATATTTGGTTGGCATGGATGAGTTGGACTGAAGGGTCTGTTTTCGTGCTGTATATCTCTCTGTCTCTATGACTTTATCAAACTGGATATCAATGGAAAGAGTAGAGGCATGAAGAGCAGTGATGATGAGGTACACCTTGGGCATCACCAGTGACTATATCAAGACTGACAGTGTGATGTTGCTAAGAAAACCCGATCAGTGAGAAAGAGGGCTTTTGTGCCAGAGTGCTACTGTCCCTACCTTTGAGCTGGAAAACCCAGGTTCAAGATCCACCTGCTCTAATAACATCTCCAAACAGATTGATTAGAAAATATCTATAGGTAAGAAAGAGGAATGTCTGAGGATAAATCCATGGGGACACCAAAGGTAATGATATTGGAGCAGCAAAAGACGTTTTGGCTGATGATTCTCTGTCTATAGATTAAGGTGGTTAAGGATAAAACCTGGATGATTGCAGTCCAATCCAATCAGTTGGTCAACTGCACTATCATTCACAATCTTATGGTTGTGTGTGAAAAGGATTTGTTCACCACTGTCACATTACCGTAATAGCTGTTTGTGACTCTGAAAAGAGCTGTTTCTGGAGTCTGGCAGAAACCTGCACAGAAGGATTCAAACCTGGAGTACTGGTTCTTGAGTTGGTAGTACAGAGTGAAAATTTTGAATGAGAGACAGAAATGGGAACAAGGTGAGGTGTTGAAAAAACCTGAGGAGCAAGGGACATACCAAGGTGGGATTTGGTGATGAGACTAGCACTGTTATCACAGCGGTCTCAGTGGGGCAGTTAGTGGAAGGCACAAGCCAAGCAGGAAGGTTTCAATTTGTGGGAGGGCATCATTGCCCCTCTGCCATGTTTCTGTCAAGAAAGGGAATAGACATTCTGAAGAGATGAATGAAGAGATGCAACGAGCCACTGGAAAAGTCTACACAGACTGAGAGAGGGGATTTGGAAGAGCAACCAGGCAGGGAAAAGCCCCCAAACACCACAATGGTGGGAAGGTTAGTGAGAGAACTGGGTAGAGCATATGCTTCACCAAAATTGTTGGATTACTGTGTGGTTCTCATCACCAGATCGTATTCTTGTCCCCTGCCACTTTGGCATCCTGTTCTACATTCAGTTGTTAGTTCAAATCTTCGTTCTGTACTACCAACCCATCCTGTCTCAGCAACCTACTCTATCCCACCTACCTATTCTGTCCCAGCAACCCATTCTGTACCGCCAATCCAACTAAAAAGGTTAAAGCCAAGTACATCAATGGTCCCTTCAGTGGAGGCCAGGACAGGCACAGGGGGAAGACATAGACTAAGGGGAAATCAAGTCTGGGGGACAGGGGCAGGAGATTAGGAAGGGCCTATAAGATTGGAGTGGGATTTGGAAGGGGACTGTACTGAGGCAGGAATAAATGTAATGGACACATGTGACAGGAAGGAAGGAGTCAGTGAGAAATTTTTTTAAATGATTTTAAAAACCGGAAAGATGTGCAAACGGAACTTATTATGTCTGGAGTTGCAGTAAAAAACTCACAGGGAAAATGCAACTACATAGATTTGACCAAGATTACGATATAGGAATTCTGGGAAAAAGTGGGGAATGGAGGAAAGAAAGATAATAGAAGGGAGTAATGTGATATATGTGGTGAAATGGAGTCCTCTCCTATTGTGGTATTTATTTTGGTTAAGATCATTGGATCCATCCGAGGTGCATTGGGTAGTATCATTGCCACCAACTTCCTGTGGCATTAATCTATGTTATTTAAACCAAGTGGGGAAGGGTGTCCAGACCAATTCTTCAGCAGAAGAAAACACAGTATAGATTTATTGTTATAGTATTTAATAGTTAGTTTAATTACATCTGAGTTAAATGACAGACAAGCAACTGTCAATCTCATTTTAGTAGTGAGTACACATTCACTATGTTGATCCTAGCACTGGAGCTGATCTTGCAACTTAGAACAGTATTTGGTTAGCTTCTCCTAGATGAGCGGAACTTAACTTGGGATGTTAACTAGCCTTTCAAGTACTAGCTGCCTTCTACGACACTGCATTGGAATAGACCTGGCAGAGCTAGGATGGAGCTAGCATGGAACATTGATGAACTGATGTCAAGATTCATAGAAAGCTGTGGCAGGGATGAGATTCCAAAAGGACTGATATCAGATGCCATTGTTGGAGGTATTTCTTTTGGAATGATGATCCAAGGTGGTGTGCAGAAGCAGTTGCAGGGCAGAGACACATTGGCAAAGTTGGATCCAGAAACAGTGAGGAAACGTACTTTGGTCCAGAGTAATGTATCTCAGGCCAGCAATTAGGTTGGAGCTGAAGCTGAGAAATCAGTCGGCCAATCACAGACTTAGTGGGTAACGGAGAGGTTAGTGCGATGGGGGAGTCAGTGGGTTAGGGCTGTACCTGGACGAACCTATTTTAAAATTTAAGCATTTTCAGAGACAACAGCAAAGGAGTGCAGTGCAGAAGTCAGTGAATTTCAAGACCAAACTTGAGGGAAAACTGTGCATCCCTCATTGTGGAAAAGCAGAGTGGTGTGGGGTGGAACACTGGAGTGGTTTTAACTTGTAGCTGAGGGTAAAATGCACTCAACTAAACAATGGAAGACAATTGAGGCAGGAAGGGAAAAAGATGGCAAAGATTAGAGGTGCACAGTGAGTTACTCCGAAGGGAGCTGCGTGTCTGGGATATAAGTCGGGCCCGTTGCCAATATGAAAGGTCGTTTAAATTTTCCACTCGAGTGTCAGAGCTGATTTTTTTTTTTGTTTGGTATTTACTGCCTTATGGAATGTTGAATTTAATAGATGCATAATTTGTTCACAATAAATTCCAGAGTAATTTACACTGGCAAATTTCTGTTCACTTGTCGCCAGCCTGTGTAATCGGTGATTGTAAACACTCATTGCTAATTATTTTGAGAACTCGTTTTGTGTTGAAATGCCTCCGTATTGTTTAACCTGTTAAAGGACAAAAGGATTTCACCTGCTGTTTCAAAGGAGAGAATAGTATCTGTTGCAATCTGCGGCAAAATACTATGGATCTTGGAAATCTGAAATAAAAGCACAGTGTGCAGGAAATATTCTGAAGGTCAGGTCAGCCAGCATCTGTGGGTGGAAACAACGTCGATGGTTCATATCCATGGCCTTCCATTAGGTCGGACTGTTTAACTGATCAGTTCCGATGAAAGGCCATCGACCTAAAATGTTAACTCTGTTTCTCTCCACCAATGCCGCCTGACCTACTTGCCTTTCTTAAATTGCTTTTATTTTTATTTTTATTCTTATTCAATTTAATACTATCTTCCCCCACTCTCAAAGGAAAATAAAAATAGCCTTCATGACTATAAATAACTTTTATTTATGAAAGTGAAAGGTACCATAGTCACAGAGCACCTTAGGGCTGTACCCTCATTACGGCAGGATGACCTGGTGGTGAGTTTGACCTGACAGTCACTACACGTCAGGAGAGGGGCAAGTGGGGTCTCCATAGTAACCACAGTTGGTGCGGGGATTGAACCTGCATTGTTGGCAGTACTCTGCATCGCAAACCAGCCGTCCAGCCAACCGTGCCAACTGTACCCTAACTTTGATCTCCTAGAGGTGATCAAATTTGAGCTCTTCAAGATGATAAAAGGTGTGGATAAAATAGACATGGAGCTGATGCTTCCTCTCGTGGGGCAGTCTGGGACGAGAGATTGTAGTCTTAGGACAGGGGTAGCAAAATTAAAATGGAGTTGCGGTGAGACTACTTCTCCCAAAGACTTGTGAATCTGTGGAATTCACTACCCCAAAGTGCAGTGGATGCTGGGACAGTGAGTAATTTTAAGAAGGAGTTAGACAGATTTTTAATTGGTCGTGGGTTGAAGGGATAGGGAGAGAAGGCTGGAAAATAGGGGTGAGGAGCATATCAGCCATGATTGAATGGTGGAGTAGATTGGATGGGCCAAATGGCCTAATTCTGCTCCTGTATCTTGTGAACTTATGAAACCTAACTTTCATGTATACAGAGCATCTCACAATCTCATGATTTCCCAAAGTACTTTCCGGTTACCAAATGAAGTATGCACTGCTTTAATGCATAAATCATGGCAGATAATTTCCACAGAACTAGATCCCACCAAATCGAGCTGGGGCAAGTTCTCGCCTCAGGTGTTCCCATGATAGGGTGAGGTCTGAGCTTCTGTTGCCAGGTTCCTGCATAAAAAAAGCATCTGAGGGGATGACCTGACATCCCTGTTGTGATGCTCCTTGTGCCCAAATAGCTTACTGGCACTCAACAACCTTAGCTGAGGCATGGTCAATGGGTCAATTTGGTAAGGTTACCAGAGGGCAGCCTGCAGACAAGGAACTTCATCCAATCATGCATTAACTAATTTGGGCAAGGGAAGGAGAAAAACAAAAAGGTCATCCTTGCTGATTGAACACCTCTGAGAACAATATTTGGTGTGAGGGGCTAACAACAAAAGAAGGGGATAAAGAGCGTCAAAGATATGAAATGTTCAGGGTTTGACTTTTGGGTCGTTTGCTTGGCTTGGGCGCACTTTTACTGCCATCTGAAAATCTCTTGCTACCTTTGCCATAATAAATGAGTAAAGTGTCCTGTCATCCTTGCATCCGTCATGGTCAACAGACCAGCCAATCACAGCCCAGCCCCTCAAGCTTTCCAGACCAGGCCTGTCATTCCTCAAAGTGTGAATGTCATTTTGGGGCCTTTTGGGTCTGTCCAGTAGCTGGTGGAAGGTTGACGTTAGCTGTCTACTCTATCCCCTGATAGGCGTAAGTCCGACTCATTACCAATGAATGATTTTATCGACATGTATATCTTTAAAATACATTTAAAAGTGTTTTGTTGCCACAATCTGGTGCCATTAGCAAACACCAGTTTGTGAGAACACCACTGCAGTAAGATGTGAAAGTATGTGGGGAGGAGGGGGCTGGTGATAAAGAAAACAAAGCAAGCGGAATAAAAATTTTCTGTTTCAAAATCTCCGTGACCGACACACAGCTCGATCAGAGAGGCTCCTCAGGAGTTTGGAGCCTGGAGTATGTTGGGTTGCTATGACGACACTCTTCGCTTGTGTGCCACTGTGCACCTTGACAACCTCAGCAATCACAGATGCTCTCCAAGGAGATCTCTCCAATCAATTTTATTTATTTCAACAAAAGGGAATAAAGGTCTGTACTTGCAGTGGTGCAACTGAAATCCATGAAAGTTATTAACATTTTCCTTCATAAACTTGCACCTCCTGCAGAATTAACTATTTTTTCACGAGAAATGATTGGCCAAGGTGAAACGAGACACTGAGTAATAGGAAAAATCAGCTGTGAAGGTGACAGGATTGAATGTGATTCTGATTCAAGAAAAATAATTATCATTTCTAGACCGGGGGTTTATTCTTCCATCTTTATTTCTTTTCCATTCCTCCCTCTCCCATTTTCTCCCATTCTGCACCAAGGGTTTTGGAGTCTGACACGTCTGGTAATATGCCTTTTGTGAGGCAGTCTCCGCGACAGTTCACCAGCAAGTGCTTAACAGCTGAGCCTAGTCTTCAGGTCTTGTTTTTACTATTCATTTATGGGATGGGAGCAGTGCTATTAAGGCTAGAGTTTCTAATTTCCTTTGCGAAAGTGATGGTGAGCTGTTTACATGAATTGATCAGCCCACATGTTGAAGGTGCACCCACAGTGCTATTAGGGAGGGAGTTTGAGGTTTCTGACCCAGTGACACTGTAGGAGCGGCGGTATCTTTCAAAGCCAGGATGGTGTGTGGCTCAAAGGAGAACTTGCAGGTGCTCTTATTTCCCTATATTGTTGCCCTTGTCTTTCATGGTTGGAGAGAATGTGAGTTTGAAACGTGGTAAGATATACCTGTGCCTTGGCCTGTGAAAGACTCTGTCATCTGTTTGTCAAAGCTAACCAGGACAGGGAAAGGGATGAAGTCCACACACCCAGATTTAGGCTCTTAACATCACACTAGCGCCAATTATCCAAAGTTAAAACTGGTTGCATGCCCTCTCATTGCCAATCTCTATTTGCACAATGTTGGTCTAGCCAGCAGCACCCACATCCTTAAATTATTATTTTTTTATTTGACCCTGTTTCTTCTTAGTGCAAAGAATCATCAAGCAGCTGTCTCTATATGAATTTTACTTTTGACCTGAAGGTTTCTACGCTTCTACAGTGTGAAAGAATGAAGATCTGGAGATTGACTGCAACATTTTGTGAAGTACTCCATCAATTACCAGTGAATTAAATGAACCTTGGTGTTTTTTTGCAGACCTAACAATTCCTATGTTTAGTAGTAATTCGGTTTGACCATTTAGTTTCTAAAACGTCATCTTTTTGCGCAGTTTGAAGGAGTTAATTTGAACACCGAGTCTCAGAATACATCATCCAGTCAGCATTCCCATCTGATAAATTTAATGAGGTTACAGTTACACCAGAATAATGAAACGTCGCAGTAAATTAATGGTACCTTGACACTGTACGCCTGATTAGATTAGTTCAGAGTGTCAGTCAACTAATTAAACCATTGAACACGTCTGCAACTGAGCTGTTGTGAGTGAATGCATTTTTTAACCGTCATTCACCAATTTACCGATAACAGGAAAGATCATCTCATCAGCAAGGCCAGTGTGTCCCTTCTTTCTGTCATTATTGATTATCAACCAAGGCTTCCATAAAATCAGAGAACAGATTTTATTCTTCAAAAGAGTTGAGCCCAAGACTACAATGAAATCTTTCATTTCATACAGTTAATAAATTGTTGTGTGTTCACTGTGGGGGGCTTACAGAGACCTACAAACAATTGAACTTTGGAACACTTTGTGTTTTCTGCATTTTCAGAACCCCTACATTGGGTCAGCACCTTGTGGAATGCCTTTGCACCCAACCCCATATCCTATAAAGGAAAATTAAATATATTTCTGATAGGTGGAATTTATCATATTTACCTTAAAAAAATTGGAATAGATAACGTGAATAGCAAAGTTTTTTTCCTAGGTTGGGGGAGTTCAAAACTAGGGAGCATATTTTTTAAGGTTAGAGGAGAAAGGTTTAAAAAGGACATAAGGGGCAATGTTTTTACACAGTGTGTGGTTAATGTGTAAATTGAGCTGCCAGAGGAAGTGATGGATGCAGATACAATTAGAATGTTTCTAAGTTATTTGGATAAGTATATGAATAGGAAAGGTTTGGAGGGAAATGGGCTAAACTCAGGCAGGTGAGGCTAGTTTAATTCTGGAACATGGTCAGTATGGACTAGTTGGACTGGACGGTCTGTTTCCATGCTGTATGACTCTGTGACTCATTTACTGTTTGAAATATTACCACAGTAATGTGCATTTTTGTAATACGTGTCAGGTGTAAAAAGCTATCAGGACAGTAGCTGAGTGTATGTTAAGCAGGGTTAAATGGAACAGACAGAACGATGGGTGAGTGGGTGACAGACTTGGATCCTTAACAGTGTTTTCACAGCAAAAAGGAGGTGAGGAGCTAGAAGTGTTGTGTTAGAGACTGCTGCAGCCTGGAGTGACACTGAGGAAGGTTGGTGGAATCTAACCTCGAGGCTGCAAGGTGTTGTTTGCTGGTGAAGGAGAATTATTGAGGTGAAACTTTATTTCACCCAAGGTTTAATGTCAGCCAAGTGCAGGGGAAGAGCAGTAACTACCCCTGGTAACCGGAGATGAAAAAGGGCAGAAAATTCTTTGCTCCACTTAAATTGTCATAGAATTATCACTGAACTGTTTAATCAGGGAGGGCGCAAGTAACTAATGAATGTGTTTCTATTTTTTGACTTGTTTCTGACGCACTGATTGGGCTTCTATTTAAATGGAGTGCTCCTCAAGGTCAGGAACATCCAGTGTAGGAATGGGCCCATTTGTTCCGTGGCTAATCCCAGTCAAGTTGATTACTTAATCAGTTTCTTTTAAGATTGTTACTCCAAAAAAAAACATCCATCAAGCAACCACTAAACAGTCAACTGAGAACACCTTTTTGAAAAAAATAGTCAGGGGCATGTTTTCCACTAGCTGTCCACCTCAGTGCTTTATGAGATAATGTCAAGATTAAGCCTACCCTTTAATCAAGACTTTAGAAGACCAGGTCAGTGTCAATGTGACATTACCCTTGCTATTCTTACATATTTGAGTTTAACAGCCGATGAAAATCTTTATCATTCCAAAATGTGAAAACATTTTGTGCAGAATGCACATGAATCATAATAGTGGGGTGGTCATTCTTGCCCTTTTACAATTCACCTAATCAGGTAAAGATCTCTCGCTCAGGGTTAGGAGCCATGATTAATAGCAAAATCAGTAAATCTTTTATAAAAACCGGAACTACTGGACAAACTCAGCAAGCCTGGCAGCATCAGTGGAGCAAAGGCAGAGCTAACGTTTCTTCAGAACTGTCTCTGGACTCAAAAAATTAACTTTGCTTTCTCTCCACAGATGCTGTTTGGTCTGCTGAGCTTTTCCAGTAATTTCTGCTTTTGTTTCTGATCTCCAGCATCTGCCATTCTCTGGCATTTTTTTTGTTCAGCAATGATTAGATTAGATTACCTATGATGTAGAAACAGACCCTTCGGCCCAACTAGTCCACACCGACCCGCCGAAGAGCCCAGACCCATTCCCCTGCATTTACCTCTTCACCTAACACTACAGGCAATTCAGCATGGCCAATTCACCTGACCTGCACATTTTTTGGACTGTGGGAGAAAACTGGAACACCTGGAGGAAACCCATGCAGACACGGGAAGAACGTGCAAACTCCACACACAGTTGCCTGAGGCGGGAATTAACCGCGGGTCTCTGGCGCTGTGAGGCAGCAGTGCTAACCACTGTGCCACCGTGCCACCCATGGTAGTGGTAGAAGAGCTCACATCTTAACAGGTGACATGCAGAGAGAGAGGATGCTTCAGGAAGAGGGCATGTGCTTTCTTAAAGCACACATGAGGAAGGCAACAGGAAAGCAACTTGTTTCTTTTCCTTCTTCATGTTGCTCATTAAAATTGAAAATGGGAAGCTTTTGCAAGCAGCTGTAAGAGGAAAGGGCAAGGCCACCCCCGGCCACCCCTTATCCTCAGACAACTGAACATCTATGACTGCAAAGTTATTCAAGCTCCTGAAGGCCATCATATTCTGTTCTCCGGACATCGCTTTGCTCATTGATCTGCGTTTTGTCTTCGTGCCTCAAATTTAAAATTTTTATCTTTGCTTCCAGATTTCTCCATGGCCTAATCCCTTCCCATCTCTAATTTTGTCAGGTCGCAAGAACACGCAGTTTGTCCGCACCCCTCTAATTCAGGCTGCATCAACATCACCAATTTGAATCACTGCTACCATTTGCAGCCTGAAACCTAAGCCTGGAATTCCCTTCTTAAATTTCCCTGTTTCTCCACCTCACTCTCTCGCTTTGGGATGCACCCAGTAATTTCCCTCGTTAACCAAGTCTTTGGCCACCAGCCCTCGTTTCACCTTAAGTATCAAAAGCTGTCTTATAGTGCCTCTGTGAAGTGCCTGTAATTATGTTAAAAATGTTATAGAAATCCAAGTTATAGTAGGATCTTGCTTTGTGAAGATTGCTTCACTCATTTGTCTATCAAACAGCAGTGGCCTATATTAAAAGATTAATTTGAAGTGAAGCACTTCTGGATGTCCTGAGATAGTGAGAGGCAATATATACAAATCTCTTCCTTCTTCCAGATTCAGTTTTCATCTCTTTGTGCTTTTTATCTCAGATTTTCAGGAATCACGTTGTTTTCTTTTTGTTCCTTATTTTCCATTCATCATGTTGATGCTTATCATAAAGCACCATTTCTAATTTTTTTTTATCAAAAAGAAGTACCATAAAATCAAGAGCAGCATGAACTTGCTCATGTGGTATTGTGGGAAATGGTCATTGTTTTCATCTATGTGTGGAGATTTCTTTCAATAGTCTGAATGCAAGACTTCATCGGATTTGCCAAACATTGTCTTCTGCACAATCTTTGAGTGGCACAGATTTGGAGATGAAGAGTGAAACACCTTGAGTGGGAAGCTTCTGAAACCTCTAGAGGTGCTGAACGGCAGGATTTCAAATGAAGAACTATTGCTGCTGATGAAATTGAGCTTTTGGTGGCATAATTATGCAATCAAAAGAAAATGTGACAAGGTGACTTTGTACTGCAGTTCTCCAAGGTACATTCAATTGCGGTCGATCGCTTTACAGCATCAAACTTGTTTTAATAAAAATGCGATACAGACTCTCCTCAAGGCGTAAACCTTCTGTCTGATCAAAGCACTGAGCTAAATTCTGACTTAACCTTTTCAGTTCATCTGTCACAATTAAAACAGACGGAATACTCGCAAATGCTCAGAAACCCATCCAAAACTATTATTGTTCAGTCACCACTTTGCAAGCAAAGCAGTGATGCGAAATTCATTTCCAAACAATGAATGAAAGGAAATTAAAAAGGACAAAATATAGTTCTTACTAGTGGGGTTGTACCCCATTTCCTTTATGGGCTTGCACTTTTTAGGTAGCAGCAGTCCTTAGTTGGAATGGGTGTTGCTTAGCAATGAAGAGTGAAGCCAATAGCTTATGTTCAATTCCAGCACCAGCTGAGGTTACCATGAAAGACTCTCCCTCTCGACCCTTCCCCTTGCCTGAGGCATGGTGACTCTCAGGTTAAACAATTCACTAGTTCTCTCTCTCTGTCTCTCTCTCTATAGTAAGAGAGCGGCCCTGTGATCCTCTGGGATCTTTACCTTTGTGGGGTGGGGGTGGGGTTGTTAGCTCATTTGGCTGGACTGCAATCAGAGTGATGCTAACAGCGTGGGTTCATAAGGCCGTAAGACCATAAAAAATAGGAGTGGAAGTAAGGCTATTCAGCCCATCAAGTCCACTCCGCCATTCAATCAAACCTGATGGGCATTTCAACGCCACTTAGCGACACTCTCCCCGTATCCCTTAATTCCTTGCGAGACTAAGAATTTATCAATCTCTGTCTTGAAAATGCTTAACATCCCAGCCTCACTGCGCTCCGTGGCAATGAATCCCACAGGCCCACCACACTCTGGCTGAAGAAATGTCTCCTCATTTCTGTTCTAAATCGACCCCCTCTAATTCTAAGGCTGTGCCCACAAGTCCTAGTATCCCCGCCTGACGGAAACAAATTCCCAGCATCCACCCTTTTCTAAACCATGCATTATCTTGTAATTCCTGCACCGGCTGACTTGTCCATGATTGACTCTCCTTCTCAATCCCTCCGCTCATCTGAGGGATGGTGACCTTCAGATTAAACTCACCACCAGTTCTCTCTCTCCCTCTCTCCCTCTCTCTCTCTCTATCTCTCTATAATGAGGGAGCATCACTATGGTCCGGTCAGACTATAGTGACTTTATCTTGTTATTTTTTTGTCCAATACTGGCACATACCCTATCGTCCTCAGGTAGCAGTAATGTAGAATCTCCTCATTGAAATGGTGGCTTCACAACTCTTCACATCTAAGGCTGTAAACAATGAAGAGATGTGTACGTTCGCTGATGGTATGAGGTCCAGGTGACATAGGTTTCACATTTTGGGCAAGACTGACGGGCTGCAGGGGTTGGAGAATGTGGAAAAGACTGTTATTGTGTAGCGAGTCTCATTACCTGTAACTTTGTGCCTTTCGAAGTGGGTGAGGCAGAGATGATAAATGATCTCTAAAGGAAATTGGATGGGCACTTGAGGGAAATTTGCTTGCTGGACTTTGAGTACAGAGCAGGAGAATTCTACAGAAACTCAATAGGTCACATGGCCTTTTCTGCCTCAGTGACTCTTTGTTCCCTCAAGACTTTGTTTCTGAAACAAAATTGCTGCAATACTAACCACGCCAGAATGGGTTAATATATTGAAGGAGAACAATGAAATAGGTCGCCCAGCTGTGCGTTTCCAGCACTTTCTGTTTTATTTCCCAATATGCATCAGGTTATTACCTCGAATAGAGAGCTATCTTTCTTGCAGTCAAATGTTATTAGTAAAATATTAGACGAAGTAATGTTTCATGCAGGAAGAGCATAGTTCAGCCTCTGTTTCTACTTTTGTTTCCTCATCTCTTGTCATGCTGTAACCGTAGGCTGTCCCAAAAGCAGTAGGAAGGTGGTGTAGATTCCCACAGGCTGAGAGGGTCAGAAGGTTGCCTGTCAGTTATGCAAGTTGTCCAGATTGCAGAAGCAGTGTTCCAGTGGGATAGATCTGACCTTCAGTTGTTCTGGATTCTTGCCACACGAATAGAGGAAGGTCCCGCCATTTACAGAAAAATATGTCGCTCGGAGGACGTCGCAATCGGTGACTTTTACAAATGGCAAGCACTGCAGTTTATGACACATGCCCCTGGTGCACGTTGACTCCGGGAAGTAAGACTTTCTTTTTCAACCACAGAAATGCAAAGGTTAGGTACACAGACAGCTAAACCGTACAATTAGTCTTTTGCAAATGTACAAATTCGCAAACAGCGGACGTACAAAATGCAGAACTTTACGTGGCCACGATATCCAGTCCTGCCTGTTATCCACAGTCTTTGCACTGCAAAGAAACTAAACTAACATTTAAATTGAGAACATTTTATGCAATTGACATGGCTCGGAGAATGTGACCTTTCTATCAACTTAGGCCACATCGACAGACGAGATGAAACAAAAATTCCTGGAGCAATTCCTCAATTTGCTGTTTTAAATTAACACTGCTATTTAGTTCCTTTGTGTTTTCGCTGCAAAGCCACAGTGCTGGTGTAAAATATTAATTCTATCTTGTGTTTGACAGGCAGCTTGAATTTAACATGAGTTCAATAGTCCTGATACTGTCCTCACAATTGAAATTTATTAAATGGAAACAGAGCATTGATTAATTTTGTGATTGTGGTGCTTTTGTGTAGTATGTGTGCATGTCAAATAGTGGTTTTCGTGGTGAGATATCTTGTGGTTGACATTTGTGACAATGATTTGCTGTTTAAAATTTTATCTTCAAGTTGTAGTTTTTTTGCTTTTTTTAAAGAAAAAGTGCCACAATTAATTTGAGAGAAGTTTAGAATGTTCTTACTTTCTTACAATTGTTGTTTGACCTGCAAATCGATGAGTTGCATTTTTAATTCAATCCACTGCTGCTGGGGCTGCTGAGCATTTCCGCCATTCTTTATCTTAATTTTGGGTTTCTAGCACAGGTTCAATGATTCCACAGATTTTCTGCAGTATTCTGCTCTCGACTCAACGAAATTTGTTGACCAGTGGCAGAAGCTGTTGTAATTTTAAATGGCAGTTACTAAGCCTGAAAAAGCATGCTTCTTGATTGAATTTCATGCTTCATGACATTCCCTGTCCATCGTTCTGTCTTCAGAAACAGTAAAGTAACGGGGTTAGCTCAATTGGCTAGATGGCTGATTGAAATGCAAAGTGATGCTGAGATTACTGTGAAGGTATTGCCTGCTCAGCCTCAGCCCCTTGCCTGAAATATCGCGACCCTCAGATTAAACCCACACCACTTGTCTCTCCCTTTAATGATAGATCACCCACTGGTCTTCTGGGATTATAGCAAGTTTATCTTTACCTTCAGAAACCAATCTATTTCATGGTTTCATAGTACTCGAAGCAGGAGTAGGCCATTTGGCCCATCGAGTCTGCTGCGCCATGCAATAAGATTATGGCTGATCTATCCATCATCTCAGCTTCTCCTACTTGCATTATCCCCATAACCCTTACTTCCCCCACCATGCAAAAACTCATCCATTGTGTCTTAATTTATTTAATCTTCTATATTTAATGAAGTTGCCTCTACTGCTACTTTGGGCAGAGAATTCCATAGATTCACAACTCTCTGGGAAAAGCAGTTACTTCTCATCCGTGTCCTAAATCTATTCCCCATAATTTTGAGGCCCATATCCCCTCGTCCTAGTCTCACCCACCAGCGGAAACAACTTGCCTACCTCTATCTTATCCATCCCTTTCATAATTTTATGAGTTTCTATAAGATCCCCCTCTCATCTTCTAAATTCTAGTGAGTACAGGCCCAGGCGGCTCAACCTCTCCTCATCAGGTAACCCCCTCACCTCCAGCATCAACCTGGTGAACCTCCTCTGCACCGCCTCCAAAACCAATATATCATTCCTCAAGAACGGAGAGCAGAACTGCACACAATCCCCCAGGTGCGGCCTCACCAGCACCTTGTACAATTGCAGCAGAACCTCCCTGCACTTAAATTCAATCTCTCTAGCAATGAAAGCTGATATTCCATTTGCCTTCCTGATTACCTGTTGCACCTGCAAATCAACTTTTAGTGATTCATGTACGAGCACTCCTAAGTCCTTCTGCCCAACAGCATAGTGTAAACTTTTACCATTTAAATATTTTAAGCTCCTAATTTTACTTGCAAATTGGATAACCTCACATTGAGCAACATTGTACTTTGCAGACCCTCCACATCCACTGCACAGTTGTGGGCCCAAAACCAACCCTTGCGGCACCCCGCTCACCACTGATCTCCAAACAGAGAAACATCCACTTATCCCAACTCTTTGCTTTCTATTGGCTAACCAGTTTTCTATCCATGCGAGTACATTCCCCACATCTCCATGCATTCTTATCTTATGGATGAGTCTTTTATGCGGCACCTTATTGAGCACTTTCCGAAATCCAAGCATACAACATCCACCTGAACAAATTTAGGCTTAGGCTGGCCAAAGGGGTCACATTGAAAATCTATGGGAAGATAGGGCACCATGTTGATTGGCATTTTGTTGGCGGTGGAGTAGGACGCTTCAGCGGGAGCTCGTTCACTCTGCCTGTTCTTTATTTTTTCTCTTTGTGTTCTTTATTTGTCTTCTTTCCCAGCCTCTGGCCAACTCCCAGCCTCAGCACAGACACGATGAGGGGTCTTCCCAGTCAGGTATGGTGCCCCCGACACCCCCGTGGCAGCATCCTGTCATGGCAGTCTGGAGCCAAGACCCGTGCGGTCTGGAGCCAAGGCCTACACAGTCTGGAGCCAAGACAAGTGCGGTCTGGAGCCAAGGCCCGCGCAGTCTGGAGCCAAGACCCGTGCGGTCTGGAGCCAAGGCCTACACAGTCTGGAGCCAAGGCCTGTGCAGTCTGGAGCCACGACCCATGCGGTCTGGAGCCAAGGCCCAGAGTGGTCTGGAGGTTAGCTGCCAGCAAGCTCCAGATTGGAAGATCAGTTTTCTGAACCTTTATTTCTGCAATGCTGGACTCATTACTTCTCTATTTTCTAAGGTTTTGTAACTGAAGAAGCTGTACCCAGGTACCTTTGTCCCTAAAATAACATTCTAAGTGGCAATTTATAAACTTTTCACTGTACTAATTTAAGTACATGTGACAATAAAGCTAATTCTAATTGGGTGAGCCATAGCAGGGGTCTGGGCGAGGGCCACTGCATACAACAAGCAATAAGAGTAGGCCATTCAGCCCTTTTGACCCTGCTATACTCATCAGTAAGACCTTGGTGGATCTGATTTTAACCTTAACCCTACTTTCCTGCATACTCCAGATGATCTTTCATTCCCTTGGTAATCAAGAATCTATCTACATCTGCCTTAAAAATATAAATAGATTTTGCATCCATGCCTTTTGGGTAAGGGATTTCCCAAGACAGTTGACTGTGAGAGGTCCCGGAATAAGTCCAGACGGAGTTGGAAACAGTATTTCTTTAATCATTTATAATGTAACATCAGCAATGGAGCCATCAATTCCACGAAGATTGTGACAATCTCCTGGGGTGGAATTGAGAGGCCAGAAGTGTTGGAGAGATACAGGGCTGCTGTCTGCTCTGAATACCACGTGTTGTCAAGAGCATTACAGGAAAAAGGTCAACATTTCTCTCCCCAGACCCAGTTCCTATTTGACAAGAGAAAGGATGAAAACCTGGAACATCGAACAGCTATTAAGAACGGGACATTTAATGAGAAACCAGGGTGTCTGGTCACTCTGCCCTTAAGTGAAAATGGTTTGCATCAGATTTCATACTCTCCGCTTTCTCATTTCTAGCTCATAATCTCTTTTTTTGTGCAAGTTTGACCATCGTTTTTGTCTGTATCTTTCCCTCATCACCATGAAAACTTCAATTGGATCACATTTTCAAAGAAAATCCGTAGTGATTGTAACAAGGTCAACCAGGTGGACCTCATAGAATATGAATTCCCTGATTGGGGGCTGTTAATCTGGTCCAATCAGGGAGCCCTGGTTGACAAACATAAACAGGAGTGTCAGAGGTTCTGTTCACTCTGAGAGTTGGCTCTGAGGGAGCTGGACCAGTGTCAACTGCTACGGACATGTGAATAAAGGGTGACTTGGTGACAGAATACCAGATTCTGTGGAGCGTTTTTCAAAAATGTACCTCAAATTCCTTTATCCTCCAGCACAGATTGAATCCCGGATCTCCAGAATCATTTTGGTTGTACGTTTTTGCCAGGAAATTATAACCTTTCTGTGATGAGGTGACCAGAACAGTACTCCATGAACATGGTTAAGAGGATTTCCTGTCTGGGGCAATGAAAGCGTCATTCACTTTAATTAAGGCTACAGTTAGCCTGCAGCTTCACTTTACATCGATTCTACAGAATTGACACGTAAATTCTTGACATTGCTGGCATTGTAATTTAGCTGCAACTTGCTTTCAATCGGAAGGGCTCACGTGCGGCTCCTTTCAGCAGCTAGAATCTGTAAAAAAAAAACTGCCACGTTTGGGTAAAAAGAGGTTATATCAATCCGTAAGTGATGCTTCCCTTGTTAAAATATTAATCTACTCTCTCAGTTCTTAAATGCTTCAGAAGCATGCTCAATTATTTATTAGAAATAATATGTTTTATTATTTTTATTAATTGTTCTTCTCACCCTGCCACCTCCTCTAAACCATAGTATGGCTCAAAAGGAGATCATTCGGCCCATCAAGTCCTTGTTGACTCTTTCAAACTGCCAGTTGAATTAGTCCCACTCCCCTGCTCTTTCTCCCATCACTCCTTCCTAATAATGTTAATTTGCTGCTGCGAAGTGTTACCAGAGGAAGTAAATATCACATCCTATGCTGCTCTTTATCAGCCATACGTCTGGACGTTTGATTGGTTGCTGGTAGACTACATTGCGTATTCCCACTCTTCTCCTTAGCTCTTGCGTGCATCTTGTTAACATTCCATAGGTAGCAATCCAGAATGTGTTCCCTTGGGCAGTTATCAATCTTCCAAAGCAGATTTTTCCCACATTTTGTTCTAGAAAATGCGGAGGCAAGCATAGGGACACAAAACTTGGAAGCGTTGTAAACTCTGAGGAGGACAGTGTGGAACACCAAAAAGACTTTAACAAGTGGGTGGATAGATGGCAGATGGGAGTCAGTGCAGAGAAGTGTAAGGTGATACAGTTTAGTCGGAAGAACATTGAGAGACAGCATAAAATAGGCAATACAATTCTAGGGGAGGAGGGTGAAAGAGCAGAGAGACCTGGATGTAGATGTATATAGATCATTGAAGGTGGCACAGACAGATGGACAGATGCGTGCGTGCACGCTCATGCACACACGCGCGTTCGCGTAAAGCACAAAACCTTCTTAATAGGGGCATAGAGTACAAGAACAAGGAGGTGATGTTGAATGTGTATAAGACACTTGTCAGACCTCAGTTGGAGTACTGTGTAAATTTGTGGGCACCTCATTACAAGAAAGATGTGAATGCATTGGAGACTGCAATGGAACAAGATCAAGAGGGCATAAATTTAAAGTGATCTGCTAAAGAAGCAAGTGTGAAATCAGGGGAGAAAACATTTTCATTGATGTGGGATGCGTTGACTCGATGTTTTGTGGAGGCAAGTTCCATTGAGGCATTCAAGAGGGTGCTGAATGATTATAAGACCATAAGACATAGGAGCAGAAAGTAGACCATTCAGCCCATCGAGTCTGCTCCACCATTCTTTCATAGCTGATAAGTTTCTCAACCCCATTCTCCAACTTTCTCCCTGTAACCCTTTTTCCCCTTGATACTCAAGAACCTATCCATCTCCGTATTAAATATACTCAATGACCTGGCCTCCATAGTCTTCTGTGGCAGTGAATCCCATAGATTCATCCCTCCCTAGCTGAAGACGTTTCTCCTTATCTCCATTCTAAAAGGTCTCCCCTTTAGTCAAAGGCTGTGCCCTCGGGTCCTAGTCTCTTCTACCAATGGAATCCCCTCCTCCTCCTAAACTCCATCCAGTATAGACCCAGAGTCCTCAAGTGTTCCTCATATGTTAAGCTTTTCATTTTTGGGCCCATTATTATGTTTTTCCTCTGAACCGCTCCAGGGCCAGTACATCCTTCCTGAGATACTGGGCCCAAAACTATGCACAATACTTGGATAGAAATAGTGTGCAGGGACATGAAGAAAAGGCAGTAGATTGACACCTCGGTAAAGAAGCTCATTTTAAGATCCAGTGCAGGCACAGTGGGCCCTTTACTTTCCTGCATCCTAACACTTCTGTAAATCCGTGTTAGTTGGCAGCTCCTCCACTAGCATGTGTCATGTTGCTTGGCAATCAATTCATTTAAACACTGGCAGGCACTCTTTGGTGAATTGCTCAACAAATCACAGGCCTTGTCACTCAGGCAGGAAGCTGCTGACCAACCAGAGGCCAGCAACTCATGGCTACTGAAGTCTGCCAGTCGGAGATTACTATAAGGAGGGTGCACAGTGAGAAGTTGTGTACATTGTATACTCCTCCCATGGGTTGGGGTTGTGGGTGGGAAAGGGGATAAAGAGGAGTTGGAGGTAAGGGCAGAGGGCTGGTTTTCATAGACCGTCCCCTATTTATGCCTCACATTGCTCATAAATAAGAGCAAATGGCTACCCCTTCACCCACAGGATTCAGGTCATGCTGGTTTCCCATTTGGCAAGTTTGCCACATTTCTCATGCACAGGCAAAGTAGTTTATCAGGGAAGTGGTGAGCTGTGGTCTTGAGCTAACCATGAATTGACTGCTTAAGGTCCTGAATTTGGTGATGGTCCAAGAAAGCCAGGCCCTGGAGCTTCTCGTCCGGAACTTAATTGGTGAGGTGGCGAGAGGCGACTGAGTTTCTCCACGAGGCCAACTCACCCCATTATACCCATGACACCTCCAGAGAGGTAAACACATGGCCAGTGAATCCAAGGGCAGAATCTCCACCAGTACCCAACTGAACTCAATCACATCACTACAGACTAGAGAATGTGCCTGTTCTGAGTGTAAGGTGGCTGAGTTGGTTAAATGGCGAGAACATGGTGTGCAATTGCATTGGCAGCTGTAGTTCAATCCCGGTTCCAGTCTGGCCATTCACGAAGGACTGTTTCCCCCCCTCCTTGACTTGCCCCATGCTTGATATGAATAGTGTCCCTCAAGAATAATTACACCCAATGTAACTGTTTCTAATCAGAGAGATGCCAATGGTCCTCCATGAGCTACACCAATGACACAACTGCTTACTGGACTGTTTTCTGTTGGGGAGAAGCTGTTGCCATTTGTAAAAGGGGGAAGAAAAGAATGACAAGGCATAATAAAGTGAAAACATCAATGTGCAAACATTGTTCATTCAATGAGTAGTTAGGGTGTGCAATGAAATGCAGTGGAGGCAAATTGAATTGAGGCGTTCAAAAGAGCTTTGGATGATTACTTGGGTAGAAATGGTGCTCAGGGATATGGGGAAAAGGCAAGAAGTTGGCGCTGGGTAATAGAACTGGTGCAGGAATGGCAGACTGAATGTTTCCTTCAGTACCATAACAATTCTGTGATTCTGTTTAAACAAGAGCAGATTGCTGAGAACTGAAAATCACAGTCTAAGAGGGTGGTTACATCAGTTCCTTTAACAACTCACTCTGCAACTGGACAGAGAATCATACAATACGAAAGAGGCCTTTCAAGTCTGTACCTACACAAGTCACACTTTCTTGCTCCAAGCTCATACATGTACTTAGAGGACTAATTTCCAGGTTATATGACTGACTATGTGGAGTTTGCACGTTCTCCCCGTGTCTGCGTGGGTTTCCTCCGGGTGCTCCGGTTTCCTCCCACATTCTAAAGATGTGCAGGTCAGGTGAATTGGCCATGCTAAATTGCCTGTAGTGTTAGGTAAGGGGTAAATGTAGGTGTATGGGTGGGTTGCGCTTCGGCGGGTCGGTGTGGACTTGTTGGGCCGAAGGGCCTGTTTCCACACTGTAATGTAATCTAATCTAATCTAATGTCCCGGGACTAAATGGACAGTTCTCCAACAGCCAACATGGGAACAATGGACCAAATAGTGGCCTCCTGTGCTGCAAGATTCTGTGAAACAAAGGATAGCACAGGAGTTACATGGTAGTGTAACATTTAACAATGATAGATGGTGTCACAGAGTAGTAATGGAGAAATTTATTTTTATGGAGTTCATTTCCTTTTATGGGATCAACAGTGGAGGAATGTGGCTTATTTTAAGAGTCACATACCTTCCAAAAATAGTTAGTACCTTAAGGAAAGGAGAAACAAATTGGGGGTGAAAAGTCCTTGTAAGAAACTGAAGATATTTGGTCCTAAATGAAATTGCTTGAGTCTTTCAGTGATGAGCTGGTTAAACAATGAGTCAGGCGAAAGCTATATTCCTTTCTGAACAGACAGACTGTAAAATACGTTGTCAGGATTCCCACATTGTAATCTTGATATCAAATTTGCTGCAACACTGAGAGATCTCCTGAATGTCTGTACCCAATAGAACATTAATGAATGTAGCACTACATAAAACAAATTGAGACTGTGTATTTATGACAAGATTGATTTTACAGTCTCCACAGCTCAAGCTTAATTTCTCTGTGAGCAGCCTGGCAGCTACAATTCTTCTGTTGTCAATTTAATGTCAGCTTGATTGACTGACAGAAAATAAATCTCCTTACTGCTCAGCCGAGTCTTCGTTTGGAAATGAAGCAAAGTACTCAAAACATCATTTTATCTTATCGTACAACTATATTACATACATCTCTATTATATATGTTATATAGAAGGTAGGAAGAAATTCAAACATGACAGCATATTATCCAATATTTGTCTGCAACAAAGTATATTGTCACATTGAAGATTTTTACCTATTCAAACTGCCCACCCACTTGTGCATTTGGATCTCCAGGTCAAGCACTGACAGTTCCCACCTGTATAGTGCTGTCCGCCTCTAGCATCTGGAAGGTGGTGAATTTTAATATGGGAGAGAAGATTATTTTATGGGGAAGTGGTGGGTTGTGATAGGGTAGATATAGTGAGGATATTGCCTCTTATAAGAGAATCTGGATGAAGGATGAGGGGGAATCCGATTGAAACATACTTAATGGGCAGAATGGTCTAATTTTGCTCCAATATCTTATGATCTTATTTCAGTTCTATTTGCACTTTTAGGACTGACTCTGGAGTCTTCCTGTTTTCAAGCATTCTAAAAATGTTCGCAGCCATAGTGTAAATTCATTAAACCATAACTGAGTGCATTATAATATCTGTCCAAAACTTTGTGTTGGAAGAGCAGGTGCTTAATTAAAATGAGAAGTGAAATTCAAATGTGTTGCCATAGAGCTTTTCTCAGGGATTAAACTCCAACTTCTCTCTCACTACAGTCTAACAGTTGTTCCTGAAGTCATCATTTGATCCTTACAAAAACGAAATACCAAGAATGCTGGAAATCTGAAATAAAAATAGAAAGTGCTAGAATTACTCATCAAATCTGGCAGCATCTGTGGCAAGAGAAATAGTTAACACCTCAGGTTGCAATGAGAGACCAGTGGCTAATTTTTCAGCCTCTCCCAGAATTGGAGGTTCCGGGCCACTCAGCAATGATAATACTTTCCATTTGGCTTCCATTTTTTCCACATTGCTGTGGACTAGTTTAAGTGCTTAGAGATAGTCAGGAGGAAGCGGCAAAGTAGTAATATCAATGGAAGAGCAAGAGGCCCAGGTTAATGCTGTGGAGGTGTGGGTTCAAATCCCACTGTGGTGGGTGGTGGAATTTGCATTTAATGAACTTTTGTTTAAAGGCTAGTCTCAATAACAGCAATCGTGAAGCCATCATTCTCTATCACAAAAATCTATCTGATGCACTAATGTCCTTTTAAGGGGGGAAATCTGTTGTCATGACCTGTTCTATTTCCAGACCCACAGCAATGCGGTTGACTGCTCTCTGAAAATAGTCTAGCTAGCCATTGTGTGCTTAGTTTTTTTACGCAGGTTGGTGACATGTTGAAGCACCTCTCTGTTATGTACCTGTGAGTGCAGCTTGCTGCTCCTGTCAGTCAGGATGGTCACTACTTGGACCTCCAGATTCAGGAATCTGCCCACTATCCTTTATTGAACAAGTATCGCACCCCTTTCAGATTAATCTGAAAGTCGTAGAGTGACATTTCCATCTGGGGTCTGAGTTCAGGATCTGGAAAGAATTCCAACTTCTGTAACTTGCCTCCATAGGGAATGTCAAACACTTTCCCTCTCTCTAGGGATGCTGGCAGACCTGCTGAGTATTTCCATAATTTTCTGATCCTGTTCCTTCCAATTTGGAGTCTACCTTTAAATACTCTTGACTTTTGCAAAAACGTCTATGCTATAGTTAAAAATGACCTAAAATAAACGCCATGCTAGAAATACTCGTCAGGTCTGGCAGCATCTGTGAAGAGAAAAACCTTTTATTTCAGATTTCCAGCATCAATAATATTTTGGTTTATATAAAAATGATCCCTTGCTGGAATCTGTTCCCTGGATTTAACAGGCCTCATACTGTGTTCGATATTTTAAAAGCAGTGCATTTTGACACAATAAGCAAATATTTATGGTCCAGATGCAGTATTTATTCTCAGAATTAACACTACGTAGCTTAGCAAGTGTGTAATAGTAAAAGTAGTACATGTATGTGTAACAGATGCATGCAAAGAGCTTGTCCATATCAAGTTAATTACTCTTCACAAATATGACTTCTTCCAAACCAAACTGAATAAGTATTTAAGAGAATCTCAGGTCCTGGAGCATCCCAAAGAACTTACATCCAACTGTGGACTGCTGCTAATTTGCATGAGCCTTCAAAGATTATACTTCCGTAAACTCAACTGTGTAACTTTGAAGAAGAAGTTATTTTATATGGGATTGTATGCAGCATATGTTACAGTTCATTTTGGGTGATGTTGAAAGGCATCAGGCTTTTAGTCATGGATCTATCTGAGAATCAGACAGTGCAGAAGAGGTCCTTCTGCCCATCAAGTCCATATCTGGGTCCTCAAACAGTATCATTAGTTACATTAATCTTCTTTCAATGTTGCTTTCACCTTCTCCATTGACAGCTAATGGTAGATGTGCCAGTTGTGTCTCAGACTGTCCAATTGCCCGTTTGATCAGTTGAAAGTTTTTTTTTAACTTCTAGAGAGCACCATAGCTGATTCTAGTTCTCAACTGGAATGCAAGTGCTTACATTGGAGCTTGGGACAGTCCACAGTAACAAGGAGTGGCTTAGGGAAATTGGCTGATATGTTTTTCCCTTTGTGAAGGGAGGCTGCAGTTAATGTGGGAACAACGCTGCTCCAGCTGAAGTTGACTGGCTGTGTTAAAGACTGGATTTAAATTTGGTACTTTGCTCGATGCATGACTCTACAAAGTCTCAGTTGGCAGCACTTGCTGGCCTCATAATTATAAAGGTTATAGGTTCAAGCCCCACACCAGGACTGGAGCATCCCAAGCATAAAATACTGTGTATGTTGGAAATGCTCAGCAGGTCTGACAGCATCTGTGGAGAGAAAAACAGAACACCCAAATTAGGTTTGCATTGAATGCAGCACTGAGGGAGTGCTGCACTGCTGGAGGCTCTGATATACTTGGTCGAGAGGTCAGAGATCTCATTTCTATAAACAGGTGTTGATGCACATCACCACAAATTAGTATACAGCACTGAGGACAGCCAGAAGCTCTGGATGAGATAAATCACTGTTAATAGACCAGGGAATGATGACATTTCATTGGGACCATATTAACATGAGTTGTTCCCAACAGGCAGAGCAATCAAGTAATAACATGCTGCTCTCCACCTTTATTTAAAGCATGCTGCATGCTTAATTTACTTGCTGTAGATTTTAGCTACGTTTTAAATCTTTCCTGGCGATCACCTCATGAGCAATTGTTTATTGCTATAGTTCTAATATCTAAGAACTGGCATCATGAAATTACGCCAACATCTTGTATTGACTGTGATCTAACTATGCAGTGTTCCAACCCCTGTCAGCTCTCCCTGTAAGTCACCTTGAAAAAATCCTTTCCTGGAAATCCGCCTACCACAATCCCCTTGGAGTTTGGCCTCACTGTCAGAAATATTAGTGGCATAAAGTCATCCCACAAGAGTGATGACACCTTCTGTCAATCATTTCGGAGCATCATATAACCTCAGCAAGGGCGTTTCCATGAACTGCTTGAAGTAAATTGCTTCCATCCGTCAAAATGGCTGAGGAGTTAAACATCATTTTGTGTGAAAATATGCATCAATGTTCAACTTATTAAGAAACTGACTTGTGGCTTGCATTTTTAGCATAAATGTCAGAAAATACACCCTCTGTGCTTCACCAAGTAAAGATCCCAAAGTTGCTTGGTGTACAATACTTTCACTTAACGCATTTCATTGAAATTTCTCTCCCTGCTATCGTCATAAAATTAAAAATCACACAACACCAGGTTATAGTCCAACAGGTTTAATTGGAAGCACACTAGCTTTCGGAGCGACGCTCCTTCATCAGGTGATTGTGGAGGGCTCGATCGTAACACAGAATTTATAGCAAAAATTTGCAGTGTGACGTAACTGAAATTATACATTGAAGAACTGACTGTCTGTTCAATGTATAATTCTTCAATGTATAATTTCAGTTACATCACACTGCAAATTTTTGCTATAAATTCTGTGTTACGATCGAGCCCTCCACAATCACCTGATGAAGGAGCGTCGCTCCGAAAGCTAGTGTGCTTCCAATTAAACCTGTTGGACTATAACCTGGTGTTGTGTGATTTTTAACTTTATGCACCCCAGTCCAACACCGGCATCTCCGAATCATGATCGTCATAAAAGTTTGACATATATAAAGTATGTCCTTTAACCCACATATTAAAATAGAGGGCAGGGGATTTTAAGACAGGCAAGTCTTTTTCAAGTATAAGGTGAGTAAAGCAATAAATGTAATTGATAAGTGTATTATTCCCATTTTAATCTTGTCTGTTTTCCATTTGTTGAACTTCATAAGCACAACTAATCCAGAACCCCAATATTAATTGCCTATTCCTAATTGCCCTGGAGTAATGGTGGTGATGACTTCCCTTCTTGAACCACTACAGTCCTTGGAGTGTAGGGATTAGGAATGCATTCTTATAAGCCCTTCTTCAATTGAATATGTAATGTTTTTATGTTAAAAAATGCCATTCTTGTGTTGAGTAAGATTTCTATTTTTAATCAAAAGAAAAGTACTTTTGGTCATGTTTTAAAAAACTACACATTCAGTTTCAACAAAGCATTACTCATAAAAGATTAACAGATCTTTCCCTTTCATTTACCGATCAATCTGCTGAGTATTTCCAGCGTCTTCTGTTTTTAGTTGAATTTCAATATTTGTTGTAGTTTCTGAATTTCAGAAGACCTTTTGGCCCAGCGTATCCTTGCTGGCCCTCAGAAAGTCCTATTTAAATCCATTCACCTCTACTTTCTCCATATCCCTTTCATGTTATAGGCAACGTAATCATGCTGTTAACAGTGTGTGAGCTACTGAATGAAAGAATACTTTATGTACCATTTAAAGTTTCGGAAGCTGATAATTGTGGGGTCTGGCGAGTGTCTGTAGGGTGTCTATATGTCAAACAAACGAGTCCTGTATTGTTGAGGAGTGCATCTGACCCTCACAGGATGTAAAGCTGTTTACAACACGCTGAGAATCAGGCTCTTGCACAGCACGGAAATGGAAGTCTGAGCTTCTGACCTCACTTAA
Organism: Chiloscyllium plagiosum; assembly: GCF_004010195.1. Classification (NCBI taxonomy): domain Eukaryota; kingdom Metazoa; phylum Chordata; class Chondrichthyes; order Orectolobiformes; family Hemiscylliidae; genus Chiloscyllium; species Chiloscyllium plagiosum. The sequence continues at coordinate 10,612,895 of NC_057744.1, read as the reverse complement.
TATTCAGCTCACATTTAGGTGCAGTATAATTAATGTCAAGTGTACTGAGTGTGCTGTTTTGTAATAATCTGCTGAGCATTGTCAGTTAATAAACTTGCAACATTATCTAACAGTCATTACTCCTTCAGTGGAGATTCTTCACTGCTTCAATTGCACAGAAAACTCTGTTCATCTATACTTGCTTCTGCCCAAAGTACAGTTCAAATGAGAAGAAAATGCCATCTCGCTAGGTACCAGAAAAGATAGTCCTTTGAGTGAGTTCCAATAAATTACAGAATAAAGATTAAATATTTAATTCTCTCAAACCTGAGATATTTTCCTTAGTTCAGACTAGTGTCACTAGTAAGACCAGTGTTTTAAATGCCCATCCCTAATTGTCCCTGAGGAAGCAGGGATGAGCTGATTTCTTGAGCTTATGAAGTCCATGCGGTGGAAATATGTACACCCATCATTTTTTGAATCAGTTCAATTCAACCGAGTCTCCTGCCTGGCCATTTTTGAGGGAGTTAAGAGTCAGTCACGTTGTTGTGTGTCAGGGGTTGCATGCTAGGTACGAATGGCAGATGTCCTTCCTTGAAGAATGGGTTTAATGTCAGTTCAGTAGCTCCATGAGGATTATTATTGGGGTGGCATGGTGGCTCAGCGGTTAGCACTGCTGCTTCACAGCTCCAGGGACCCAGGTTCGATTCCAGCCTCAGGCGACTGCCTGTGTGGAGTTTGTACATTCTCCCCTGTGTCTGCTTGGGCTTCCTCCGGATGCTCCAGTTTCCTTCCACAATCCTAAAATGTGCAGGTTAGGTGGATTGGCCATGCTAAATTGCTCCATAGTATCCAGGGATGTGCAGGCTGGGTGGGAAATGCAGGGTTGCAGGGATTGGATTAGGTTAGATTCCCTACAATATGGAAACAGGTCCTTCAGCCCTACAAGTCCATACTGACCTTCCGAAGAGTAACCCACCCATTCCCCTATCCTTTGTTTACCCCTGACAAAAACACTTAACACTATGGGCAATTTAGCATGGCCAGATCACCTGGGGTAGGACGGGATTGGATGCTATGGATTGGAGGGTCTTTGGGGACCCAATGGGCTGAATTGCCTGCTTCCACACTGTAGGGATTCTGTGATTAATGAGATTAACATTTTACCCAGTTTTATGCTTGTATTGAATTTGAATTCTACCAGTGTCTTGGTGAGATATGAGCTCATGTCCCAGAAGATTAGACCAAGCAACTACAGGCAAGCAGAGACTGGCAAAGGTTCAGTGACTTCTGTGCTGCAAGATTCTATGAGCAGTTCCTTGCAGTTGATCCCATACAGCTACAGTACTTGTGATTATTGTATATAACTTCTGTTGCCTCTGAAGCTTTTATTAAATTTTACAAGGCAATTGACCTCAAAGTTTTATGGAAGAAAGTAAGCTCCATGTCTTTGCCAGCATGCAGACGTTCGTCATTCTTGTTTTAAAATCTAAAGTGACTCGAGTGTGAATCAGTAGGAGCAACTTTGTGTCCCTTGACAATCTGCAAAGTTATTACTGTTAATATTTTTAGTAAATAGACTATGACTAATCCTTACAGCAAGGAAGATTGTGATGACGTAAACTTTAATAAACCTATACTTCTTAAACATAAGAGAGATTACTTTAGAAAGTGAGTTGTGTAATATTTAGAGGTTGTACCCAAGGTTGTGGGGTACACTTGGGCTCAGAACCCAGTCATGTTCCTGTGAGAACTTAATAGGAGCAGGAGTGGACCATTTGACCTTTTACACATGTTCTGCCATTTTAAAAGATAATGGCTAATCTCCATGCCTATCCACATGCTCATCCTATCCCGATATCCAGCTAATCCCTTTGTGTCCAAAATCTATTGATCTCAGTCTTAAGCATATTCAGTGACTGAATGTCTAACGACTCTTGGAGTTGAAGTTCCAAAGATTCACAGCCTTTTGAGCAAGAGAATTTATTCTCATCTGTGGCACAAGTTGTCAATCCCTTATCCTATGACCACTAGTTCTCGATTTGCCAGCAAGAGAAACAGTCTGTCAGTTCTCTCCTTTCAAGCTCCCTCAAAATTTTAATTATTTCAATCTGTCATCCTTCCAAATGTCATGGAATATAGGCCATCTGTAACCTCATGAAGCTATCTTCTCATCCCTGGGGAAAATTCCTGATGAAGGGCGTACACCCGAAACGTCGATTCTCCTGCTCCTCAGATGTTGCCTGACCTGCTGTGCCTTTCCAGCACTACACATTCGACTCTAGATCTCCAGCATCTGCAGTCCTCACTTTCCCCTGGGGAAAACATGAAAACTGCAGAGCATCCTGAGAGGCAGGGTTGGAAGAATTGCTGGTGTGTTTCTCCCAAGCAATGCACACAAATGCTAGATGAGGAAAGCAATGTTTTAGCCTTGAGAACTAGTTTGGCTCTTACTCCTCAATCAGTTGATAAGTAGCCAGAAAGATCAAAGGACTGGGGCTGGGTGGAGTGGGGGTGGTGGAGAGAGCGGGTTTGAAGTCTAGAGAGTTTATGTGGGAGGTTTGGTTGTAATTAAGAAATTCTTAAATCATTAGCTAAATCTTTGAAAAAATCCATTTGATCTGTCAAATGAATTTTCCTTAAAAGTCTGGGAAATACTAGTGTTGGAAAGTTTAATAGTCGATGGTAAATGACAATGAAACTGAATAGATTTGGACCATTATCAAATCAAAAGACAGTGATAAATAAGGGAAGAATTTTATTAAAGCCATTGTTTTCTGTTTTGAAGTAAGGCTTGTTTCGCAGCAGAAATGCAGTAATTTATTCAGATAATTTCAATTGGTTCTTTAATAGTTTCAGCTTTAACGAGGGATTTTGCAAAGTCATACCATTGTCTTGTTTCCTTTGCTTCTGAAATGGGTGACCTTGACAGCCTTTTTGAATAAAACCTGTAGGTTATTTTGAAGGATTCTCTGGTGTTTTGTGCATTAGTTCCATTTCAAGGGAAAATCATTTTCAATTTCGTACAAATGTTATGATTAATGAGAGGAATTCTGAGCTGCTGAACAAAATATTTTTGATTTCAAGTGCTCAGTGCTCCAACATCAATTGCTTTCTCACCAATTAGATGTTGCAAGACAACTATAGAATAAAGCACGCATTATTGCTTCAGCAATCAATCTTAGTTGCTAAGCCTACACCTCACAACCATCCAGTATTCCAGGTAAATTAGCCAAATGTATATAGAACTCCAATAAAGTCTCTTAATTTCTATCTAAGGGACGGACACCCTTCCTGACTTCCCCACAGGTGGCCTTGGATGACAAAGGAATGGTAGTGTCACAAACCCCCATCATATTAGTTTGAGTTTTGTGCAACATATTAATGAGAGTCTCGTCACACAAATGTCTTGCCTCATAGCCGGAAACTCTAGGTTCAAGTCCCCCTCAAGGACTTGATGATAAACTGAGATGCGTTCAGAAGTGTGACCGATCAGAATGAGTATCAACATGTAAATCCTTCAGACACCTGCCAGTGTGGGTGATACAAGTGGGTGAGATTCCTGTGATGGAAAGAAATTGGAGTCTCTATCATCACCATCCATAGCTCAAGGTTATAATTGCTTGAAAAGGTGTATGTTGCCACAGCAATGTGGGGACCTTGAGTGACCTGTAGCATACTTCTAATACCTACCTCAAGGCAAGAGATTAAGGAGAAAATTTGTTATGGATGGTCTTTACAAGCAGAGTGAGAGAGAATATTTTCAGTCCACACTGAATTTCCTCCCATGGTTGAAAGACCCAACACATTTAATGGACAACCCAATCTCCAGTATTATTTATTTTCACAAGAGTGGAATCCAGAGAGAGACTAGTCCATTAATATTTATCCATCCACGATATTATGAACTTTGTAATCCAGCTTTCTCTAACCGTAAGTGCTGAATTGCCTCCCTAAATCTCTCTACCTCCCTTTCCTTCATGATCTCCCTCTGAATTTTTCCATGTGTAATTCAGTCTCAGATTTGGTCTGAATGCAATCCTGTAAAAAGTGCATGTGAAAAGCAAGCTGGTTTTCATTGTAGGAATACTTACTCAGAGTTGGGCAAGAATGGTGGTGCCAGTATTTCCTTGGACCAACAGGAAATTGCAGAGAACTCAATTCGATCCTCACATGACATCCACTTTCCACTCTCCAGCCAGAACGGCTGATGTAACAGCAATCCCTCGCCCCATGCCTGGGACTGCTGACACAGACTGTAACGCTTCCTCCATCACCCTGCCTGAGATGAGGTAACTCTAAAAATCATCAAGCCTGGATTTATATTCTTTTCAGCCTGAGAATAGTGAAGTAACTGGCTTGGTTCCCCCCAAATTTACCAATGTACAGCGCAGGCCATAATAACACTGACACATTGACTGTTGGCAGAAATAGCCAAGAGGTTATTGGAGGGCTAACTTGGTGTGAGATCATGAGAGGCCACATGAATAACCAAAACCCAACGACCACCACCACACATTCCCCCCACCCCTCCACCCCGTCTCCTCACCACTGCCGTTACATGAGAAGAAAATATGGTGGCAGTTCAGCAGAGAGAATCTAAACACAATTGGAGTGAAGGGAGGAGAGCAGCAAACTCAATCCACTGGAAGTCCAGTGTTTCCTTAATGAATCTGGAGGAACTCGCCAATCCAGTGTTCCAGACAAAGCACACCCTGGAACCTGAACGTTCACCAGCCAGCTGCTGAAATAGCAGCAGTGTCTAAGTTGCAGCGTCAGACTCCGAATTTAGAACCTGAGCAAAGCCCCTCATCCACTGAGGAGTGTAGGCCTCACCCTCTTTCCAAAATATGCCTGTCAAAGTTGCACATGGATGACAGAAATCTGGTGAGTTTCTAATAGCCCCAAGCTTTATACCATGCATGAGGGTTAAAATTGAGATGAATATCGGAACTCTATGTTCAAGCATAGGACTTTCTTTAATTATGGGGCTGCAGGTTCCTTTGGGAATGCGTTTACTGATGGTGAATGACCATTGTTGACAACATCTTCCACCGTAGCTGATACGGAATTTGTACATGTTAAATTAGACTGAAACAATGCAAATTCAGAGACTTTGCAGATTAAAGCAATGCATCAGGAGACAGTGAATACTTGTTATGTCAGAAAGCCATGCTTAAGCTTGATTATCTCCTGATAACAGAGAGGGTTGATCACTCTATTAACAGTAAAGCATTCACTACCACAAAACCGTGATGTAAAAAAGTGGGCAGCACAGAGTCTCAGTGGTTAGCACTGCTGCCTCACAGGGTTCAATTCCATCCTTGGGCAACTGTCTGTGTAGAGTTTGCACACTCTTCCAATGTCTATGTGGATTTCCTCCAGGTGCTCTTCTTTCCTCCCACAGTCCAATGACATGCAGGTTAAGTAGATTGGCCATGCTAAATTGTCCCTAAGTGTCCAGGAATGTGCAGGTTAGGTGCATTATCCATGGGAAATGCAGAGTTACAGAGATAGGATAGGGGATGTGGGTCTGGAAGGGATGCTCTTTGGAGGTTCAGTATGGACTCGACGGGCAAAGTGGCCTGCTTCCACACTGTAGAGCTTCTATGTAAACAGTCACTGACAAGAGTGGAGCCAACAGAAGTTAAAATATTTTTTCATATAAGACACTTGCTCAACCACAGTTGCAATATTGTGTCAGGTTCTGGATACCACATATTATGAAAGGTGTGAAGGCAAGGGAGAGAGTACAGAAAAGATTCATGACATGCTGTGAGGGATGAAGAGCTTTAGTTGAGTAGACATATGGGGTCTGCTTTCCTTAGACAACCAAAGGTTAAGTGGAGATGAGGGAACAATCTTCAAAGTCATCAAGGGTTTGAATAGATCGAGAGAAACTGTTCCTCTTAGTAAAAGAATTGGGAACAAGAGAGCACAGATTTAAGCATTTTGTTGACAAACAAGGGAGTCAAAGAATATTAGGGCAGAGAGATGGTGTTGAGGCCACATGCTGATCTTACTGAATGGCAGAGCAGCTTAGGGTTCAGGGTGGTCTCCTCCTGCCACTAATGTGTATGTTTATGAGTAATTAGCACAAAAAAGCAATGACAACATGAGGGAAAGCTTTTGCACGCAGCAAGTAGTTAGGATCTGAAGAATGAGCTACCTGAAGTGTAGGGAGTGCAGGTACAGTCAAGACATTCAATACAAAATTGTATTATTTTCTGAAAGGCTACAGGGAGATGGTGTGGGGGGACTTGCAACCAGGTAAGTTGGTCCTTCAGAGACAGCAGGCTGAATGGCCTCCTAATGTGTAGTAACAATTCTGCATATCTTTTTAGGAGAATTAGTGTCAGGGAGTTCACAAATTTGTGCTAATTGAGTATTTTCAAAAGTAGATAAGGTCCCTATTCAATATTCTGGTCTTTGTGATCAAAGTTCAAAAACTGTGCACAGAATCCAATGTTAGCCACTCACTAACTGACTCCAGGTCACCATTCCATAGGTGAATGGCTGGGCAGTAAGGATTGCTGCAATCAACTGTGTTCTTTGAGACTGACAGAACAGGTTTGAGGCACTGACTGGCCAACTTCGGTTCCTGTAGCTTTACAACAGAGCTCAGGTCTGTCCTCACTCATAAGTATACATTCCGGGTAGAGTTATTAGAAACTGATCAGGAACAGGAATGCCAGCTGATTAACACGCAGCAATTAACGCACACTTCAGAAAGGACTTCATTGGCTGTAAAAATGCTTTTTATTATCAGTAAAAATGCACTTGTGTTATTGCACCGTCCTAACAATATTTCAATTTGGATTTTATTCAGCTCAGGTCAGGTGGTATCTGACACCCCTTGCAAATTCCTGTGATGTTGCTAGGTTGCAGTGGAATTTGAAAGTCAAAGGATTTATTGGCCGTCAGTCATTGCGCAGCGCAGTCACTGTGTGAGCCAATGCAAAGCTGCTGAACTAAACAACGATTTTCCGTTGTGTTTGCACGCACAGTGTTTGGAGGGGAGAAGTATGTGTATGTGGTTTTTTTTAACTTAAACTCATATCACATCCCTGCAGCTGAGTGCTCTGTTACTGAACCAGTGGTAACTGGGACAGGCGGAAACTCTCCCATTAACGTCATCAAGTGCAAGTGAATTCTCAGACGTGGAACAATTCATTGCGCTGATAAATGAGCCTGGTAATTGAATTAGAAAGCACACTGAGCTTTGCACTAATTATGTGGTGCAGACAGCTGCTTTGTCATTGCCATTTCATTATATCTCAGTAAAGTGCAATGTTATGGCATAGACAAGAAATAGCAATCTTTTATCTCACTGGGAGAAACTGATCTCTCAGAGAGAAAAAAGCCTGACCTGCGAGTGTCAAAGCAAACTGCACCATAACATCACATCAGAACATTGACTGTTCCCTCCTCCTGTTCCCATCACCCACCTGGGCGGCAGTCTTTTCTCTAGTTTTTTTCCTTCCAAAGTTTCCCTGTTCCTCTATCCTCAAAGCACTCATGTCGGTCTGGGGTAACTTTCCGTCGGCATTGGTGGCCTACTGGCATATTCCTAGGAGAGTCGGGATTGGCAGACCAGTTAGCACGCCAACAGAACTATATCCAAAAGGGTATCCTGGGTAGTAATAGGAGTGGCTGAAAATGTTTGCTGGAAAAGCGCAGCAGGTCAGGCAGCATATTCCCAATTCCTTCGTCTCCGCTGCATCTGCTCCCAGGAGGACCAGTTCCAATACCGAACAACCCAGATGGCCTCCTTCTTCAAAGACCGCAATTTCCCCTCAGACGTGGTCGTCGATGCCCTCCACCGCATCTCCTCCACTTCCCACTCCTCCGCCCTTGAGCCCCACCCCTCCAACCGCCACCAGGACAGAACCCCACTGGTCCTCACCTACCACCCCACCAACCTCCATATACAGCGTATCATCCGCCGTTATTTCCGCCACCTCCAAATGGACCCCACCACCAGGGATATATTTC
>NC_057744.1:10590189-10604666 GCF_004010195.1 Chiloscyllium plagiosum | reverse complement strand
TTGTCTCAGTCAAATCCCTCGAACTCAGCACTGCCTTCCTAACCTGCAATCTTCTTCCTGACCTCTCCGCCCCCCACCCCACTCTGGTCTATCACCCTCACCTTGACCTCCTTCCACCTATCGCATTTCCAACGCCCCTCCCCCAATTCCCTCGTCCCTACCTTTTATCTTAGCCTGCTGGACACACTTTCCTCATTCCTGAAGAAGGGCTTATGCCCGAAACGTCGATTCTCCTGCTCCTTGGATGCTGCCTGACCTGCTGCGCTTTTCCAGCAACACATTTTCAGCTCTGATCTCCAGCATCTGCAGTCCTCACTTTCTCCTAGTAATAGGAGTGTCCAACCTAATTGACCTCTTACCTCCTCCCTCTGTCCAAGCAAGTTTTAACAACCTTACAGCATTACAACCAAAGCAGCTCAAAGTGTTCACATTCAAACAAGGTTGGGAGTCGACATTCTTCGCATGCCTGGGTTGATGTCGGAAGCTGTTGTCGCTTTACTGGCTCCCTGCTCGGATGAATCTGCAGATAATTACTCAGTCAGTAATTAGTGGAAAGTGAATGGCAACTCCAAATTGGCACTCAGTAATGACAAGGGTGGCAAGCTGCTGGCTGATGTTAACTGAGCGCCTCTTGGGGATTGGTGCCAACTTGAGATGTGCCTTGTGATGCTGAAGGCAATGCAGGCAGCATTTCTCCTCAGAGCTCAGTGCTTGTTAAATTGGGCTTATAAAGGGAAGCAATTTGCACCACAAAGCATTTTCCCTGCTTTTGTAATGAAGATTGGAATTCTAGTCCAGGATTCTCTCAAAGTAAACTTGCAGATTGAGTCAGTACTTAGGAAGGCAAATGCAATGATGGCACTTATTTTTAGAGGACTTGAATATAAAAGCAAGGATGTACTTCTGAGGCTCCATAAGGTTCTAGTCAGACTGCATTTGGAGTATTGTGCAGTTTCCACCCCCATATATCAGGAAGGATGTACTGGCCCGAGAATGGATTCAGAGGAGGTTCATGAGAATGGACCCAGGAATGAAAAGCTTAACATATGAGGAACATTTGAGGACTCTTAAGTTTATACTTGATGGTGTTTAGAAGGATGAGGTGGGGATCTACTTGAATCATGCAAAATATTGAATGGCCTGGATATAGTAGAAGTTGGGAAGATGTTTCCATTAATAGGATAGGCTGTGACCCGATGGCACAGTCTTAGAGTAAAGAGAAGACTCTTTAGAACCGAGTTAAGGAGAAACTTCTTCAGCCAGAGAGTGGTGAATCTATGGAATTCATTGCTACAGAATGCTGTGGAGGCCTGGTCAATGAGTATATTTAAGACAGAGATAGATAGGTTCTTGAGTAACAAGGGGATCAAGGGTTACGGGCACAAAGCAGGAGGATGGGGTTGAGAAACTTATCAGCAATGATTGAATGACAGATTAGACTTGATGGGTTGAATGACCTACTTTCTGCTCGTATGACTTATGGTCTAATATGACAAGTCAAGACCTATATTTAAGGCAACCACTTCAGGGGGCTGAGAGAACAATGGAAGACAAGATAAACAAGGAAGTAGAAATTGGGTGGTGCTACGATTGGATTTTTAAAGCAATTTGAAGATGGAAAGTTGCATGTTAGTAAGTAATTCTCATAAATTAAGATTAGAAAATGCCACAAATGCTCAACGGATCTGATCCGTGGCAAGAAACACAAAGTTATCATTTCAGGTCAATTACCAGACAATCTTTTCATTCACAGGATGTGAGATCATTGTGCAAGATCAGCATTTATTGCCTGTCCCCAGTCATCATTCAGGAGGTGCTGGTGAGTCACCTTCATGAACCACAGCAGTCCATGAGGTGAAGGTAAACACAAGGTGGATGTAGGGCGCTCATTTGGGAACTTTTGTTTTATGGCAATGAAGGAAAGCCAATATATTTTTAAGTTATATGGTATGGGACTTGAAGTGGAACTTCAATGTATCATAGCTTGCTCCCCCAGCCATTTTGGTAATAGAGATAACAGGATTACAAGTGATATCCAGAAATGGTTGGATACTGCAAAGGTTATCACCCCTGACAACGTTCTGGCAATAGTACTGAATATTTGTACTCCAGAACTTGTTACACCACAAGCCAAGTTCCGTTACAACACTGGCATCTACCTGACAATGTGGAAAACTACCAGATATGTCCTGTACACAAAAAGCAGGACAAATCCAACTATGCCAATTACTACCCCAATAGTGTACTCTCAATCATCAGTAAAGTGATGGTGTCATCAACAGTGCTATCAAGCAGCACTCAGCAATCACCTGCTCAGTGACGCCCAGTTTGGGTTCCACCAGGACCATTCAACTCCTGACCTCATTACAGCCTTAGTTCAAACATGGACAAAAGAGCTGAATTCTAGATGGGAGGTGAGAGTGACAGCCTTGACATTAAGGCCACACTTGACCAAGTGCAGTAGAAATTGGGTGGTGCCAAAACTGGAATCAATGGGTACTGGGGTACCTGACACATAGGAAGAAGTTTATGGTTATTGGAGACCAATCATCTCAGCTGCAGGGTATCTCTGTAGGAGTTTCTCAGGGTAGTGTCCAAGGTCCAACAATCTTCAGCTGCTTTGTCAATTACCTTCTCTTCATCATAAGATGAGAAGTGGGAATGTTCACCGATAGTGGCACAATGTTCAGCACCACTTGCAATTCCTCAGATACTGAAGCTGTCCACATTCAAGTGCAACAAGATCTTGGCAATGTCCAGACTTGAGTTCTCAAGTGGCAAGTAGCATTTGCACCATGCAAATGGCAGACAATGACTATCTCAAATAAGAGACAATCTAATCAGGAACCCTTGACATTCAATGGTGTTAACCATCACTGAAACCCTCATTATCAACATTCTGGGGACTACCATTGACCAGAAATTTAACCGACTGCCCACATAAACACAGTGGCCACAAGAGCAGTTAGAGGCTAGGAATACTGTGGTGAGTAACTGACATCCTGACTCCTCCAAACCCTGTCCACCAACTACAAGGCACAAGTCAGGAGTGTGATGGAATGCTCCCCACTTGCCTGGATGGGTGCATCTGCAACAACACTGGAGAAGCTTGACACCATCCAGGACAAAGTAGCCCACTTGATTGGCATCACATCCACATGCATCCAATTCCCTCCACCACTGGCATTCACTAGCAGCAGTGTGTACTCTCTACAAGATGCCCTGCAGCGATTCACCAAAGATCCTCAGATAGCACCTTCCAAGCCCATGAACACTTCCATCTAAAAGGACAAGAGCAGCAGGTACAAGAGAACACCGTCCCCTGCAAGTTCCTCTCCAAGCCAGTCACCATCCTGGTTTGGAAATATGTTGCTGTTCCTTCACTGTCAGTGGGTCAGAATCCTGAAATTCCCTCCTTACAGACGGAGACTGCAGTGGTTCAAGAAGGCAGCTCACCACCACCTTGTTCAGGGCAACCATGGATGGACAATAAATGCTGCTCCAGCCACTGATGCCCATACCCCATAAATAAATGAATTTTTAAAAATACTGTATGGACTGCTGGCACTGTGTGTCCATGATGGAAGGAGTGAATATTGGAGGCAGTGAACAAGATGCGAACAGCCAAGTGTCTTGTCCTGAAAGGTGTTGAGTTTCTACAGTGCCCGTGAAGCTGCATCTATCCAGGCAAGAGGGAAGTATTTCATCAGTCATCAGACTTGTGCCTCGTAGATGGCCAGGCTCTTGAGAGTAAGTTGGATTGTACTTGATGTTTCTCTCTGTCTTCTTATATTCTGGAATATGTTGAAGATAGAATACTGGGTGCATCATTTTTTTAAGCAACATTGAAACATTATAATACAGCAACCTCAGACAGCGTTTATTGAAACACTTTGTGCAGGTGGCTATTATTACTGCAATTTTGACTGATACAACATTTGTCATTTTAATTGCTCAGTCACTGGTGCCTTCAGTTACCAAGTTCCTAAACTCTGCTATTCTCTCCCTTAAACATCTTTACCTCTTTCTCTTTTATTAAGTGTAGTGATGGGAACCAGGTGGATCTTGTTGACAGTGACATCTTTGATTGGGGGTGGTTAACCTGGGTCAGTCAGGAAGCCCTAGTTGACCAAAATAACCAGGGGATTACGTGTCAGTCTGCAGGGAGGCTGGGAGTTGGACAGCTGATGGCCGGTCTCTAGAACGCTGGTCAAGGGAAAGGGTCATTCAGTACGTGGGGCAGCCGGGTGCTGGTAGGCTGACAGTCGGACTGCAGGAAAACAGGTTGGGGGTAGTTTGGTTCGTACGCAAGTGACCGGGAGCCGACGGCTGATGTCTGTCCCGGAGGAAAGTGGACCTGGGGAGGGTCAGTCAGTACAGGGTGGCTGGAGACCGGAAGGCCAACAACCAGCTTGTAGGAAAGTGGCCTGGGGTAGTCCGGTCAGTACGCAGGGCGACTGGGAGCTGGATGGTCGACGACCAGCCTGGAGGAAAGCAGGCCTAGGGAGGGTTGGTCAGTACACAGGGTGGTCAGAGGCCAGAAAGCTGATGACTGTCCTGTAGGAAGCCTAGCCAAGGATGGTCTGATCAGTATGTGGTACAGACGGGTGTCTGGTGTCATTTTTATAGCTATATTGGCTCTGTGCTCGATGCACTGTTTCTGATTTGATTGCACTGTCTTGCCTGTGTTTGTTACTGTACTCTTTGTGATGAGTGGGCGTGGGATTTGAGGTTTGTCCTCAATTCCCTGAAAACTGGTGTGTGTCTGTGTGTATGGGTGTGTCTGTGTGGGTGTGGTGTGTGTCTATGTGTGTGTGGGTGTGAGTGTGTGGGTGTGTGTGTGTTAGTTTACAGATTCCGTGTAAACTAATTCTCCAGTTTTTATTATGAGTTCAGCTAGCCGGTGTTGCGATCCAGTTTTTTGATAGGTAATATGTAATAAGCTGAGGACAAAATAAATAAAAAGGGGATCGGTTGGAGGATGCTCAGGTGTGCAGTGGAATTCCAACCATGTGTACCTTGTCTGGATGGAATCTCACATTGGCCCCAGAATCCTGTACCTCCCACGGCAGCCTGTGCCCCACAATCTGAGCCGTCTCTGGAATTTTTGTGACATGTTCTTTAGAGAAATGAAGTGACAAGTCCTGTACAGACTGCTGCTGCACACCGTCCACCTCTTCTCCTTCATCCACCTCCTGACCACATCTTGGCATGCCCATTTGCCACCGGGCTGCGGGGGGTGGAGGGGATGGGGGTTGGGAAACCCAATGGAGGGCTGTCTACACGGGAGTCCTCCCCCTTTCTCTCGGGATCTGGGGTGGGCATTTCATCTATTATTTACTACACATTTTTGGTGAACCTTTCCCTGCTGCACCAGATGATTTATTCCACACAAGGTAGATCTGAGGTCAGGCAGTGCAAAGAAAAAATGAGTTGCCTTACCCAATATGGATGAGTAATGCTTCTTGCATTTCTGAGTTTATCACGCAATTTCACGCAATCACGCAGTGGTCCCCTGCAACTGCAGATTGCGGTGGTTCATGGACTCCCAGCCCAACTGCGTGTTATGTGGTGCTGTGGAGTCTGTGGACCATGTATATATAGGGTGCGGGCATCTGTACTCCCTTTTTGGTTTTTTTAAGGATCTTCTTTTATGTTTTTGGTTGCGCTTCAGCCTCATGCTCCTGATCTTTGGCCACTCGGTACGGAGGGGGGAGGGTACATCAGAGGATCTCCTCGTGGGTCTGCTCCTGGGCCTGGACAGGCTGGCCATAAACAGGGCCAGGCACTGGGCTGTGGAGGGTGTCATTATGGCTGAATGCCTTCCCTTTTCTGCAGTTACGTTCAGGTCCGGGTGTCCCTGGAGTTGGAGCACCCTGTACTCTTGGCCTCTTTAGGGAGAAGTGGATACTGCATGGAGTGCTTTATTACCCCCTCCAATTCTATTTTAATTTAGTCCCTACCCCCTTCACCTTTATCACGAAGGCATTGCTCATTTTGGGCTTTGCTTGTCACTGGTTCATTGGCTGCATGGGTGGTGGAATGTTAATAAAGTTATTTTCACTTGGTGTTCTCACAGTATCTTGCACCTACACACACAAACATGTGTGTGGAGGAATATAAGCACTACTGTATAGCAGTAGTTTTGGGGGGGGGGGGGGGGAAGAGAGAAAAAAACAAGAGGTTAGAATCCCCTCAGTTCAGGCGACTGACTCCAAGCTGACTGGCCACAGCCAGTGTACTGTACAGAAGTAAACAAGGGTGACTGAGTAACAGGATTCTGGCCTCTGTGCAAGTTATTTCATTAAGATACTTTTTAAAACCTAACTTTTTGACCAGGCATCTTGTTATATGGCTGGGTGATATTTTACTGTGCTAAAGGCACTGTATAAATTTATGCTGCTATTGTTGCACCAAGAATAACAAAATTAATTGAAGGTCTTGACTTGACTGCCCCGTTGTGCTGAAGTGCACGCAGTACATCATTGCAGCTTACTTGATTGCGTGAAATTGCGTGATAAACTCAGAAATGCAAGAAGCATTACTCATCCATATAGGGTAAGGCAACTCATTTTTTCTTTGCACTGCCTGACCTCAGATCTACCTTGTGTGGAATAAATCATCTGGTGCAGCAGGGAAAGGTTCACCAAAAATGTGTAGGAAATAATAGATGAAATGCCGAGAGCCTGATTCAAACTGTAAGTGACAGTCAGGACAAAATAGAAGAGAGCTGAACGTCATCAAAAACATCAGCAACATCATATTCCTGCGTCACTCATTGTGGTAAATTGTAATATTTTACAGCAGAAGGAATCACGTAGGTCAGCCATATAGAACACATCAGATAAATGTCTATTCACATCAAATCATCAAAGCAAGGAAACAATCATTTTTTTAACTATAGGCTCCAGAGCAAGAACTTATTCTTGAGGTAAAAAGAGAAAACAATGGAGAAAACCAGGTCTGGCAGCATCTGTGGAGAGAGAAACAGTTAACGTTTCGAGTTTAATATGAAGGCAAATTTTTCACGCAGAGGGTGATGCAAGTATGGAATGAGCTGCCACAGGAAGTGGTGGAGGCTGGTATAGTTATAATATTTAAAAGACATCTGGATGGCTACATGAATAGGAAGGGTTTAGAGGAATATGGGACAATTGCATGCAATTCTGGTCTCCTTCCTATTGGAAAGATGTTGTGAAACTTGAAAGGGTTCAGAAAAGTTTTAAAGGATGTTCCCAGCATTGGAGAATTTGAGCTATAGGGAGAGGCTGAACAGGCTGGGGCTGTTTTCCCTGGAGCGTCAGAGGCTGAGGGGTGACCTTATAGAGGTTTACAAGGGGCATGGATAGGATAAATAGACAAAGTCTTTTCCCTGGGGTCGGGGAGTCCAGAATTAGAGGGCATAGGTTTTGGGTGAAAGGGGAAAGATATAAAAGAGACCTATGGGGCAACCTTTTCACGCAGAGGGTGGTATGTGTATGGAATGAGCTGCCAGAGGAAGTGGTGGAGGCTAGGACAATTGCAACATTTAAGAGGCATTTGGATGGGTATATGAATAGGAAGGGTTTGAAGGGATATGGGCTGGATGCTGGCAGGTGGGACTAGACTGCGTTGGGATATCTATTTGGCATGGACGGGTTGGACCGAAGGGTCTATTTCCATGCTGTACATCTCTATGACTCTATGACTCTAAGTGCTGGCAAATGAGACTAGATTAATGTAGGATATCTGATCGGCATGAATGAGTTGGACTGAAGGGTCTGTTTACGTGCCGTACACCTCTATGACTATGACACTTGTTCAGAACTTATTAAGACTTTATTTTTGAGTGTCTTAGAGAAGTATTCTACAATGGTAGAAGTGCTACATAAATGCAAGGTGTGTTTGTTGTTGAATGGAACTGCACGTTCATTATAAGTTATCAATTCTTGTGGTTTCCTCTTGCTGTTACTTTGCCATTTTAGACACAGTTTTAAATTATTAATGTAAAATACATTAATATTCTTTTGACTTTATTGGACAGTTTTTTTTTTCAAAAGAGCACACACCTGATGCACAGAGTTGCATACCAGTTCATTCGTTTTGCCTGCTTTTGGATCAGAGTGGCCCCACTAGAGTCAGGTAGAGGGTGTGGGTAGGTTATGGAATTGGCAGTTTCCCTATCTGCCAGGAAATGACTAACGTTGAATTAAAAGCCCTTCATACAAGAGAAACAAGCAGGTTTCTTCTCAACAAATCCACAGACCCCAACTGAGCATCTAGAAATTGAAAAGATAAATGGACCTCATTCAGAGGAGGAACAAGACTTTGCTACTACAAGGGTCTTGTAGCACAGTTGCATTGTCCCCCACCTCTGGGCCAGATGATCTGAATTCAAGTTCTACCTGCACCTGAAGTATATCCTAACATGTCCAAACTGGTTGAATAAAAATACTTAAATTTGTGACAGATCTTGACAGAGTGGTTAGGCTTTATTCCCCTTTGTTGAGGGCACCGTAACCAGGAGGGGTATAGATTTAGGAAAAGAGATGGGACGTTCAGGGGATGGAAGAAGTGGTGGCAATCTGGAACTCAGCCTGAAAGGTTGACAGAGGCATAAAACCAAAGATATTTCAGGGGGGAGAGAAATGATCTCATTTAAGCTTTAAGAAATTCTTACAGAATCGATGCAAAAGGGATGTTTTTCCTGATTGGCTTTGGGGGACCTAGATTCATGGAATACAGTCTCAGATGTACAGGGAGCCATTCAGGACTGAGGAGAGGAGAAATTTCTTCACTAAGAGGGTGGTGAAACTTTTGAATTCTGTATCCCAGAAGGACATGGAGGCTTAGTCATTGAGTTTATTCAAGACAGAGATTGATAAATTTCTGGGTATTACAGACACCAGTGGATATGAAGATAATTGATATTGAGCTAGAAGACCAAGATCTAGCTAAATGGCAGAGCCGGTTCAATGGACTAAATGGCCTCCTATTCTGCTTGGATGTGCACTTGAAGTAATATGGCCTTTAAGGTCCTGGACCAAAAGCTGTGAAATGGGATTAGGCAGGATGGCACGTTGTTGGTCAAATTCTCTGTTGTAAATTTCTGATTTAATAAGACAATCACAATCATTGGGATAGATATTTTGAACCAACCCAGTCAAAGATGTAATGACACACCTCTCATGTAGACAGGACTGGAACTTGGGGGTCTGTATCCCAGTGCTGCAGTGATCCCATCGATCGCTGGGATAACAATGAGTTGCAATGTATTATTTAATCAAGTGAATCCTGACCAATCATAACCATCGACAACAGGGTTTAACTGGACAAATTAGCCACCTATGGATTATTCTTCATGTTATTTTTGATACAACTGATTCCCAAAGATCCAAAACAAATCACTTCAAATGTTGCCACCAGCACAATACCATATAACCTTAAAATGTCAATATGCCCTTCTTACAAGCTCCATCAATGAAAATGCATCACAGATGCATGTGTCATGTAATCCTCAGAGCTGATAGGTCAATGCTGAGCAAATCGGTGATCTTTATCTCAAATTATTCATTCTCAGGATGTATTTATTGCGATAAGGCAATGTTATTGTCTCGTGCTAGTTTCCTGAGATGGTGGTGATACATCTGAGTATCTTACCAGAACACTTCAGAGAGCAGTAAAAGTCATCAATGTTGGCGTAGGGCTAGAGACTCCACTTGGCTGGCCTTTGGTCCCTGAATTTTATTGACTGTTCAACACCTTTTGTGGTAGCCTTTGGCCTTAGCTGATACTAATCTCATTTACCTTGGCCCCAACACCAACTCCCCATAGAGAATTTCCTCATGTCCCACCAACTAGGGAAGACCTAGAGACATCAGGTCTTCACCATAATCAGGAATATCCCATTTGCCACATAAACAACAGACACTCTGTCCGCTCTTTAAAGCCAAACACTGAGCTGGGGGGAGAGCCTAAAGCTGAGATTTCCCCCTAAGTTGGTGCACTAATCTAGAGGGCAGCGCTCTGAGAGGTAAGGAGTACCACTAACTTCCATAAGGGGAGATCTCCTTACAAGCTGGTGGGGACTGTCCTGAGGAAGAAGAATAAAGAGTCAGAAAAGTTATCATGGATTCCTCGCCTGGAAGAATAGGGGAACCGAGGGTGGGATCTGAACATCTACTGGAAACAACAGAGAACTCAATTCAAAAGTACTTCAGCGCAAAATACTTTGAGATGTTTGATTGTAAAAACTGCAATACGAAATGTCAGACTTTAATTCACAATCATGGCACCAGGGGTCCTGTTCCCCCTGCCCGTGAGTCTGCACTGGGAGGTTTGCATTAACGCCGGCAGGACTTCCAGTTTATGAGCAGAAGAACACCCAAAACAATCTTCAACATTATTCAATCCCTTTCTGTCAGCTCAATAGCATGAGATAGAATTTAGTCTGGTTAAGGTTTTCATGTTTGCTTATTCCAAAGAACTAACCATTTAGAATAAGTATCTGGAGTTTTAAAAAAAAACTATGGTAGTAGATTTTTAACAATCAGAAGTCTAGCTGCCAAATGGAACAGTGATTCACGCAGTGAAAAATAAACGTAGCTGTGAAATGTTAGTTTCTAAGTGCATTTCATTCACAAAAAGCTGAGATGAAAACAGGCTTAAGCTGTTCTAAATGTTTCTGATAAACTAGAACAAAAAACATCAGTAAACACTGGAAACTCTCAGCATTTCATGGAAAGGACAGAGAAGTTAGCATTTGATTAAAAAAAACAAAATTATGCAAATGCTGGAGATCACAAACAAAAACAGGAAGTGCTGGAGGATCTCAGCAGGTCCGGCCGAATCTCTTGATGGGTGAGTTAATGTCAGATCTGCCGAGTTAATGTTTCATTATTGTAAGCTTTTGTCAAAACTGGAGAGAATTATAGATGGGATGAAGTCAATGGAAGTCTGAGACAAAAATAGAAATTGCTGGAAGAACTCAGCAGTTCTGCCAGCATCTGTGGAGATAAATCCAAGTTAATATGGTTTTGGCCCAGTGACCCTTTTTCAGAGCTGTTTGTAGCTAGAAAAAGGTTGGTTTATATGCTAAAGGGCTGGGGAGAAGGGGGAGGATTAAACAATTGCTGGAGATAGATCCCAGAGCGAGAGAGAACAGCAGCTGGACAGACAAAGAAATGCTCCCCATGAACAGCTACTGACTCTCCCAGGCTGACCTTTACTCATTCCACTGTCTGAGCAGCTGTTGTTTTCTCTCTCTCTGTCTCTCTGGGCTCTATCTCCACCTATTGTTTAGTCCTTTCCTCCTCCCCTCACCCCACCTTCAGCAGATATGCTCCAACCTTTTCTCAGCTACAATCCGTTCTAAAGAAGGATCACTGGACCTGAAATGTTGACCCTGCTTTCATTGCTGCACTGTCAGAGGCACTGTCTCTCAGATGAAACTATGGCCTATTAAGTGTGTGTACAATATCCATTGGCAATACTCTGAAGGGGAGCAGTACAATTCTCCTTGGTGTCCTCGCCGATATTTATCCCTTGATCAAAATCACAAAAACAGAATACTTGGGGTTCATTATCACAGTGCTCTTTGTGGGAGATTGCCCTATGTAAATTAGCTCCCACGTTTCATACTTTACAGTCGTGACTACTCTTCAAAAGCACATCATTGGCTGTAAAGCAATGGGTGGTCATGAAAGGTGCAATTCTTTTTACAAAACATTCTTTTAAAAATGAATAAGAATTCACACACTCCCAAAAATATTTAAAAAAGATAAACTAGTTCCATTTTTATCTGCCTCCTCTGCAAGTCTTTAACTTCTTTATTTCCATCCTAACACTTCCCATTGTCTCATTCCAGTAGTTTCTGTCATATACCACAATCTGTTTTCCACTAAGAACTTTACATTGTTGGTCCTGGTTTAGACACTGTTGGTTATTTTTCAGGAAGCTTTTAAAATGTTCTGTTCTTTTCACTGAGTTTTGTTTTTCTCTCCATTCACAACCTTCGTGTCTTACCTTTTTCCATTTTTACTTCATTCCTGGATTTGCCGAGAGTCATTTCTATGATATGTGGCTTTTCTTAGTACCTGACTGATTTCAAGTAGATTCCAACACAAATGTCGCTTTCCTGTTTGGACTTACCCATCATCATTGATGCCTTTGAAAACCTCCTCTGGTGACCTCATGAAATCCACTGTGTGCCTCAAGAGGCAACCTCTCGGTCCCTTCAGCAGCACCCAATCTTGACAAGATCTGCCCCAGTTCCTACACTTCTGCTTGTGGCTTTGTGCCTTTCTGTTGTAACTATGCTAGGACCTCTCCCTCCTTTGCCTCACCTTTGACCTCTCCCCAATGATGGATCATTTTGAACTATTTCTACCACTCTGGTATTTTTCCAGGTGACTACAGCTGGCCACCTTTTGATTCTGCATCCCAGAATCCTATCTCACCATCCTACTGAAGTGGGTTTCAGTCCACAGTTTGGGAAGCCCTGTGTAGTGCAAGCTGTGGAGTGAACAGGCAATCATTCCTATACTCTAAGAATAGATACTGAATGAGTGCTGAAAGAGCTTTCTCATAGTGATATCAGATCACATGGGACTGGAACCTGTAGTGTTATAGAAGATATCTCTCTTCCCATCCTGAGTATATATTTTTAATAAAGCCCGTGAATGTTCAATCACACAAGTGTCAGCCTAAATTTTCTACACTGGCTTTATCATTGACTTTATTAACTTGGGACCTTAACAACAGCTCTCACTTTCTGCATGTCTGGTGAGGCAGAGGGAATGCTACAATTGGAAATTATGTGTTTGCAGCTTTGGTGAGAGCCCCTTTATTGAGAGACAGAACTAATCATAATCTGACCCTGTGTCTGTCACATGTTATCTTTACTCTTTTTTTAAATTTCTCTCATTATACTGCCTCATGCTGAAATAACTTTGGGGGAAGACGATGGCCTAGTGGTATTATCACTAGACTATTAATTCGGAAACCCAGTGAATGCTCTGGGGATCCGGGTTCAGACCCAGATTCAAATCCTAGATGGTAGAATTTGAATTCAATTTAAAAAATGAAATTGAGAATCTACTAATGACCATAAAACCATTGTCGATTGTCAGAAAAAAAACATCTGGTTCACTAATGTCCCTTAGGGAAGGAAATTGCCACCCAAACCTGGTCTTGCCTACATGTGAATCCAGACCCAAAGCAATGTGGTTGACTCTCCATTGCCCTCTGAAATGGCCTAGCAAACCATTTAGTTGTATCAATCACTACAAAGTCTCAGAAAAATGAAACCGAATGGATCACCTAGCATTGACATAGGCAGCAGAAAAGACAATGGCAGAAACAGCCCTGCCCACCCTGCAAAATCCTCCTCCCTAACATCTGGGGGCTAGTGTCAAAACTGGGAGAGCTGTCTCACAGACTATTCTAGCAACAGCCTGGCATTGGCATAATCACGGAATCAGACCTTGCAGGCAATGTCCCTGACACCAGTATCATCATCATCCCTGGATATGTCCTGTCCCAGCAGCAGGAGAGACCCAGCGGAGATGGCAGCACAGTGTATGCAGCCAGTAGGGAGTTGCTTTGGGAGTCCTCAACATTGACTCTAGAACCCTGGAGTCTCATGGCTTCAGCTTAAACATGGACAAGGAAACCTCGTGCTGAATATCACATACCATCCTCTCTCAGCTGATGAATCGGTACTCCTCCATGTTGAGCAACACTTAGAGGAAGCACCGAGGAACCCAAGGGCACAAAATGCACTCTGGGTGGGGGATATCAATTTCCGCCAACAAAAGTGGCAGCAGTAATACTGACCGAGCTGGTCAGATCCCAAAGGACATAGCTGCTAAACTGGGTTTACAGCAGATGATGAGGGAAAAACATACTTGACCTCATCCTTACCAATCTGCCGGCTGCAGATGCATCTGTCCATGGGAAGGCTACAAAAACAAACAGAGGATAACAAAGAGAGAAATAAGGAAGGAGAGGATCAAATATGAAGGTAGGCTAGCCAGTAATATTAGAAATGATAGTAAAAGTTTCTTTCAATACATAAGAAACAAACGACAGGCAAAAGTAAACATTGGGCCACTTCAAACTGATGCTGGAAGCCTAGTGATGGGAGATAAGGAAATAGCTGGAGAACTTAATAAGTACTTTGCGTCAGTCTTCACATTAGAAGACATGAGTAATATCCCAACAATTAGAGGGAGTCAGGGGGCTGAGTATGGTTGCCGTTACAAAAGAGAAAGTACTAGAAAAGCTAAAAGGTCTTAAAATTGATAAATCTCCTGGCCCCGATGGGCTACATCCTAGTGTTCTGAGGGAGGTGGCTGAGGAAATAGCGCAGGCGTTGGTTGAGATCTTTCCACTGCAGGTTCCCCGAACGGATCTGTGGTGGTACTGTGGAGGGAAAATATTGAGACCCACCCTACCTCCAGATTGGAGAGGGATATGTGCAATTGTACAATTGGCAA